>NC_046228.1:34114505-34418699 GCF_009819885.2 Catharus ustulatus | reverse complement strand
TAAATGCAGTGTCCCAGGAACTCTACCTAAGTGAGGCAAACCCAGGGCTGGCAGGATCAGGCCTGTGTAGGCTGTCAGGCTGATCATGTCATAAAAGATAAGTCAGGCTGGCCGCACGCTGCAGGAGTTTTGTGGGGTTTTGAGACGTGGCAAAACAGTTTTAAAGCTCCTTGCTCGTTATTTCAACTGGAACAGGGCATTCTGTCTCGGATTTTGGGCAGAGATCTTGGCAAAAATACAACCCTGCTACATAAATAATTTTGAGAGGCTGGCGGGCAGTTGAACACCCATTCCGGTGGGGTGTCACTGTCTCTGTAGGATGCTTTGGGGTGGTTGGCAGGAGCAGAGGAGAAGCCTTCCCCCGCTGTGCGGCACAGCCGGAGCCCGGTGCGTGCTCCCTGCCTGCTCCGCACGCTCCCGTGGGGCTCGGGACGGAGATCACCTTCCCTCTTCATCAATAATAAAGCTGCCACGGGGAGGAACAAAGTGTGTTCTCCACCCCTCACACTGCCCGGAGAGGCGGCGGGAGAGGCAGGGAGTTGTGTTTCCTCCGCCCTGCGGGATCACATTCCCTCGCTCGCCCATTCCTCTTCCCCAGGGATAGCAGGGAGGCTGCACCTCGCTCCCTGTGTTGCACATGGAGCTCCTTTGCGGGAGGAGCAGTCCGAGAACGACATCAGGAGCAAGGAAAGGGCGACGTGTCTCTATAGCAACCGGGATGCTCTGGGGTTTCGGGGAATAAAGGCATCTGCTGCTGCTTTTACGCCCTCGGTTCAAGTTGATGATGTGGCAGTGACCGGGTTTGGGCTTCAATTTAAAAAAAGCCTCCACTTTCTTTTCCTCTAGAGCAGCATCTACCAGGACATTGCCTTGTTAAAAAGCATTGTCCCATCTCGCAGGATCCGCTTCAACAATTTGGGTATAAAACAGAGGTAGGCAGTTGTTTTTTTGGCAGTAAAATATATTTAAACTGCAGGAGACAAATGGGAGGAGGGGTGGAAATTTGAGTTAGTCTGTAGGGAACAGATTTATTCGAGGTAAAAATGAGGTAATCAACAGGTAGGAAAAATTTTGTTTAGAAAACTTTAGGTAATCTGTAATGCACAGTGAATATTTTGGGGGTAAGCTCTGAGATGATCTGTAGGGGACAGAATGACAATATTCACAATAATCTAGAGGTAATCAGCAGGGGGGTTTTTAAGTGGTAAAATGTTGGTAATATATCAGGGAGAGAATGAACATTTTGGGGATAAGATGGAGGTTGTCAGAGGGTTCTTTAGTAAAATCTGTTGATCTGTAAAGGACAAAATGAGCTTTTGAGGACTAAATGTGAGGTAATCTCTAGGGGACTAAATCTTTATCACAGATTATTGCACAATATTGTCTTTTCAGTTTTAAAATCATCTAACTCAATGAGCAGCAGGACTGATCCATGTCCCAGACTCCTTCCACCTTTTTTAAACACCAGTGGCTTCATCTGCTGGGAACAGAGAGTGGGAAACCATGCAAAATAAATGTAGGGAGATATCAGGGAGCTGCAGACTGGTTTGGGTTGGAAAAACCTAAAAGATCACCAAGTTCCAACCATGAAATCTCTTTTTCCCGCTATATTATCTACAGCCCTTTGAGCTGGTAAGAGTTAAAAGCAAATCTCCCGATCCTCAGGGAACAGATTAACTTGCACTTTCCTTTGACATAATCAAGCATTGCTGTTTCTGCACCTTTTTGAGTCTCCAAAGCTTGTTTAAAACAGAATGCCTCATGTGGATGCCGAGTGTGAGAATAGAAAACCCCAAAGGATCCAATTTATTGGCAGAAGACACTACAATTCCTCCTTTTTTCCTTTTCCTGTGGTATGCAGAACTAAGAATTGAAACTTTTCTAGGTTTGTTTGTTTGTTTGTTTTGCTTTTTTTTCCATGTTCCTGTGAATAATCAAACACTTCTATTCCCTCCTACTGGGAAACCTCTCTCCTTGCAACCATCAGGGGGATGTTCCACCCTCTCTGCCGCTGATGGGTCCTATGTCAAAAAAAGCTGTAAAAAAAGAGCCAAGCTTGGACACTCGGTGTTTTAACCCCATTTTCCCAGCCCCGGGTTGCAGCTGCTGCTCTCAGCGCTCTCCTGCTGCCACCTGCCGACCGCCCGCCGCCCCCTCGCCTCCTGGCGACCTGGTCCCAGTTCGCAGCTGCAGCCCTTACTGGAGCGCCTGTGCCTTGGGTTTGGGGGGTTCCTCTCCCAGGGAGCCGAGCTCCCCCCGTGTTTCCTGGCCCTGCAGGTTGGAGGGGAAAACCGAGCGCTGCCAGACTCCACATCTGCTTTTTCTGTTCCTCCTTCGACGAAGTAACCCCAAAAAAGCTCCTGTCTGCTCCCTGCCTAACCCTGTCTCCCCGGGCATGTCTGTTCCTGTCTCAGCCACCCTGCTGCTGTCCCAGCCAGATGCACAGCCCTGGTGCATCGGCTGGGGAGGGGAGGGTGTTGCCATCAGAAAAAGCAAATTGCCCACAAAGAGGGCAGCAAGCCCAAAGAGTGACCCTGGGGATAGGACCCAGGGGCTGGGGGAGATGACAGCCAGCAAACATCGTGAAAAGGGCTGTCCTCAAGGCAGCAGGATTTGCTGTCTGCTCAGCAGCCGAGGAAGGAGTTCTGCTCTCCATGGAGAACTGATACTGGGCCAGTTTTTATCCAGCACCTGTGGACACAGCTGATTTCTCATGTTTGCTTTCCTGGCTGTCTGGATTGTGCAGCCCCAGCACATCCCATTATTTGAGCTCTCCAGAGAGACTTTCAGTGGATCTTTCCCCTACTTTGGCAGCAGGTGTAAATTAAAACAAGCCTTCATAATGAGGGTGGGAGCTCAGTGGGAATCGAGGTGCTTACAGCTGATGTGCTTTTGACTGAGCTCCACTCTCTCTTCCCTCACTGCCTCCTTCAGCCCCCCACAAACATGTGCAGAATCTTTAAATGACCCTGCACTTAATTTTCTGTTCCTTTTTCAATTCCGCTTCTCTAAAACTGCTGAGGGCGAAATAAAGAAGTTGGTTTATTTTTAATCATCCAAACCTGCAATGCAAAAGATTCACTCTTGACATGATGAGAGCAGTTGAGCCAGGGGGATTTCTGTCGAGAAGAGAGGCTGGCAAACCTTAAAGTAGTGACACCAGTAGAAAAAGCTTCTGATGTCCCCCATCCCAGCAAGGCCAGTCTGCTGCTCTCCCAGGTGAGCAGGAAGCCTTCTGCTTTCTGATTCGGCTTTTGAAGCTTCTGTCATGGAGGAAAAAGGGCAAGTGAGAAGAGAGGGGGGATCACATGCAGGCTGCAAGTGCATTTGTACCAATCGTGGGCTCTGGAGCAGCCCTGCAGTGTAAAAAGTGCCATCATGTGCCTGTCAGCATCTCAGCAAGGTCAGCAGCATCCTCAGCTGGGTAAAATCCGTGTCTCCCTGCTCTCTACAGACATGAAAACTTCCCATCTGACCAACTCACTTTCCCAACAAACCATTCAAGGAAGAGAACTCTATTTAGGATAGCTCCTTTTCTTCCTGACCAGTCTGTGTGTGGAGAGAAAACCCCAGCAAAAAGGAGCTGCTTGTGCTAAATGGCAGCAGTTACCCACGCTGGGCCACAGTGGGAGAGGAAATGTCTGCAAAATTGTGACTTGTCTCATTCTCTCACCTCCAAATAGAAGGAAGTGAGAACCACTGTGTACTGGAAAGTTCTGAGCACCCAGAAAACCTGAGGAGTGACTCAGGTTTTTGGGTGCTGAGCTATTCAGCTGGGGTGCCCACTGGGTTTTACTTGGGAAGCACCACACAGGGCCACAGGCACAGACCAGAGTGTGGTCTCTGCTGCAGGCTGTCCTCTTCTGCTCCTCACCCAGAACACCACGAGTCCTGGGAGTATGGAAATAAATTCTGACTTATTAATATCTAAGACAAACCCTTAGTGTCAAGATGATTATGAAATGATGTGGTTTTATCAAGGTGTTGTCAAATGTTGACCAAACCTTCAAGAAGCCCTAGGCTGGAAGAGGTTCACCAGTGAGGTTTATTGGTGCAGCTTTTTTCCTTGCCCTAATGTGTTATTTGCATCTCATCTTTTTGTTGCCCTGACATTTCATGGGGTGCTTAAATCCACCTAATGCAGGGGAAGGACCATCTGTGCCCTCTTTCTGTCCCTGGCACGTGTTCCCTCTCCTTCCCTTTGTGAGACCTGGGGTAAAGTGAGCCTATAATCTTATCTTTTATTGCCTTTCCTTTGCAGGGGGAGTCTAGAGTTGGATCCCCCTGATCCTCCTGATCTCGCTGGATCAGATGATCAGTATTTCTGATCAGTACTCAGGGTCAGTAGAGCAGGGAATCCCCTTCCAGCACCAGCTCAGGCGTGCAACAGTTCCACTGTGAACACCACTCAATCCCCGGGTGGCTTCTGACAATCCCTAAAGTCACGCTGTGGCCTTGTGGGTCTGTTTACCAAGGGATGATAACATCTCTGTCTGGAGACCTTTCTGGCTTGGTGATAACCAAATCCTCACTGCTTTACACACAGTGAGGACACCAGGACCTTTGGAGCCTTGCTCGTAACAGAGAAGGGCCTTTCCAAAAAATAATCTGAAGCAAAAGCACCTGAGCAGATAGAGGACTGAGAACCAGACTCTGCCCAGAAGCCTGGGAAGTTCAGTGAGGTGTCCATAGGGTCAGCCAAGCCCTGCAGCTGGACCTCTGGAAGAGGCACCTCTAGGAAATGGCACTGCTGTATCCTGGCAGCCTGGAAGGATGGAACTTGCTTCTCCACCTCGGCTGCTCTAGCAGTGGGTCTCATCTGAAAGGTGTGGAATGAGAGGTGTGTGTGGCACAGGGGAGGAGCCTTCTGGGACAGAACCTGTGGGTCTCAGGAAAAGAGCAGGATGAGGTCCACCAAGATCACCTGCTTTGTGTGCACACCTGGAGGAGGAAGCGCTGCTGCCAGCAGGGAGGCTGTCACTGCAACAGCTGTTCAGAGCAAGCCGGGGAAGCCAACTTTTACTAGAAATCACTACAAATTCCACATATCTTCATTCCACATATCTTCTGATTGCCCCAGGCAGCAACAGTGAGACCAAATAAGAGCAAAACCTGTTTGCTTTCTAAGCCTCCCTGTGAAACAGGAGCAGCTCAAACCTGATAATCCTCATTTTTTATGGAAAAAACAGTTTCTAAATCTCTCAGGATTAGTTAAGTCTCATTTGCAGATCTGCTAGAAAGGACAGAACATGGTCCTGAACCTTGAACCACTAAAGGAGCACAGAGAGAGACCAGCTGCAGCTGAGCATGAGAATTACAACCTGAGGGGAAGCAGCTGTTGGATAAATTTTAAAAGGCAGTTGCAGTGGCCTAGTGAGGGGAAATGGGGGTGGTTGTTTTTCAGCATGTTTGTGGTAGGTGCCCAAGGTTGGTTTTTCTCCCTGTACTTCCACAAGGGAAGTGTGTTAAGCCAGGAATACCATTTGCTACTCTCGATGGAGTCGGTTTTTGCCTCTTTTTTCCCCCCTCCTCTCTCTTCCATGGGTTCAGCCATGCTTTTGTTCTGCAGATGACTGGGTTGTAGTGCCCAAGGTTGAATGCTAACTCCTACGCCTCTCTGCCCTTCCCTGGGTAAGGATAAGAAGGGTTTTGTTTCTCCTTTGACGTTCACCATGGCAAACAAAGCTCAGCAGAATGGTGAGTTTTGCTCCAGCTATTTCCTGGCAGTAGCTGAGCTTGTGTGGGTACATGATGCTGACTTTCTTAGGGCCAGGATTAACAGACTGAGGGTGAAAATAAGCCTTTATTGATTTTAAATTTTTTTTTCTGCAAAGAGCAAGTGTAGCGACACACATGAGGTGAAAATCATGGAAAGTGTGATTGCCATGGAAAACCAGGCTGCCAATACTTCATTAGTCAGCACTTCCCATGGAATTCATAAAGCATCTCTATTGCCTGTGCTGGCTGTTTTGAGGAGATGCTCCAGTGTTTCCCTAGCTGCTGTTGAGTGAACAGTGGGAAGGACACAGGAAAGGAGGTTGCTTCAGAGAATTCTCTTGTGAAATCCAAAGGTTTTCACATCATAGCTGTTTGCCCTCCTCGTGCCACAATCCTGGTGTTTTTTTTCCCTGGAGTGAAACATGCTTTTACTTTATGAAATTGGAAGGTGAAGAAACCCCAGAAGAGGCTTGGGAAGTTTCCTGTCAGACTTGGAGGAAGCAAGGGATGAACACCACACTGGGCAGCTTGCTCCAAACTGTTAAAATTCCAGATTTAGCTGGGACAGTGGAAGAAGGATATTGAGTCTTTGGCTATATTTTTACCCTTTTGTAGAAAAGGGCTGCTATGACTCTGGGTGTGGGTTGTAGCTACTGGTTTGATGAAGAAAGACCTTGTGGTGGGAGCCACAAGAGCTGGGTTGTTACTTCCCCACTGTGGCCTTGTGACTTTGATTAATCCCAACCCGTGCCATTTTTGGCCATGGTGCAAACTTCACTGAAATCCACAGCCTGGTTTAAAAGTCCTGGGCTGTGAGCATGCAGCTGAGGTGAGATCACACTGAGGAGGTGCTGCCTGATGCTTTTTGTAACCTAAAAAAAGAACTGTAGACCATGCAATAGCACAGAATCCAGTGAGCAGGAAAGCAGCAATCCCTGCCTGACTTCTCAGGCTGTTTATTAAGATATTAAACTGCATGATTTTCCTGTCCTATTCCTTCTGTCTTTCCTACACATCATCTCTTAGCTCATGCAAAGTTTTGAGGACAGCTTGCTTGGGCTTTTATTTCTGGTCCAAACTTTTCTGTTTTGTACCTTCTTCCCCAAATAACAGTTTCTATGTAGTGCCTTCCTTTTTGCTTTGGAAAATGAAGGAAGAGAAAGCAAGTATTTCAACAGAGAAGGAAACTGTGTGAAGAAAGTCTGGGGGGGAAGGGGGTAAGTGTGTCTCCTCAGCCCAGTTCCTTACAGTAGCCTGTGTAGCTGTTCTCTGCCAACTCTCATTTTTCCTGCAAAAGCTGTAATTCTTTGTGCTTTTCCCTAAAGCTGTAGCTCCTGGAGTCCCATGATTATCTAATCACTTCTGTGTGAGCCCAAATGAGTCACAGCAGATGGAAAATACTGGATGGCAATAACTTCCACTGCTGAAAAAGCCCTAAGTGTAAAAAAAAAAGAGAAAAGCTTCTAAGTGTAATCCTTGAAAACCTGCAAAGCAGAGACCAAATGAAAAGAACTCAGCCTCATATTTTGTATATATTTTTTTGTTTTATATATTTATATTGAAATATATTTTAAAATCTATTATACATTTTTGTTCATTTTCTTCCTGGATAACCTAGATGTATAGTTCTATTTTTTTTATTTTTTTATTTAGAGAAACATATTACTTTGCATTTATAAAAACATACCCTGCTTCAAAGGTCATGGCAGAGATTTATCTGGCTGCAAACTTACTGCTTATGACCCTGACAGGATGACACAATGGGAGCAGGAACAGAATTCTGTATCTTGGTGCATTGAAACATTGATGAGCTGGTGCTGCACTGTTGATTCCTTTGTATTTAGGAGGAATCATCTGCTTTTCTGGCAACTCTGTTGCTGTTCCAGATCTTGCTAGAGCTCGTCAGAAATCATGAGGGGGAAGCCTTTATGGCTGCTGTTGATCTACTTGGTTTGAAGTATCAGTTGCCTTGGGGTATGGCAAGAAATGAGTCTAATCCCAGTAAATAGACCCTAAAATGCTGAGGAAACCTGGAAACAAAACACAGCTTGTAACTAAAATGCACAACTTGTGACAGCTGACAAAGGAAACACTGAAATGAGAATTAGCTGCAGTGATTTGAAGTTTTATGTTACGCTTTGCTTGGGAAATCCAGTGTACTCGATGTGACCCCTTTTGATAATTAAGTTGTGGCAGAGCTGGATGTGGGAAGGAATGCAGCCTGTGACCATGGCAGTGTTAATTGAGAGCTCTGCTGTGGCACAGCTGCCAAGGGGGGATGGTCCTCGATGCTTTCACCCTGTGCTGTGCCACAGGCGTTCAGACAGGGAGCTGGATCCAGGCAAAAAACTGCCTGAGGATTGGAAGGGATCACTCCTAAACCACTGGGCTCGGCAGTGTGGGGCTGTTTGTGCTGATGCCAGGGGCCAAGAGGCTGAAAATGTGTTGGGTCATATAATCACAGCATGGTTTGGGTTGGAAGGGACCTTGAAGGCTGTTTTGTGCCAAACCTTCACCATGGGTAGGGACACCTTCCACTGGACTGGATTGTTCCAAGCCCTGTCCAACCTGGCCTTGAGCACTTCCAAGGATGGGGAAATCTGTGCCAAGGCCTCCCTACCCTCACAGGGAAGAATTTCTTCCTCAGATCTCACCTAAACCTACTCTCTTTCAGTTAGAAGCTGCTGTAGTCTTGTTCTTACAGCTCATCTGGCTCATCACGTGCTGCTCTCTGCACCCTGGGCTGGTTCAGGCCCCTGATCCAGTCAAGTACCATCTGTGTCTGTGGGTCAAGGTTGTGTTTTTTGGTTCTTTTTTGTGTGTGGGACAGGTCCCACGTGCCTGCCCTGGCAGCTGCTGGTGTTGCTGAGCTGCAGCTCTGTCCTTGGATGCAGTGCCTGCAGCACTGCCATCCCATTTGGAACATGCTCTGGGAAGAATGGCAGAGCAGGAACTATTTCTCTGCAGCCTGTTAGTGGTGAGGAAGGTTGGGTGTGTGTGGGTGTCTGCCTCCACTCCAGAGGGACCCGCAAGCCAAAGCATTTGGTGAATCACAGGGAGGCTGTTCTTGGGCTGGAATAAACTTCAAAAGTGTTCAAGGCTCTGCACGAGACTGTCAGGCTGTAATTTGTGGCTGGCTTTGCTGCTTCTCCTCCTCCTGCTGCAGTCTGAGTGGAAATGCAAAAGAGTCTGAAAGCCAGTCTCCTCTGGAAAACGCCTCTCCTTATTTATTCCACTTGTTTTATTTATTTATTTATTTTTTCTTTTGCAAAGACAACACTTCTCCTGCAGAGCTGGCTGTGGCTGCAAAACCAGAGCCTGCAGGGGCCTCTGGCTGGCCTCCCAGGATTGCCAAACAGAGATTCCTCACGTGCCCCACTTATGCAAAGCACGGAATTGGGTGCCAGGAGGGCGAGGTGATGTGGAAGGAATTTGTGTGCTGTAGGCACGACAAAACTGAGCATCAAAACCAGCCGGGCTCTGGTGCTGGCCCAGTCCAACTGGTTGGGAGGGAGATGGAAAGTGAGTCATGTGTTTGGCTGCAGGAAAATCCCTCACTAGGCTGCAGCTTTCTGAGCTCTTTCTCTACACAGAGCATGTGCCTCCCAGAAAATGGGGCTAAAAACCAAGTTTGGGGAAGGCCTCCTTCTCCTCAGCCACTGCCAAGTGACTCAGCTGTGTGTCACTACAGACAAGCCATGATCATTCCTGAGAAGCCTTATCTAGGAGGTTTATCTTCAGGAAAACCCCCAAATCTCAGCAGAAGCTTGGCAAAAGCAGAAGTTGGTAGGCAGACAGTGGCTGGCGGCTGCGGCTCACCTGTGTGAGCTGCACCTGGTCCCAACAGGTTGAGATATCCTTTGGAGTTTCCCAATCTTCCAAATATCCACAGCAGACAGCTGGTCCAGTTAGCATCAGAACTCCTGATGCTACATTACTTTGTTTAATTCCATTTTTAAGTGAGGAAACTAGTAGAGAGTATGGCTAGACCAGGAAAGCTAAGTCATGGAGACAGTTTGTAATTGCCAAGTATTACATGCTGTGTGCTTGAGAGAGAGAAAAAAAAAAAAAAGGTCCAAAATCAATGGGAATTGGCAAAGCTCCAGAAGAACCTGGGCTAGCCTGAAATGATAACAGATTGGAGGTAGAATCTCTTAGCTCCAAGCTTCTCCTTCCTTCCCCCTGTCCTTCAGCTCCTGGAAGAAAAACACCCTGCCTGCTGAAATAGCTCTCCTGTTCTAGACAGTCTTACTTAACCTCCTTTTAAATATTCTTCATAAAGATATTTTTTTTTCTGGTGTGTGTTTTCCTAGGTTAGTAGCTGGCTGCTGGTTGGAAAGTCGAGGTGCCTCATCAACACTTTATGTACATTCATGAGATAAGGGCAGCACACTGAGCCCTGCCTAGGCAAGGTGGCTTTAGAGCCAGAGTAAAGGTTGCTTGTTTAGTCTGGCGAAAATTGGGGGTGGCTGGTGCACCTGGCTCCAGTTTGGGAATTGCCTAAGAATCACCGATGGTGGTGATAGCAGACTCCAAATGAAGCTCACTTGAAGAGGGGCAAAGAGCCTGTGTAAGCATCAAGTTTTCCTGATGTGGCTTGTGAAGAATATCATGGTAGCTGGAACTTCTCAGCTTGGCTTTTCAAAGGTCTTTATAAGAAAAGGAGAAATGAGTGTTAGCCTGGCAAAGTGAAACAGAACAGATCTGCTTCCTCCTAACCTTGCAAGCAAACCTTAAATGTTATCAAGTCTGTTCCTTGAAAAATGAACATGTAGCTAAGGACCTAACAAGGCAAAAAATGTGTGTGCCCCTAGATGACGGCAGTAGCTGGAAGGTGCCCATGAAGTGGGCAAGATAAGCCTGGCAGAGGCCAAGCTCCTTGGATGGGATAAGTTTGTGTTATGCCCAATTTCCCAGGCTGAGCTGCTCAGTTTATCAGTCCAGTCAGGAGAATACTGCCTTTTTTTTTTTTTTTTTTTTTAAAGGGTTTAGTTTGTTTTTCCAGTTAGCTGAATCAGCGCAAGGAGCACAGCAGGAGTAAGGGGCTGGGACACAGTAAGTGAATTCAGGCTGTTGCTCTTATAATTTACTTTTAATTGCTGTTCATTTGGACCACAGGGATACCTGGCTGTCCTGTGACAAGGAGGAGCCTTCCCTTGGAAAGGAAAAACCAGCATTCCCACTGCCTCCCAAGCAAGGTGGGAAGCCTGTGAGCGGGAAGTGACACATATCCAACATAGTGTTTGCTTCTGCGGAGGCCTCACAGCACATCCCGCTGTCTGAAGGAGCGCACAGGGAAGCTGGGGGGGGAGCCTTCATTGGCAAGTGTAGTGATAGACAAGGGGGAATTGGGTACAATTTGAAGGAGAGGTAATTTAGGTCGGATATTAGGAGGAAACTTTTATTACTGTGAGGGAATGGAGGCACCATCCCTGAACTGTTCAAAGCCGGGTGGGAGCTTTGACCGACCTGGTCTAGTGGGAAGCGCATTGGAAAAGGTGCATTCCAACCCCTCAACACTACGTCTCCATGTTGGTGTGTACGTCCGTCAGATCCCGCCAGCCTAGCTGGTCTGGGGGGGGGAATTCCTGCCTTTGGGACTCCCACTGCCTCAGAGAGGCAAAAATCGCCTCGTAGGCTTTATTTCTTGCCGTTTGCAGCGGCGGGGGGGGGGGCCGCACAGGGGTCTGGGGAGCTGCGGCCCGCGATCCCCACGGCCAACCCCCGGCCGCCATTTTGCGCCCCCCTCACACCCCCCTGTCCCCTCAGGCCCCGGCACTGCGCATGCGCGGGGGGCGGGGCGGTGCGCGCGTGCGCGGCCTGCCCCTTTATAAGGGCGGGAGCGGGCGGTGTCGGCGGCGCCGCATTGCAGACGGGCGCGGAGGGGCAAGCGATGGCGCGGACGCTGATCTTCGGGCTCTTCAGCCTCCTCGGACTCCTGGCCGCCGGTAAGCGCTACCCTCCGCCTCCCGAGCCCCTTACCCATCCAGCTTAGCCCCGGCGGGCTCGGGGAGAGGCTCGCTGAGCGCCCAGGGCGGAGGGGGCGAAGGCCGGTCCTGACGCTGTTTGTATTCCCGCAGCAGGACCCGCTCCCACATCCCAGGCAGAGGAAGCAGCGATGAGGGGGGATGGGGGTTTTAAGGGTGGCTGTGTTTGCTAGAGGGGGAGAGTCGCCCAAAAATAGCGCCAGGGAAAGTCAGGGAGAAGGGGGGCACTCCCCGGTGAGGGTCTGGCCATTCCCGCTGCCGGCAGGGAAGAGAATTCCCGATGGAGCCGTGCTCACTGTGCATCCCCGTCCGACAGGAGCCGGGCAGCTCAGCCCCCAGCTTGTGGGGACGCTCGGGAGGGACCAATTTTCTGCCAGCAGCGCTGTTTATCTCCTCAGGGAGAGATGGCTGCTAATCCTCTTGCAGATGGCGGGAGGCTGGTTGCCTTCGCTGTTGTGTTTTTGCGTTAGGATCTGCTGCTCCGTATGGAAAATTCCGCCGGTTTGCTGCTCGCTGTCTCATTACCTGGTGTTGCTGAGGTGAAAGCCATGGGGGGATGGATGATCGTCCCCCTTTAGCTGTAGGATTAGAGGTTACATTGTACATTGCAGAAGCTTGACACAGGTACAGAAATGATTCATGCCCTGACTCCCACCTTTAGGCTGTGGGATGGAATACCTAGAAACCCCGAAATGTAAGGACTTACACAGTGCTGTGCACAATTACCTGGAGAAGTTTCTTCTAAAATAGACTGTTTTAATATTAAAGCTTATTTCCTCACAAGTTTAACCTTTCAAAAGTCAATGAAAAAATGAAAAAGCTTATCTGGCTGTTGAAAAGCTGTAGGAGTAACAAGTAACCAGCTGGCTTAGTATAGTAAATAATCCTGTGAAATTTTTCATGATTGTATGTGAGTCTGTAGTTTTAGTGTCATTAAATCATAAAATGGCCTGGGTTGGAAGGGGCCTTAAAGGTCATTGGTTCCACCATCTGTCCTCTACCGAGGACAGAGACATGTTGCCCTAGATATATTGATAATGTTTAATATGCTGATATATGGATAGTTTAGTGGATTACCTCAGACTTTTCAGGAAGCAAGAAAGCAAGTATCAGCTTTCACTCTCTGTGTTTATGTGCTTTCACAGTGTCCTTTGAGTCTGCTCTGCACTGAATTAGCTGCCATCAGTTACCATTCCTCCTGGGACTGTTTCCAAATCGCTGAAACCATTGCAGTTTTTTGCTCTTTGAAAGTGAAAAGGCTTCACCTTGAAGTATCCACCAGCTTTCCCATTAGTGTATTTAGGGAAATTGAAATGAGAAACCAGTTCAGCAGTGGGAGGTGGCTTGGCCTACCTGTTAAAGGCATGGTATGCAGCTGAGGGCAGCAGGAGACTGGTCAGGCCTGTTTTTCCTTGGGAAGTCACTCTTTTAGCACAAATAAACAGCTGTCTTTTTTCACCCAGGTTGTGTTTTGGATACTCATTGCCTCCCCTACCTTGCAGATTTTCCTGAAGATTTTGCTGTGACAGCCTGAAACACCGTTCTCATCTGCTGAGCTCGCTAATTAGCTGTGCGAAAATTCAGCCACCCTTGTCAGATCCTAATGGAGTCACTTGGCTGCCTTACAGGCCGTGAGGGTTTTTGGTTGACCTACTTACAGGGCTTCTGTGCATCTTCCCTTTAAGGGAGACACAGAGGCTTTAAAGCAGGGTGTACAGGTCCTGGCATCTCCGGACTACTGGTGCACACTGATTATTCCTTGTCTTTGAGGCCGGGCAGGGAGGGAGAAGGCTGGGCATGCTGTTAGAGCAGGACTCAGTTTCTCTTTAACTGAACATTTCCCCCCTCCCTTTCCCTAAATTAAAAGTTAATCTGGGAGTGGAAAGTAAAAACTTTTGAGGATATGATTTTTTCATGTCCCCCCTCCCCTAAAATAGTAGACTTAACACCTTGTAAGTTCATGTGTAATTCCTCTAGCAAACAATGGTCAGAACATTTGGGGACAGGAAATTTGTAGACTGAGTTAGCCAGGCTTGAATTTTCTTGAGGATATGGATAAAGCAGATAATTGGACTGATCTGTAGTTTGCAGGCTTGTTTTGCTATGAATGTAGTTTCTAACAGGAAAAAAAAGCCAGGCTGGTGCAGCAGATTAAATTAGGAGAAGAGTGGAAGGAGTTTGTGACCAGGGCAGTGACTGAGGCCCCACCTCGAATCTTGTGTCCGGTTCTGGGTCTTCACTGCAGGGAAGACTGAAGTGCTGGAGTGTGTCCAGGGAAGGGAAGGGTCTGGAGAGTAAGTCCAGGTTGGAAATCAGGAAAAATTCCTCCTCAGAAAGGGTTGTCAGGTGTTGGAATGGGCTGCCCAGGGAGGCGGTGGAGTCACCATCCCTGCAGGTGTTCCACAAACGTCAGGACCTGTCACTCAGTGCTCTGCCCTGGATGATAAGGTGGAAATGTGTCACAGGTTGGACTTGATGATCTTGGAGGCATTTTCCAAGCTAAATGGTGCTGTGGTTATATAGAAATAAAACCCGTGTTTTCTTGGAGTAGCTGTGGCTGTGAGGCAGCGTCAGGCTGATAGCGCAGCAGTCATGTGCCCTGTGTAAACCTGCTCTTGCACAACCCCCTCCTTGTTTGCCGGGCAGGTATAAATAGAACGGGCTGCTTGGTTGTGTCTGGAGGAGCTGAGCCAGCCGGCCACGCCTGGCAGAGCTGCCCGAGCCCAGCGCTGCCTTTGTGCACCCCCGGTGTGTGCCGAGCTGCTCCGGGAGCCTCCAACGCAGAGGTGATAGGGAGGGCGGAGCAGGAGACAGGCAGCTTGTCAGCAAAACTGGATGTGTCACCTGATGTCAGCTGAGGCTCTGCTATTTCAGGGAAGGCTTTTCTGGTATATGAAATGCAGGGACATCTTGATTTTTGTGTCTGTGGGGGAAGCAGGGCCAGTTACTGGTGCCTGCCATGGGTTTTTGTTTCAGTATCTCGTGTAGATCTCATTATTCAAAGCAGGTCGGGGCAACGCCTTAGAACTCTGTGAAATAAAACAAAGACTTTCTTCTTAAAGGATTTACTCTATTTTAATGGAGCAGCTTTTAAATGCAATTAATTTACTCCTACTGAAATATCAGTTCCTGTTGCAATGAAAAAGGCTGCATCAAAGTGTGTTTATGTATTTTAGGGCAGTGCTTCTCTGTATTTGGTCATGGGGCAATGTTTGGTTTCAGATGCCTGATAGCAGATTTTCCCAGTCTTTTTGTTCTGGGTGTATTTGTCTGCTGGAAAAGGAATGTTGAATACAGGATTTCTGCAGAGCTTCACATGAAATCTGTCCCCTGCATCCCCTCAAAAAAACCTTCAGAACAAAAGCAGAAAGAGTGGGGATGGACCACAAGTATGCCTCAAACATTTTAGAGTATTTCTACAGGCATCTATCTGCTGCAGGGAAAAATGCAGCTCATAACTTTTTGGGAATATCTTAGCATGCTATATGGGGCCACTTATTCCTGATGACTACCAGGTGCCCTAGAACATCCATCCACTTATCTCTTCTGCATTCTACCATGAAAAAATCTCAGGCAGCAGTCAGGTCTTGCTTGACATCATCTGGCCAACTTGGAAGTTATTCTTTTGCAACCTTTGCAGTTACCTGGGATAATTTACTGGGCCAGTAGAGGTGATTTTACTGTCCCAGCTCATCCAGTTCTCTGCTCTCTTTAATTTTATTGTGATTGCTTGTACCTACACAAACTGCTTCTCTTACCATGCTTGTATTCTGGTGAGGGAAGCAAGGGAGTGCCTGAGGCAGAGGCAGTGTGCCAAAATGAGAATGGGTTCCCAACTTTGAGGAGGAGCCTGGTTGTGGTGTTAACTCCAAACTCATTTCTTGCCCATCACACTAGTTAGAAATGTTTCAAGCTTGGTTTTTCATCTGTAGGTCTTGGACAGGAAGAATTTCAACTGGAATGCTGGTGACAGCTAGCCACATTTCCTCCAATTTTTCTTCAAATTCCCTGTAATCCCTCAGAAGTTATAGTCACTTGACTGCCTCATTACTGCAGAGGCATTGGAGCCCTTTGGCCAGAGTCACTGGTGTGTGATGCGGTTACAACTTTTGAAGTTTTATTCATGAACTGGCCAGAGAGGCTGTGGAGTACTGAGCCCTTCAGATAACTTCAGATTGGGGTCACTCCTCCACTTCTTGACACTTTGTAAACTTTGGTGAAGAGAAGTTGATCCCTCTTGGCTTCTTTAACTTAAGCAGGCTAAGTCCCAAAGAAAAAGGGGAAAAGTCAGTAAGAGCACATGTGGCAGAAGTTGATGCATTCTCTTGGTCTGTGGTGTCTCTGGGATATAGTGAATTTATTTTTTTTAAAACATTGCAAGTAGGACAGTCTGGGAGTAGCATCCTTCCTGATGAACAGGTTAATGCACTTAGGCAGGTTGGACTGTCACAAAAGCATAGGAGTTGACAGCACCTTAAATGATCTTCACATTTTACTTCAATCTATGGAGTTGAACAGCAGCTCAGCACTTTGCTTGTGTATTTTTTTTCCCCAAATGACAGGTTAATTTGTCTGTAACCAGGGGTTTTCCTAGCAGTTGGGTTTGGAGGAGGTTGCAGTCTTCAGGTTGAATTTCTTTGTTTTCTTTGTGTTCCTAGTTCATTCTTTGGCTCTTCAGGGAATCTGTCTGCCCCCTCAGAATTGACTCTTATGTAAGGTGTTCACTTTTAAGTCTCATTTGTAACTTCAGTGCAACTTTGGAGGGGATTTCTTAGGATGTTTTTCTGAGAATCTGGGGAAAAAATTCAGACTGACTGTCTGTGGAAGAAGAGTGAGATAAGTGCTTGAGGGAAGGGAAGGTGTTTTCCAGGAAAGGTAATTGCCTAGCAATTTTCCTGTAACTGTCCTTGCAGAATGGTAATCCAGACATTATAAGCTTCCTTCCTTTTAGGTTCCTGTTTCTTGGAGAGGACGGAAGAGCTGAGCTGTGCTTTCACATGCATGGTCTATAAGCCAAGTGGAAAAGGTGATATTTTCTGAGGGAGCCATCACCTCTACTTCCCAAATTTGTGTCTGTGTCTTAGGATAAAGTTGGTAAAGCAAAGGCAGTGCTTTCTTAAATTGAAGAAACCACATCTGAAGTGGTTCAGTGAAGAGGATGAGTAAAGAAACACCTTGGCCTTCACAGACAAACTTGTATGATCTCTAAAAACAATGGCTTGCAAGAACTTCAGGAAATGGAGGGGACAGGTCTTGGTGGGCATGACATGTGACTGTTGAGAGCTGATCTACAGAGAAAGGAGAAATCTATTAAAAACTGGATACCCTTAGGTGAGGAACAATATATAAAATAGAGAGATGCCAGAGATAGCAAAGGAAGTAATTCCCTAGGGTTTTTCCATGGAGCACTGAGAGCTGTGTGAGGTAACTGATGGGGTTTTGCTTTCTCTTGGGTTGCTGCTATGTTAAATACCATGTTAAGGTGTTGCTTCTTTTGTAGCAAAGGCCATTTGGAGGGAAGAGTTAAAACTTTGTTCTGAGACAGCACAAGGTCTTAACACACTTCACTGGGATGTTTGCTTTTCTTGTAATGTAAGTTAATATACGAGAGAAAAATTCTGTTTCATACTTAAATAGGAGAACAAACTAAAAGGGAAAAAGCAGTAACAGTAGGGAGTTTCCAGCTATTCTTTTCTGAACATGCAGGATCTGAATTAATGCAGAGCTTTTTTAGCTTTGTTTCTTTTTCCCAGGATGTTCAGAAAGGGAGGATGGATATTGTTGCAATGAAGGTGCATCCTTTCATATCAGATATAATGTTTCAAACAAAAGTATTTCCCCATAATACAGAGCAAAGGAATAAAAATTTAACTGTGTTTGAAGTCACTGTGGAAGGTGTCAGGAAAGAAGCCATGATTTGTGTGTGTCATCTTTGTTCTGTAGCTGCTCTAAAATGTGCCAGCCGTGCGTGGCCCTAACAAACAAATTTGCTTAGTCATTTTCTGACTGGAAAGATCTGTACTGAAAACATAAAATTTAGAGTTGTCTTGACAAACAGCCAGCAAAGCTGATAAGTAAAAAGAAATCTGAAGCATAGTTTTTTTTGTCATACACTCAATAATGATCTATTGTTAAGGCTGTGAGGAAGAAGGAACAAGACATTGTGCTGAAGCTGGTACAGATCTGAAAAGTCATTTGGTTGAGAGGACCTTAAAAGTAAAAGTCAAACAAAACCTGAAAGCTCACAAAGAACCTGATCAACCCAATGCAAGTTACAACATGAATGCCTCCATTTGGCTGTAAAACACTCTCCTAAATCAAGAGTTTGAGAGACTGCTTGGAATAACTATTATTGGAGTTGTATAGTTCAGTTTTGTGGTTTACAGTAAGTTTCAATGTAGGAGGAGTAATTGTCTTTTGATAAAGGCATAGGTTAAAAACTGTACTTGTAAATATTTGGGAATCCTTCATTCCACTGTTTCAAGTCCAAGTCTTGACTGACTTCATTCAGAGCTTGACTCTGCCTTCCAGAGCCTTCCTACCACTGTTCAATGCCAGTGTCTGAAGGGGAAGAATAACTCCCTCAACCAAGTGTATTCTTGTTTATTGTCACCCTGCCAGAGCTGACAGCTCTCTGGCTGGCCAGTCTGACTTTGAAAATTAACTGTTCTTGGGGCTTCCAGATCAATAATGCTGGAGTTTAGAATAGGCTGTAAATATTTTGCTAACCATACATTATTAGAAGCTTTGAAGTCTTCTGCAGTCTCCCAGGCACTACCAGTGTGCTGTCCTGCTCAAGGATAATATGCAATGAAGGCTTTTTACTGGGACAGAGGGTGACAAGCTTCAAGCTCTTGTGTGAAAATTAGGTGTGCTAAACACGTTTTTCTTAAAATAAATGGGTCATTCCTCTGAAATCCAGTGTAAACAGGCTTTATAAATCAACAGCTGAGAAGGCTGCAGAGTGCCACCTATAAAGCAGTGTTTTTATCTGGCTGTTTGATGAGTGGTGGCCATGTAGCTTGTAGGTGCACTGGTAATTGAGGTTCAAATCGATCCTCTAATTGCCTAGAACAAGGCATGGGAAATGGGAAAGTGATTGTTCATCTGCTGTAACCTTACTGGAAGCTAGGAATGAAATAGCTGAACTCCTGCCTGGTGGTTGACAGTGTAATTTTACAGGGTTTTGTGATGTGCAAACTGCATTGATGTCAAGAGAACACCTGTACAGCTAATAGGTTTGAACAGTTGGGTTTATGTTTTCTCTTTTTTTTTTTAATTTTTGTAAACTTTGGCAGCTGTGCCTTGTAGGATTAGACCGTGGTGGATTTTTTGGAGTGGGCTTGCTGTAGGATTTTAGGAGCTGTTTCTTGTTTGGTTGGTGCAATGTAGGGCATCTCCTGAAGAAATAGAGCTGGTTTTAGAACCTGGGAGATGTTGGGCATCAGGTTCAGACAGCACAGTTAAAAAAAAGCAGCTTGGAATGTCAGCAAAAACATGAATTTGAATCACTTGTAATAGTGCTTTACATTTCTGTATCTTACTTGAAAACTTCATAGTGCCACATGGGATGGGAATGTCCAAAAAAGGACTGGTACATTTTTCACTGCCATAGGTTTTTCTGTACACAGCTGAAGACCTGACCAAGAGGAAGAAAAGGAAGTCTAAATAGATTTAGTGGGTTTAAAAAGTATGAGAGAACATTCCTGAAGAACATTCTTTAAGCTTTCTGTTTATGCTCAGTGTTTTGGTCTGTACCTGCTCTCAGGTCTTCCATGCAATGTGTACAATGTTGTGGCTCCTGTCTGATTTCTCCCCTCTCTCTCTCTCTCCCTTGCTGTGTGAGAATGGGATGCTTCATGTGGCAGGAGGAATGCAGGCAGCAATTCCAAGCTGGTTCAGAGCTGGAGTGCCAGTAGGGCAGGAGAGCAGGGAGGCTGTAGCTTTGAGAATCAGCTGTCTGTAGGGAAGATCTCTGTAATGAGAATTTTTTCTTATAGTTCTTGTGTGCCAAGCAAAGTGAGGTTTTGTATTTGGGAGTTTCAAATTTTCTTTTTATAAAAGGTGGATAATGGGGGGATGGACCCTGCTGAGATGCGGGAAGTTCAACCTTTACAACTTTTCCAGGTTTTTGTCTTTCTTTGACTCTGTAACCTGTGTTTGGTCACAAATTTCTGGATTGAAACATGCATTAATGAACGGTGTGGTGTTCTCTCTGGCAGCTTTGGCAAGCCCTGTGCTGTGGCAGAAGGAGTGTGTGAAGGGGCCGGAGGTGTGGTGCCAGAGCATCCGCACGGCGTCGCAGTGCGGGGCGGTGAAACACTGCCAGCAGAACGTCTGGAACAAACCTGTCGTGGTAAGTGCTGGCCCCTGAGAGCTCCCAGGCCCACCTTGCTGCTCTCCACACGCTGAGGGAGATTTCTCAAGTCTCTGGTTGGAGTTAGGTGCTGCACCTGACTCTGCCGAGGTTGCTGTGCCTTCATTTGGGTGCTGGATAAAGGTTTGTGCCTTGCACAACTGGTCTGCTGACTTCTCCCGTGAGCTGTTGCACAATCACCCAGCAATGTGTGGAATGGAACTAGTGGATTTCACTTGTTCCTCTGTGTTACTACTGACTCCTAATTCACAGGAGTCTTTTCTGAACTTGAGTAATTATTATGAAAAGTCTGTGTATTTCTTTAGGTCTTTCTCAAAGGTTAAAATTCCCAGAAGGATGCAGCATATGCTGAATTATGGGAGGCACAACAATAAATAATAGTACAAATGTTATATTTAGTGCAGCTTTTCAGGTTGCATTTGCACTAAATGTGAGGGCTGCTTTACTAGACTACTGTAACTGTAGTTTACAAACTGCTACTCTAGCTGTAGTTTGGGTATTTTTTCAGTTTTCTAGGGGAGAAAAAGCTATTTTTCTTACAGTCCACACTTGCTATGCTTGTGCAGAGATGCTTTAGGGAGAAGTAGGGGAAGGGAGGAATGTCGGAGCACAGCTACAGTGGTTGAAGCAGCCTGAAATGTTCAAAGATTTCTAGCAAGTGTGAACTTTCTGAAGGAAAAGGTGGAAGGAAGGCTTTCTTGGGGCAATCAACTTTATATTTCAAGGGATTGGGAGGAGGTGAAATGAGCAAGTGGTAGCATACCAACTTCTTCATACAGTGTTAGTTTGCTGATGAAACTGGAGCTGGACATGCTTGGAGTAGTCTCAGTCTTTGTTTAAAAATACCTCTTCCCACCCTGGCCTCAACCAGTGTTTCTTCCTTAATTCCAGATGTAATGTTTGTTCTATGTGTTGCTGTTCACACTCTGCTCTTACAGGCAATTAATTCTTTCTCCAAGTAACTCTGTGCTTCTCTCTCCAGAGCAGTATTCCCTGTGACTTGTGTAAGGAACTTGTGACTGTTGCTGGCAAAGTTTTGAAGGATAACGGCACTGAGGTAAGCAGAGCTCCTTTTCTCCTCACCCCAAAGCACTATTTGGTTTCAAGATCTCGTCATGAGGGGGTGGAAGAGTAGTCTGTGCTGTTTTCCTAATACAAGCAGCAGATGTTGAAAGGGACTAGAGTGCATGGGAAAAGACTTTTAAACAGCCTCTGCTGGTTTGAAAATTAGCAAATTCTAGAGCCCCCCCATGCCTTAACACATCCCTGACTGACTGTAGATGCTTAATAAAGTTGTTCTTGTGCCAGTGGAGCATCAATATTAAAAGGTGGGGTTACTGCAGTTTCTAGGAGTGGGTGGTTACACCAAGTGATCTTTGCTTTGGTTTGTGGGCACTACTTCCCTTTTTCTTTTGTCACCCTGTGGGTACTTTGTATAAACAAGTCACTGTCCCATGAGCCCAGAAGTTCACTTTCTCCTCTTAATTGTAAGTGTTCTGTTCTGGTGAGGCTGGAGTGTGTAGTCCACACAAGCAGTGTGACATGTTTGTGCTGTGGCAGGGTCTCATCAAAGGTCCAGAACTGGGGAAGATGTATCTGTAGTGTAGAACCTCATTCTAGTTCTGCTTGTTGCTACCTGCACCTACCTGAGTCCAAGGTGCTGGTTTCAGGCTTGTACTGTGCATTTTGGGAATGGAAGGAGCATTTGAGAGAGATATAATCTGTCTCACCTCATCTTTCATAGGATGAGATCCGCTCTTACTTGGAAAAGACATGCGAGTTTCTTCCTGACCCAGGCCTTGTCTCTGAGTGCAAAGAAATTGTGGATTCCTACCTACCAGTTATCATGGATATGATCAAGGAAGAGCTTGTAAGTAGATAATGATTTTCAGCTGTTGGTATTAAAAGCTGTGCTCCTGTTGATGCCCAAATGTCTGTTCTACCTAAAATTGCATATGATCCTTCAATCCTATGTGGCTCACTGGTACTGTTAGTTTGAAGACTCCTTCCTTGCCATGAAACATTTTCCTTGTCTTACCATGTTTCAGCTGAATGACTCTCTACTCTGAAGTTTAAAAATGCCATCAGTTTGGAGCTTTATGTTTGTGCATCTTGTCTCCCCCAGGATAAACCTGAGGTTGTGTGCAGTGCCCTCGCTCTGTGCCAGTCCCTTCAGAAGCACCTTGCAGCAATGAAGCTCCAGAAACAGCTCCAGACCAACAAGATCCCAGAACTGGATTTCTCTGAGCTGGCATCCCCATTCATGGCTAATGTGCCTCTCCTCCTTTACCCTCAGGACAAGCCTAAGCAGAAGCCTAAGGTAAGGGTGCCAGGGCTGTTCTAGCATGGACCATATGTATAATCTTGGATTTAGTTCTACAGTCTGTAAAGAGCACAAAAAAACTCCACAAAAAAATTGTGCTGTGGTGTTGCCATCCAGGATTGTGGTAATCAAGCAGGTCTTGCTGGAAACAACTTCTTCTGAGAGAAAGACTGGCACCAGGGTTCAAAGGAAGAACAGCTCTTCCCATATTTTGAGCAACCTGCTAGCTGTGCCCCCTCAGGGGATGCATTTGTCTCTGAATGTAGGGGTGACAGAGTGGATTGGAAAAGAACAAATAGTTGACAAAAGGGGAAGAGATGAGGCAATGAACTTAGTT
This sequence comes from Catharus ustulatus, assembly GCF_009819885.2. Classification (NCBI taxonomy): domain Eukaryota; kingdom Metazoa; phylum Chordata; class Aves; order Passeriformes; family Turdidae; genus Catharus; species Catharus ustulatus. The sequence goes on along the minus strand of NC_046228.1, from coordinate 34,395,957 downwards.
GCAGAGGCTGTGTTGACAGCAAGCCAGAGTGTGGGAGTTGAGCAGTGAGTGGGTTGAGAACAAATTGTGGGTAGAGCAGGTAAGATCTGTGCCACATTTAGAAACCTCCCCACTGTGGTCTGTAACAAAACCAAGAGATTTGAAGATTGGGTATCTTAACTATTATCTCGGCTTTGGAGCCAAGTAGGTGCCTAATCTCCATCTAGTGGCTGGTGCACACACCAGCAGTAGCTCCTTTCCCTACCAGCTCAGGCTTCAAAGTATTCTCTAGAGTTTTTATTAATTTTTTTCTTTATTAAGGTCTGTACATAGCTCAGAATAGCTTGTAAAACTTGGTAGTGACAGGATCTTCTAAAACATGTCATGTGAAGTTGTGTCAGCTTCAGTTTCCTCTCACTCTTTGTCCAGGCCAGTGGGGATGTGTGCCAAGATTGCATTCAGCTGGTCACTGATGTTCAGGAAGCTGTGAAGACAAACTCCTCTTTTGTGAAGTCTTTGGTTGCTCATGCCAAGGAGGAATGTGATCGTTTGGGACCTGGGGTGTCTGATATGGTAAACTATCCTTTTTTATGGAAAAATTCTGTTCCTGTAAGCAAACATGAAATAGTTTGCTCTGTGCCTTAATCCGCTGATCATATTCTCTATTTAATACCACCAAGGAGACTATGATGCATGTGTATAATAATAACAACACTGAAACTGTAAACTTCATGGTCAGGAAAGTAAACTTCATGGTCAGTGAGATGTATGGGACTGGGGAGGAGGAGAAAGACTCCAGATTGCTTCTAGCCCTTAAAGGCTTTTTTCACAAAAATGGTCTGGGTGGGTGATGTGGTTGCTTTTTGCTCTGAGAGGAAGAGAAAAGGTTAAGCAGTTATCTGTGCAGCAGTTTTGTAACCTGAAATGCCATCTTGTATTTGGGCCAAGCTCTGAAAGACTTGCTGTTATGCAGTAGAGCAGATAAATTAATACCTTGAGATGCATTAGAAAATTCTAGATTAACTCTACAGTGTGAGTGGTTTGATACTCAGGGGACTTTCTTTTCCCACTTTCTGCAGTGCAAGACCTACATCTCTGAGTACTCTGACTTGGCCATCCAGATGATGATGCACATGGTAAGATCAGCAGAGTGCAGTATTGGCTCTCAGTTCATTTTTCTGGCTTGTGTAGCTAACTTATTTGGAAACAGGAAACACATGCACCCCAGTAAAACTCTGGGGAGAACCCTTGCTCTGTAAGTCTTGGTGTTAATGCTTTGAACTTGGTGTTTGCTTGAATAGTAATTTTGGTTTCAGGATGCTTTCTTTAGCATGTTTCTTTCCATTTTATAACCACTTCTGCAGTGTAAGAGGCAATGTAATCCTTTGAAATATGAAGATACATTACACATGTTCCTTTATATTCTTTTATCTCAGTCCTGTGCTTACGCAACTCCCCCAATACTGTGTTAAGGATATTAAAGTTGGCTTTGTTGCAATACTGCAAAATTAGTTTATGTGTGAGAGATAAGGTGTCTCCTGGAAGCAAGGCTACTCATCCTTCTGGAATTGCTGTCTCAGGGTTCCTGCTCTGTGGGCTGTTGACAGGAGCCATGGAAAGTGAGTGGTACCTTCTGCAGCAGCATACATTTACCTCATACATAGCACCTCTTTATCCTGAGCTGAGGGCCTTTAAAAAAATGGCTCAGCCTTTCCTTAGTGCAGTCCGAGATGCCATAGGTGACATATCCACATGTTCACCTATAATTTGTTAACTTGAACCAACTGAATTTGACAACATAGTGACCTTTTTTTTTTGCTTCCAGTTGCTAAAGGCTACTTAGAAACTCATCCTGTTTCTTAAACATTTGGGGGGAAGTCAGTGTTTATTCCAGCAGCACTTAGTTTCTCATTCTAAGCATTGCAATGCAGTGTGTTGTTAATACCTGAAATTGGAATATGACTACACTGTGTGTGCATCTGAGTGTTGTCCAGACTCTCTGGAGGTGGCCTTGCCCAGGATGCCCTAATAACTGCAGATGAGTAATGCTGGCTAGCACTGTGCAATTAAATGTGAGTTGCTGTGGCTGAGGATCTTTGGGGTGGGGACTGTGTCATATTCCATTATCTTTGTGGAAAGAATATATGCAGTTCCAAGTGCTTGATGTGTTTTTTCTCTTAACTGTTATCTTCAATTTCTCCTTTCTTGCTCTGTCTCCAATCTCCCCTGTCAACAGAAGGATCAGGTAGGTGAGCAACTTGCCTGTGGTGATAGCCTGCTTGTAGTTCACCCTTTGCTTTTAAAGGGCTTGTAGTTCACTTCTTGCTCTCTTAGCTGTACACTTGGTGTGATTGTACTCAGTGCTGACAGATACAAGGGATATTTATGTGATTAAAACAGAGAGAGACTACAGGCTTCCTCCAGTGCATCAGTCCTTTGTGCTACTGAGATTTCAACTTGATTATGCTTTGGCCAAGAGAGCAGAAAATATCCTCCCTCTTATAGAAGAGAAGGATAGATGTGCAAAAAGCATGCCAGTGGCTCCTGACAGCTGCTGGTTTAAAGTCTGGGCTCAAAAGGGCTTGAGCAAAGCTGTCCCCAAGTGTTTCCTTGGCTAACTTTTAAATCTAGGACAATGGTGTGGATGTTTGAAGTACACGAACTGAAAAGATGGAGGCTTCCAAGAGCAATTTGGGCTTTTAATTTAACCCGTCCTGTGGGACCTTGTGTCTGTCACCTCTCTGTGAAGGGAACGTGTGTGTATGTGGGTGTTAGCTGTAACATTAATATCTGGAACTGCTTCTTACAATGCATGAACCAAAGGGCTTGACTTAAAGGTGCTGCCTGGAGTAGTCTGAAGCAGCACAGTGTCTCTGAGGTGCTGCTTTTGCCTGTGCATGAGATTGTGGCATGATGTATTAGTATTAACTCTGGGATAAGCTGTAGGAAGCTTGCAGCAGGGTGAGATGTCACCTTCTAATTACCTACAGGACCAAGGGTGTCTTTTTCTAACTTAAGTAGACTTTAGGTGGGTAAATTCAAGTTCTGTGTCTCACTCTGTATGGCCTTTCTCACTTTGGGTATCCTCCTTAGAGCAATTTGCCTCGTGTCTGGCATTTCTTTGTGCATTTAGTACAGTAATTTCACGAATACAAGCCGCACCAATTTGACCAAAATTTTGGTGGAAACCCGGAAGTGCGGCTAATATTCCGGGGCGGCTAATCTATTAACAAAATTCTAAAAGCTGCCAACACGGAAGTGAGAGCCCGCGGCAGCCCCAAGCCAAGCTGGAGCCCGGCCGGCCCCGGCAGAGGTGGGAAAGCCTGGCAGAGGCGGGGCCAGCAGTGTGGGGGGCGGGCGGCAGAGCCTGAGCCAGCAGGGCGGGGCAGGGAGGGCGGCAGAGCCTGAGCCAGCATGGCGGGGGAGCCGGGGAGAACTGGGGCTAGCAGTGCAGGGGAGCATGGCAGAAGCAGGAAGGCCGGCGGGTGGGGCTGCCTGGCAGCGGGGGAAGCCCAGCAGAATCGGGGCCAGCAGCGTGGGGGAGCCCGGCGGTGCGGGGGCCTGCAGTGCCGGCCAGGGCGAGGAAACGCGGCGGCGGTGCAGACGGGAGGGGGCGGCCGGCGAGCCAGGTGGCGGCGGCGGCAGCCCTGCCGGCGGGGCGAGCGAAAGCGGCGCTCGGCGAGCGAAAGCAAGCGGCGCTCGGCGAAAGCAAGCGGCGCTCGGCGAAAGCAAGCGGCGCTCGCGAAAGCGGCGCTCGGCGAAAGCAAGCGGCGCTCGCGAAAGCGGCGCTCGGCGAAAGCAAGCGGCGCTCGGCGAAAGCAAGCGGCGCTCGCGAAAGCGGCGCTCGGCGAAAGCAAGCGGCGCTCGGCGAAAGCAAGCGGCGCTCGCGAAAGCGGCGCTCGGCGAAAGCAAGCGGCGCTCGGCGAAAGCAAGCGGCGCTCGCGAAAGCGGCGCTCGGCGAAAGCAAGCGGCGCTCGCGAAAGCGGCGCTCGGCGAAAGCAAGCGGCGCTCGCGAAAGCGGCGCTCGGCGAAAGCAAGCGGCGCTCGCGAAAGCGGCGCTCGGCGAAAGCAAGCGGCGCTCGCGAAAGCGGCGCTCGGCGAAAGCAAGCGGCGCTCGCGAAAGCGGCGCTCGGCGAAAGCAAGCGGCGCTCGCGAAAGCGGGGCGGGCGCTCGCGGGGCGGGCGCGGCGCGCGGCGCGGGGCGAGCGAAAGCGGCAGCGGGGCAGGCGGCGAGCCCGGCGGCGGCAGCCCTGCCAGCCGGGCGAGCGAACGCGGCAGCGGGGCGGTGCTGACGGGAGAGGGGGGCCAGCGAGCCCGGCGGCGGCGGCAGCACCACCCGGCCAGCCCCGCCGAGCCGTGGCGCTGAGCTGGGCCACCCGGCCCCGTCGGCAACCATGAGCGGGCCGAGCCTGCCTGGCCCCGCCCCGAGCCAGTAAACCCCGCTATGCCGCGATCCTGTTACTAATTGGCCAATTTGTGAAAGCTGCGCACGGATTCTCGCGACGAACGAAAGTGCGGCTAATATTCGGGGTGCGGCTTATCTATTGACAAAGACAGCAACATTGTCGAGGCACCGGGGGTGCGGCTTATAATCCGTGCGGCTTGTATTCGTGAAACTACTGTAATATATGTTTCAAAAAAGAAATGCATGAAGAGTGTATTTCTTTGAGAAAGAAAGCCTTTTTACAGACTTGGTTTCTGTTTGCTGTTTTCTCTTACTGTGAGAACACTGCAAGTTCCCTTGTTGCAGTACAAATGGTTAGGCTTGGGTTTTAACAAGCTCAACTTTTGTTTCTTGTAGGCTGTGTTCAGTAATGAGAGAAACTGTTTCTGTTTGCAGAACGTGATGTTTCTGGCAGCCTTAAAGAAGGTAGTTTGTGGATGAGGAAAGAGGTTCTTTCTTCTAGGCACTTTCAGCTTTTGGGTGAACTCTGAAGTCAGGATAATTGGCCTCTCCTGTGATCCCTTAAAGCTGGGGAGCAGCTTTGTGGATGCAGCTCTGGTGTGATGCTGCTGGTGGCTTGTTTTGGTGTTGGTAGTTCTCAAGTCAGCTCCTTTTGAAGGGCTTGCAGAGTGTGGCATGTGGGACATGGTTGTTAAATGGGGTTTTTAACCTCTTCCTCTTTAACAGGAACTGCTAAATTCCATCCAGTAGCTGTCCTGCCTATAACCTTACCAAATGCTTTGGCAATACGTGAAGTAGAAGTAGTCATGAAACTTTGTATTGGAACCTTTAAAAATTTTGCTCTCTGTGCCTGCTCACAGGCTCTGTAGAAAGGGCAGAGCCTTCAAGACTTTAAAAAATTGTTTTATCTCTTTCCAGCAACCAAAGGACATTTGTGCCATGGTTGGGTTCTGTTCTTCTGTCAAGTCTGTTCCCCTTCAGCCTCTTGTGCCAGCTCAGGTGGTTCATGAGGTGAAAATGGAAATTGTGGAGGTAAGATGGGCTTTTTGTACTTTGCTTTCCTCTGTGGTTTAGTGTAACAAATTAAAAGGTGAAAAAGATGAGCTTTCCTGCACAGAATAATCCAAGTCTCCCGGCATATAAATTCCTGGCCCTTTCTTGTTTCTGATGCTGTGAAGTAGGAAAGCTGTTTGATTTGTTCAAACAGCAGAGTCTACACTCAACCAGAGCTACAAGGTAATGCTTCAGGATTGAAAGGGGAACTCTTGTTCTAGCAGTTCTGAATGACGCCTTAAATGCGAATTCTCAGTTTGAGTTTTGGTTTTTGTTTGGAGTAATACTTTGATCCCTTTTAAAAATGGTGCAGCACTCTGCATGTGCAGATGAGGGATCAGAGAATGCTGAAGCTCTGAGTTTGAAGAAGCACCTTGCCCTATGCAAAGGTTGTTTTTGCAATCAAGAGGGTGCTCTCAATTCTAGGAAATGTTGTCCTCCGTTAATGTATTTTGAAAACCACTATAAATTTCCCTTGACTTCTGTCTCTGTGGGATTGCTTATTTCTATGTGTCTGCTAAATTCAACTCCTCATATAGCCTGGGGGTTGTAGTCTTAAAATTAGTCATACAAAATGCATGTTCGTTAAGACAGACTTTTTACTGAGACCTTTGAGGTTGGTTTTGGGTTCTGTGTGACCTTTTGCACACAGCCCAAACTGAGCAGCTGGATAAGTGCTGTTATGAATTGTCCCTGTCAGATGTGCTCCAATACTGATTTATTGTGCTTGTGTTTCTTCTGTGTACTCAGAAAGCCTCAGTCCAAGAGAAGACTTTTTCCTTGTGTGAAATCTGTGAGACCATGGTGAAAGAAGTGACTGGCCTCTTGGAGAGCAACAAGACAGAGGTGTGTGAGGGGTGGGCATTGTAGGCTTTCCTGTGTTTTGGCCGAGACTGAAGGGGGAAGGAAAACCAGTTTTATTGCCTGTTTTCACTACAGCAGCATTTCTGTCCTGGCTGGGACAGGAAAAATATGCTTATGAAGTGAGTGACAGTTCTCTGCCTCATTTTCTGCTGCTCCCCTGTGCTTCAGGAGGAGATTGTGCACGAGATGGAGGTGGTCTGCCGCCTGTTCCCGGCCAGCGTCAAGGACCAGTGCAAGGACTTCATCGAGGTCTATGGCCAGGCTGTGATTGACATGCTCTTGGAGTCAACAAGTCCTGAAGCTGTGTGTGCCATGCTGAAATGCTGTGCAGCCAGCAAGCTCCCCCAGCAGCCAGGTGGGTGTGATGAGTGTTCAACATGAGCTGGCTCTATGATGAGATCACTACTGATACTGCTGCCTTTCCTCTCTTTGTGGAGGAACTACCCAAGTGCTGATGTTTGTTTTGTTTTTTTTATTTTCCTTCTCAGTTGTAGTGAAACCTGCAGGTGGCTTCTGTGATGTCTGCAAGATGGTGGTGGCTTATGCAGACAAAGAGCTAGAGAAGAATGCCACGACAGCTGAAATTGAAGCTTTACTGGAAAAAGTCTGCCACTTCCTGCCAGAGTCTGTCAGTGAACAGGTAAGGTGTTTGTGCAGGAGGCAGAGTAAAAAGCCGTGGTCTTGGTGGTTGGGAGCTGTCCCTGTTGATTTGTTGGGTTTACATAGGTCCTAACAGTGACAGCTATGTTAACCTCATTTTCTGGATGTTTCATCTGATATTATGTCTATATGCTAATTTTAGGTCCATCTCTCAAGTGTCTCTACTTCTGCTATACATGTCCAGGTACTCCTAACAGAGAGGTCTCTGTGTTTGGCCAGATGCCTTGTCTCTGGCTGGAGACAAACTGTCCACAGGTGCAGCTGGGACTAGCTTGTGTCCAGCAACCTGATCCTCCACAGGTTTTTCCCTTTACTAATTAGCACCAAAGGTAGCAGTATCTATGTGTCTAAATCTGCATTAGAGCAGCAAGAAAAAAAGGGGGAAAAGGCTTGATCTGAGGCAGTTAAATGACCGTTCTGTGTGACAATCTGCCTTCCAGTCAGGGCAAGGCAGATGGAGGTGAACAGAAGGATGAAACACAGAATCCTGAAATAGTTTGGATTGGAAGGAATCTTAAAGACAGTCTTATTCCAACCCCCCTGCAGCAGCTTCTGTTGCTGGTTTTTGTAAAAGCCTTCTCTGCTAAAGGCTGGGAGGAGTTTGGGGTGCAGGGGGATTAGGTTTGCTCAGTTCCCATCCTTGGGAGTTGGCAGTCCCTTGAATAGATGTCTGCGTTTAAGGGCCTGAATTGACTGGCTGGATTGTTGTACTAATTTGCAGTCAGGAAAGGTTTGCCTGGAAATCCTCTGAGAGCAGTGGGTGGGAACAGTTGAAGGTTTTGGGTTTGTTTTTTTTTCCTCAATACTGATCCTGTTCAGGGGATTAATGGAGTAGCTGGAAGCAGGCTGGTGTAATTCCAGTGGGACACCTGTTAGACCACTGATGTCAAGATTTACCTGAAAATCTTATTAGGTGGCTGCTGAGTGTCAGCAAGTGGCAACTGCTTGTGAGTTTGCTGGGGTTAGAAAATAGAGGCTTAAAGCAGCTGTGGAACAGCTCTTCCTGCTGTGAGGCTGTTTAATAGCTGTGGTTGGTTTATTAATTGGTGCTCAGCATTCTCTGCTGAGTGCAGCAGCATCCTCTTCTGCTCTGGAGCCAGCCTCTCCACTAGAGGGAGAGAGGCTGTTCTGGCAGGAGGTGCTCCTGCTGCTGCCTTTTCTGAGGGAGTAACTTGAGTTCAAGTGCTTAGGAGTGGAGTCCTTGCTGCTGCCCTGCTCAGGATGTTTGTCTCCAGCTGATTCCGTGTGCTTTCCTCTTGAGACAGGCGTGATCTCCACGATCAGAGAGGAAGCTTTGGAGTCAAAGCTTCTTCTGCTTGGTTCTTTTCTTCCCAAAGCCTGTCCTGTTTGGTTCTTTCCTTGTGACCCCTTATCTCCTCGTAGTTTGTCTACAGAGAGCTGCAGGCAGGTATGAGCCAGCAGAAGCAATGATGCAGTCGTGTGATTAGTGCCTGACTCCTTTGCCATCAAGCCTCTGCTTGATCTTTGTGGGGTGTGTTGTTGGGGTGTTTGGTGTATCACTGCTGCAGACCACATGTTCCTCTGCTTTCAGAGGCCATAGCAGGAGAATCTCTCCCACCCTGTGTTTTGTTACAGTGTGTGCAGTTTGTGGAACAGTATGAACCCGTGGTTGTGCAACTCTTGGCAGAGGTGATGGATCCCACTTTTGTTTGCACTGTGAGTATTGCATTTGGTTTTATTGAGTGCAGGCTCTGATACAGTCCTGGGTGCTTTTCAGTGCCCAGTGTGCAGAAACTCTGCTGGAATCAAAATCAGCATGCTGAATGCTTGGAGCAAGCCCCTGGTGCAAGGCCTGGGGCTTCCTGAATAAACAGCTGTCTGACTGCCAGCCGAACACAAGGAGAGAGCTGCCAGGGGTTACCCACTGCTGAGGTGCAGTGACAGGGTGTGATGTGCCCTGAATGTGGTGGGAGGTACAGTGACATTTCTTGAGAAAGGTCCCTCTCTAGAAGATCTGTTTTTTTCAGAACTTGATACGAAGGAGTTCCAGTAACTTAACTCTACCCTGGGTCAGGTTACGTGGCTGCTGCTTCAGCTGCAGCTGTGACCTCATGAGAGCTCCTGCAGCTGCCTCAGCGCAGCCTCCTCACTCACTCAGGTGGAAGCTCAGACATCAGGCTGGGCTTGAGGCCTCTTGCTGTGCTTAGAAAGGTGCTGACTGTGCTGCTGCTCTTTTCCCAGAAACTTGGAGTGTGTGAGTCAACCAAAGAGCCTCTCCTGGGGAATGATGCCTGTGTCTGGGGTCCTGGCTACTGGTGTAAGAACATGGACACTGCTGCCCAGTGCAATGTACGTAATGCAGCGTTCTGCCTCCAGTTTCCTGTTTTTGACAGCTCCTTCTGAGCTATTTTTGGTTTTTGCTGCACTTTGAACTGAATTAATTCCAGTTCAAAAAAATCAAAAGGGTACCAGCTTGATTAGAGGGTGTTTCATAGCTCTTAGCTTTCTCAAAGCTGATTTCCCTCTCCTTCTCGTGTTCCACACCTGTCCGCTAGTATTTCAGAATCTATAGTAAGGAACAGTGTCAACTTTATATTTAGTCAGTGTTCCTGCAGCCAACAGACCATGTCACAATCTCTCAGCAGGCTCTAAAAATTGGCTTCCAGTGTTGCCTCTTCTGCCAGGCCTTAATGGCTAGGGGTCATCAGCCTTCTTTGCTAAAGCTCCTGGCTGGTGGGGTTCAGGATGTTATTTATTCTAGTCCTCTTTGAAATCACTTATTTAAGAAAAGCAGATTTGCTCCCAAGATCTTGGCTCGGGATAAGGTGTTGAACTGCTTGTTTGCAAACTGGCTTTTTTCCACTAATATCAGCTATTTCTTCCCCTTTAGGCTGTTGATCACTGCAAACGTCATGTGTGGAACTAGAAGAAGAATTTCCAGTTCTGAAAGTTTGCCATGGCTCTTAGGAAATGTGGGCCGAGGTTGGCGGAGAGCTGTATCTCACCTGTCCCTCCTCTCTGCCTCATTAACAATTTGACCTTCAAGTTCCTTTGTTGTAACTCTTCTGTAGCAGTGCTGCTGTTGAAGGATCAGATTTTCATTGTCGACTTAACAAAGATATTTCTGATTGTACAGTTTAACCCATTATGCTCCTAAAAATAGTCAGTGTGTTGTAGATTTTTTTTTTTAAATTGGTAGCTGAAGTGGTTTTTTTTATGTGCTGGGAAGAATGACAGAGATGGTGAAATGAGACAAGGCTCTTATCTTTTAATTTAAAACGAGAGAGCAAGATAGCAACTAAACTTTCAAATGTCTTTCTGTAGGCAGCATTGGGAAGATTTTACATGCTTTGCATTTTTAACATCTGGCTGGAACGTTTCTTTTCTATGTATGGGAACTCTAAGGGATAACGTTGAATCTGGAAATCCTTTTGGCTGGAATTTTCAAAGCTCTGCAGATGCAGAGGAGGGGGCTTTGTGTGCCCAGCTAACTTCAAAAGATGCATCTGAGTGATCAGCCATTTGCATTTGAGTGACCAGGCTTGTGGCTCATGGTGTTGTTATAGCAAAGGAAACCCCTCCCTCAGCCTTCCATCACATCTTTCTGACTTCCTTGGACTCTGTCTCAGCACGGCTGTTCTGCTGCCAAGCCCAGGCCAGTGGGATGTCAGTCTCCTGAAGCATGCTGGCTTACCTGAGAAATGAATGACTCCCTCTTTTTTTCTTATCCTAGTTGCTCAATTCTGCTTGGTCTTGCAGCTTCCCACAGGCTGGATGCTGAGGAGGTAGCGTGAGCTGTCACTGGAAGATGGAGGAGGATCAAGTCAGCAGGAGCTGGGAATATGTCAAAGGGAGTTCAGGGGAGTTTGTGGAAAAGCGGGGTTTTATTGTAACCTGTTTGTTCCCTGCTCTGCTGTTTCTCTCACAGCATATTTCAGTCATCTAAAACTTGAGAGGTGCTGTGAGGCCTTGGGGGCACCTCCCACTGCTGCCCACCCACTCTCACTGACACCCTGCTGAGTAATTGGAGGTATGGATTGTTATCCAGAGTTCCCATTTCTGTTGGGAAATACAGCAAGCAGAGATGGCAGGTGGTAGGAGCACTAAAGTGTAGGTATTTGAGGCTCTGCTGGCACACTTTCACACCTCTCTGAAATTCCACTTAAATGGCTTGAAATCCCCCCAAAAAAAGCCTTCAAGGCAGGCTGCTACCCTGGGAACATGGCAGGCCCTTGATGTGAAGGGTCCTTGGGAGTGAGAATCCTGCCTGTATTGCATTGGGTGTGCACTTCAGATCAAGTTAATCCCCACAGCAGAGGCACCAAAGTAGCTTTGAGGAGACCTTTGTGGCAGATGTGGAGCTTTGAAAATTCCAGTCCTGTTCAGAAAGATGCTGGTAACTCCTGCTGTTCCTGTGGTGTGTGGGGCGTGCAGGAGCTCCAGTAGCAGTGCTGTGGCAGCAAGCAGAGTATTTTTCATTGGAAAACCACTGGACTGCAGGTTTTTAGTTGATACTAAAAGCCTGGGCAGTGCTGAGAGATGGCAACAGAGGTGGTTCTCCCCTGTTTCCTGACTGGTAAAGCGCTCATGGCTTTAAACAAGGTGGGGAAAAACCAGGAAAATTTCCCCTAAAGCCATAAAATACCCTCAGTTCTCTGTCCTGGCAGGCTTGTGCAGTGGCTCTGGTGGTGTTTCCCAGCTGGGGTAGATGGAGCAGATAGGAGCGGGGCTCTGTTCCTTCAGCACCGCTGCCCTGGAGGGATGGGTTCTGTTACACCACGGCACAGAGGGTGGCATTGGGTGTTTTAAACTTGGCTGGGGGGAGGTGGGGCTGCATTGGCAACTTGGCAGGTTGGGATGGTTTTATTTTCCTGGGGTTTTTAGTAGGATTCATGCTGGCAACCTGCTGTGCAAGGTGAACCAGGGGAAGTCCTGTGCTGCTGCTGGGAGTCCCTTTAGTTTTCTCCCTTCCTGTGGACCGTGGCACCTGACCTGCTTTGAGTCATGCTGGGGGTGGGGGGGAACACTGTGCAGTTGCTTTCTAAAGAACATTGTCTTGATTTTATTTTTTTTTTCTGCACAAAAGCTTCCTTAATGAACAATAAAAACTTCTGTAAACCGACAAGTTCTCGTGTTTCGTTTTTGTCGCCGGCAGAGGTTCCCCTTGGCTGCAGGGCCAGGAGCAGGCACATCCCAAGGTGTTACTGGGAATCTGGGCCTGAATGGATTCAGGTTGCCATTAGGCTGCGTGTCCCATCAAGCCTTTGTTCTGCTGAGCAGGGTTGCAGGTGGAAGAGGCTTGCCTGGGATTGCTGCCGCTCTCTTCCCTGGACAAACACAACGCCTGGTGTGAGGCAACAGCCCCATGTTGCAATCCCCAGAGGGACTCCTTGATACCCTTCCCTGCTGACTGGCATTTAGGGTGGCTTCCCCTGTGTCCTCATTCCTTGCTTGATTCCAAATAAAACTCAGAAATGTCATTTAAAGGCAGGGAACTCAGTGCTGTCACGTTGCTCCGGGACAGTTTTCTGTGCCTGTGCCCACCCTCTGCAGCCAGGTGAGTGTTGAGCAGCAGGTTCTGGGCTGCTCCTGACCTCCTGGGAATACCTGCCTGCCTCTGGTCCCTCCCTCCCTGGTGATGATTTTATAATCAAGGCATAAAGTGAGGGGTGTGGTAATTGCCCTGCGTAGGTGTGGATTCTCACTGCTTCTCCCAGCCCATCCAAGATTCCTCAGTCTGGGAGCAGCATAGGAGAGGAACTAGCCACTGAGGACTCTTAGGAACAGCATGGAGAGCAAATGGAGTGGCTTGGTGCTGATCGTTTCTGTGTGCCTGGGCTCCTACCAAGGTAAGGCCAGGCCTGGGGGTAGGTAGGATGAGAAGAGCCCAGAAAACCCTGCTGAATCCTGAAACTATTCCCAGCTTTGGTGTCTAAGCTCCATAATGTGCTTCCTCTGGTGTTGGAGTTGGGCAGAGGAGAGCTGGGGAAGGTGGCACTGCTGTCTGTGTTACCCACCTGGAGGTGAGAGTTGGAACTTTTGCCTTCGAAGGTGATCTCAGGGCCAAAGAGGGTTTGTTCCCTCCTTTCTCTGGGATTCAGGTGGTGTGCTGGGGCACAGAAGGAGGGAAGCCAGGGTATCTCTGCAATGATGGGGAGAGGGGCTGCTCTCTACTGCCCTGCTGATGTGTGAGCTGGGGGAAGCCACTTGGTTATCACACTAGATTGACCATGCTGCCACCAGAAGCTGCCCTTTTCCTGGGGGTCCTCACAGGAGCTGCAGGAGGCAGGAAACTGGCTTGGCTGTGGCTTGCTGAGATTGGGGCTGGGCGATGGGGTGATATGCTTTGCTCACCTCAGGAGCCCTCTCAGCATGGGCATTTTGGGTGTCTGTGAGCAAATCCTCCTGCAGGCAAACCTCTGCTGCCATCCCTTAGTCATCCCATGCCCAGGAAACAAGCTGGGAAAAGCCTGCTTCTACCTTCAGGCTCTTGCTCGAGGGTAAATTGCTGCTTCCTGAGGAAATCTTCCCTGGAATAAGTAGAGCCCTGCTGCTGCAAGCAAACCCCCCGTGTTTTAGAGTGAAGAGCCCCCCTTGCACCCCAGTTACCCCAGGCTTGGCCCATTGGGCTCCCCACATGTGACATTCCCAAGGTTTTGTGGTGGAGGACTTGTGGGTACGTGACCCAGGAAGGTGGGGGACGTGTCTGGGTGTTCCAGCCAGCCACAGGCAGAGCAGGAAAGTTCACCTGTGCTCCATCCCTGGGGTGACACTGCCCTGGGAGCACGGGGGTGCTGCGGGACTGGGGACCCTGCAAGCCTTGGAGAAGGGTTTGGGAGCTGGGAGCAGTGTATTTATGGTTCTTGCTGTAACAGGGGCGTGCGCCGGGCCGGGAATTGGGGCGCTGGGGCCCACGCTGCCACCCCCGGGCTTTACATCACAACCGGCTCGCCAGGCTCGGCCGGCTCGGCCAGGCAGCTGCGAGCTCCATGGAATGCCAGCACAGCCCTGCCGGAGCTGGGGCTCGCTGCTGGATCCCCCCTGAGCAAAGCCCACCCCATCCCCCGAGCCTGGCAGGAATAGGGCAGTTGTGGCTGCCCTGACACCGTAGTGGCGCTGGAGCATCCCTGCCTTGCTCCTTTGCCAAGAATGGCATCATTCAATAACCCTGTGTGCCAGGCAGGTGAGGTGGCTCCAGCACGGTTTTGAAACGTGTAGGAGAGCTCACGGGACACCAGTTGCCCCAGTTGCTTGCCCCGTGGCAGCGGTTTCCACCTGGGGAAGCTCCCCCTGCTCTCAGCTGTGGGGTGTTATGATTAGTCCTAATTACTTTCTGGCCCAGCACTGGTTGCCTGACTTTTCAGCTCGGGCAGGGTGAGGAGTAAGTGCTGAGCTGAAGATCTGTGCGAGCCGGGAAAGTGCAGGACCAAACCACCCGTGTCTTATAGATCCTCCCGACCCCACAAGAGGTCTGGGTACCAACACAGATCTATGAGAGGTGGTGGAAGACCAGCTCAGAAAAAAGCTGTGGGGTTCTTGCCTCCTATCTTCTTGGTTTTGGTGCTGCTCCTTAATGCCTCCGCTGACTTGCCATTCCTGTTCGCCCTGATGCTGGGGCCGGGGTAGAAAAACATAAATATATCCCTCTCAGCTGATGCGGCGAGCGCGGCATGGTGCAGCTGGGAAGGTGTGTGGGAAGCCTGGGAACCCGGGGGGACTCGCCCTGCCCCGGGGCTCGCCTGCCCCAGCGCTGCTGTCAGCCCGATGGGGAAATCGGGGCTGGAACCAGCCGGCACCCGCCGAGCTGCGCCAGCGCTTTTGGGGTTAGGCAGGAGCGGTGGGGGCTTGGGACCCCTCTCCCCACAGCCCCCCCAGCTCCGGGCACCCTGCAGGCTCAGAGGTGAGATGGAGGCGTTGCAAAATCCAGAAAAGCAGCTTTTGGGGAGAAAGCTGATAAGGGCAGGGCTGGATGGAAGGAGCAATTTCGCCTTCAGCTTTATTCCAGCTCTGCAAAATCAGACAGCGCTGGGGGATAAAAGCTGGATGCTCCCTCTGCCCCCAAAATCCCGGAGCAGCTCCCGGCCGAAGCAAGGCGGCGAAGGGCTTGGGTTGTGGCCTTGTCCGCATCCTGGGTGGGCACAGTTCCCGGTGGAAACAAGCACTCGCCCCATCAGGAATGAGTCCTGACACACCAAGGTGACAATTAGAGCGCGGCTCTTGCGCCACGCCACCCGCGCTGCCGGGGCGGGGACTTACAGTCAGGAGAAAATGCTGTCGTGGGGAGGAAATAAAACCTAAAGAACCCCACCAAAAGTGGCGTTGCTCAATCGTTGCCGGGAGCCGTGGCGTGCCCATCCGTGGCTGCTGTGCGGGGCTGAGGGCCGGGTCCCGGGTTTGTCCGTTTTGCAAGATTTATTGCGGCTTTTATAAGCAGCCGCCTCCGCAGCCTGTCAGAAGGTGCCGAGAGGATGAGCCCCAAAATCCCTTTAATTCTGACCCTGTGACATCCCATTGCAAAAGCGGGCAGCGTGGCAAAACCAACCTTATAAAATCATTTATAAGTGAAACACCCCCCAATCCCATGACTTTGGGAATGAGGTGGAATCACAGCAGGAGGGTGAGGAGCATCACTCCGAGCTCACTGCGGTGCAGACAGAGAGGTTAGTTTGGTGTGTTATGGTGCCTGGAGGGCTGACAGCCGCCTCTCCCCTCCCACAGCCGGGGCCAGCCCCCTCCACGAGTGTGGCGAGCGGCCGGAGGACTGGTGCCGCGACGTGGCGACCGCGGCCAAATGCGGGGCACTGGAGCTCTGCCGGCTCACGGCGTGGGACCGGGCTCTGGGGGTAACCGTGCTGGGAGCAGGGAATGCGGGGGGCTGCAGGAGACGTGCCCATTTTGCTCCAGAATCTCCCAGAGATGGCGGGGGAACCCCAGCCTGCCCACCCCACCATCAGCGCGTCGGGAGAGAAAATGGCAAAAATCATCGGGGTGCTCCGGGATGTTCACGTGGGATGTTTTTGGGGTGGAGGGTTGGGATCTGTGTGCCGTGACAGCACCCCGATGTGTCCCTCCCCTCTCTCGCAGCAGAAGGGGATCCCCTGTCACCTGTGCCAGGTCGCAGTCTCTGTGGTGGGCAAGATCCTGCAGGACAACCGCACCGAGGTGGGTCTCAGCAGGGACGGGGAGCGGGGCTGGTTCTCCTGCCCCCCGACACCACTGAGCCCTGAACACTCTCTCTGTCACCCAGGAAAAACTGCGGGTCTTCTTGGATAAGAAATGCCAGTACCTGCCCTTCCAGGACTGGTCTGTCAAGTGCAAGAGGATGGTGGACACTGGGATCCTTGTCCTGGTCCAGCTGGGCAAGCAAGTGCTGGTAATGCAGGGGAAGCCCCCGGGTTGGGGTTTTTGCATAGTTTGGGATGGATGTCTTGGGGCTTGCAGAGCAAAGGATGCTCCTGGAGCCTGGGACAAACCATCTGAAGGACAAGATGGAGAGGGAAGAGACCCGGGGTGGGTGTGATGGAGGAGCTGCAGCCTCAAGCCCCCACCCCTCTGCTCCCCAGTCTGAACCAAAGGTGGTGTGCGGGACCATCAAGCTATGCCAGCGCCGGCACAGACCCACGGGGACCTCCGAGGAGCAGCAGGCACCACCAGCTGCCACAGGCCCCACCCAGGACTTTGCTGACCTCATCTCCCCCTTCATGGCCAACGTGCCCCTCCTGCTGCACCCCCAGGACCTGCCCCACGGCGAGGCCCAGGTACCGTGGCACAGGCAGGGATGGTGCTGAGCAGGGAATCGTGGAATGGTTTGGGTCAGAAGGGACCTTACAGATCATCTTGGTCCAAACCCCTGCCACGCACTGGGAACGTGTCCAGGCTGCTCCAAGCCTCATCCAAGCTGATGCTTCCAGGAACAGTGCAGCCACCTGGACAACCTGTGCCAGTATCCTAATGCTGCTCAGGAATGAGAATCCCTTTAAAAGCATCATCTACTTAAAAACAATTAGAGAAAGCCCCTAAAGTTTCTGCAGAGCTGAAATGACTTCTGGCTGGCAGTGTCACCATCTTGGGGGGGATATTTCAGGATGAGGGAGAGAACTAGAGAGATGCTGGTCCGAATGTTGCACCAAATCACAATATTTAAATCCCAGCCCTGCAAAGGCAGGTTGGGGCACGGGGAGGAGAGGGATTGTTGTTTTTTTTGTGGGGTACCAATGTGTCCCTGCCCTTGTTATCCTGCAGGGGACAGAAGAGGTGTGTGGGGACTGCCTGCAGCTGGTGACGGCCGTGCAGCAGGAGCTGGGCACCAACACTGCCTTCGCCTGGGAGCTGCTGGGCCACGCCAAGCGCGTGTGTGAGACCCTGAGCCCCGACCTGGCACAGCGGGTGAGGGACTCACACAGGGGGTTGGGCTGGAAGGGGCCTTGAGGACAATCTCACTCCACCCCCCTGCCGTGGGCAGGGACCCCTTCCACTACCTCAGGTTGCTCCAAGCCCTGTCCTGGGACACGTGCAGGAATGGGCCGCCTCCTCCTCCTCGATGGGAGCATCTCTTGCAGATGCCTGCCCGGGGAGGGGTGTGTGCTGATGCTGGGTCTCCCTCCCTCCCTCCTGCAGTGCAAGCACTCCCTGGCCGAGTACACGGACACGGCTGCCCAGCTCCTGCGCCACGTGGTAAGAGGCTGAGGGCTCCCTGGGAATGCCAGGGGTGGCTGGGTGCAAAGCCAAGGGGTCTCATCAACAAATGCTCCCTTTTTTTAGTTAAACTGCCTAATATTCCTACCAAAATATTACTCCCTACCCTTTTCTCTCTGCCTTGCAACTGCTGAAATTATATTTCGTTTTCATTTTTTCTTGCCATTTTCTGGCCCCTCCACCGGTAGCAGGCAGAGGTAAGTGAAATGCCATGCCCTGATGCACTGAAATTCCCCTCTCTGGAGCCAAGGCCCGCCTGATTTGGGATGTTCTCTCTCCTCAGGACCCAGTGGAGCTGTGTGGCCAGCTGGGACTCTGTGCCTCCACGTCAGCACTGCCCCTGCACACGCTGCTCACAGAGAAGGTGATGCAGACCCTGAGCGTGCTGGGGGTAAGTGGGGACCCCCCCATTCTACTGTGCTCCTTAAAATCCAAACACTGTGAAGGGAGATCCTTATTTTGTACCTTATTTTCTCAAGCACCTCCATTGATCCAAGGTGGGGAATGCCTTATGTGGGGGATGGTGGTGAAATAAGGATGAGGGTGGCTCTGGGGAGGCTCTGCATGCATCCCACCCCCTTGTCCCGACAGGACAGGGTGGGGAGCACTCCGCTGTGCGACGTGTGCCAGTTCACTGTGAAAACAGTCGAGAGCCTCCTGGAGAACAACGTGACAGAGGTGAGCCCTGGAGCTGCACAGGGGGCAGAGGGGCAGCGAGGAGCCAGGGCTTCCCTCTTGTGCTTTGTGCCGGCAGGAGCAACTGGTGAATGACATCGAGAAGGTGTGCTACATGCTGCCCCACGGCGTCATCGGGCAGTGCAAGGACTTTGTCAACTCCTACGGCAAAGCCGTGGTGATCATGCTGCTGGAGGCCACCGACCCCGCGGCCGTCTGCACCATGCTGCACTGCTGCCCCCGCAGCGGGGACGCCCAGCCCGGTGAGCTGGCACCCAGACTGGGCATGGGGAGCAGGGTGTCCCCTCTGCTGTGTGCTGA
This sequence comes from Catharus ustulatus, assembly GCF_009819885.2. NCBI lineage: Eukaryota > Metazoa > Chordata > Aves > Passeriformes > Turdidae > Catharus > Catharus ustulatus. Next base: position 34,377,345 of record NC_046228.1, on the reverse strand, counting down.
TGGCTGTGTCCTCCAGGGGTTGAATCCCTGGAGCGGCTGGCGGTGAGCGCAGGCGCCTTCTGCAATGTCTGTCAGATCCTCATCACCTACTTCGACAACGAGTTGCTCAAGAACGAGACCTTGGAGGAGCTGGGCGAGGTGCTGGAGAAGGGCTGTGCCATGCTGCCCATGCCACTCACCAGCAAGGTGAGCTGAGGGGGTCACACACAGTCCCAGCCCGTGGGGACACCCCTGATGCCAGGCTCACCCCTCTGTCCCTCCCAGTGCCAGGCGCTGGTGTTGCAGTACGAGCCGGCGGCTGTGCGGCTCTTCGTGCAGATGATGGACCCCACCTTTGTCTGCACTGTAAGTGTCCCCATCCCTGGGGCATCCTTTGGCCCAGCCTGCAGGCCGGGCTGGTCAGAGGCTCCTCATGGAGGTCTTCTTCCTCTCCCTCCCACCCTTTTCCTTTACAATGCAGAAAATCAAAGCCTGTGACTCAGGCAGGGAGCATCTCCTGGGCTCAGCGCCCTGCGTCTGGGGCCCGCAGTACTGGTGCAAGAACATGGCCACGGCGGTCGAGTGCAACGTGAGTGTCCCACTGGTGTCCCCTCCCCTTGGGGTGGCGGTCCCTGCATCCCAGCGCCATTCCTGCCCTGTCCCTCCGCAGGCTGTCGCGCACTGCCAGCGCCACGTGTGGAACTAGGAGCCGTCTCCCCAGCTGGCCGGACTCGCTCTGCCCTTTGGTTCGGGATCCTGGCTCCCTTCCCTCGGGATGTGCCTGCTCTCACAGACAGCCGTGGCAGGAGCCAACCGGGCAGCCCCAGCAGCCTTGGCCACTTCCTCTCCCACTCCTGGGGCTTGGATTTCCAAATCAGGTTAAGGGACTCGTTGATATTTTCAGGACTAGGGATTCAGCCTTGAGGTCTCTCAGGGTGACTCAGGTGAAATTCCCGACCTCTATTCCCACCTCTATCTCCATCCCCAATCCCTTCTCTACCTCTCCATCCCATCCTGAACCACTCGTAAGGCCCAGATCCTGCAATGTGGATCTGTCCTCGTGGGCTGGGCTGGGCTCTGCTGCCCAAACCTTGCCCCCTCGCTCCTGGCTGGCCGCTCCAGCCTCACCTGAACATAGAGTGAATGAGATTGGGTGCAAGGATTTCCTTTCTCACCCCCATCCCTGCTGGGGGTCCCAGGCTGACCCGGCCATGGTGGTGAGGGCAGCGGGGAGCTGGCTCGTCCCTCCCTGCCGTGCCGGGGGGTTGCCTGCAGTGCCTGGTCCTGGGCGTGCATGGGAGCATCCCATCACAAATAAACTCCTCCCGTGAGCCTGCCTGCTTGTGTCCTTCCTCCTTGTGCTGGGGGCTGTGGTGGGAGTGTGGGCAAACCCGCAGGATGTTTAATGCTTCCTCCAAAATCCCAGGTGTAGCAACACCCAGGGTGGCATCTGGTGAAGGTGGTGGATTGAGGGGTGAGTTAAAAGAGGGTCTTCTCTCCCAAAGGGGGTTTGAGCCTGATGGATCTGGGGAGGAAGGACGACAGACAGGTGACCCAAAGCCATAGACAGTGTATTTCTGAGTCCCGTAACAGACCGTGCCCGAAACTCTCCACAAGGTTACTGTGACTGGAAACAAACCCCCGAACAAATAAACCCAAATGCAAGAGAGAAGGGGAAAGAAAAGGGCAACAAAAGACACGCACGAGCACTCCACATCCAGTTACTCTCTCTTTCGACATCGCAACAAGTTTTGGTAAAGCCAGCAAAATGGAGGAATGTCTTTGGGTTGGGTTGTTTTTTTTCTTTTTAATTTTTTGGGTCTTTCCTTACTGGAAAGGTGATGTTAATGCCAAAGGGATTTGGTATCTCCCCACGCGTCCCTGGCCCTCCCCATGCTCGTGGTCAAGGTGTGACAGCTGCTTGTTCCCAGCCTGTGCCTGGGGATGCTGTGGCACCACATCATCTGCATCTTCACTGCACCTTTTCCCCTGTCCAGTCTGGACTCATCAGCTTCATTTAGCTTTTCTTTTCTTTTCCTTTTTTTTTTTTTTTTTTTTTTTAGAAAAAAACCCTTTTTGTTTTCTTTTTAATAAGAAAAATAAAAAAAATTTAATGGTTTCATGGATAAATGACAGGCGAGTAAAAGCATTCCGGTCCTGAGAGCCCTCTCCCGGGGCCAAGCTCTCCGAGGCTGCCGGAGCGATCTGCACCGGGGTAGCCCGGGCTCCTGTGGGGGGAAGAGGGGGCCAAGCACCGGCCTCGGGGCACCCCTGGCCCCCACCACGGCCCCCTTGCTCTGTGCTTCATCCTGGCTTGCCTAGAGCAGCAGCAGCGCTCGTCATAACTCGGTGATCTCCAGAGGGCTCTCCATGATCACCTCGCGCATCTTGTGCAGCGGTGTGGACTTGGCCGACTCAGTGCGCGCATTGTGGTCGCTGTAGCCCCCGCAGTCGGCGGTCAGAGTCTCCAGCGAGCGGCCCAGCACCTTCTGGTCGTCCTCGGGCAGGCTGTTGAGGTCGGAGGCGAGCAGCGTGCCCGTGCTGCCGTGCACCACGTGGATGCCATCCGGTCCTTTCAGCTCCACCGGCTGCTTGTGGCGGAAGCGCAGGCTGCCCTGGCTGGGGCTGCGCTCCTCCTCCTCGTCCTCCAGCTCCTTCTGGATCAGCTGCAAGAGAGACGTGGAGCAGGGAATCATCAAGCAGCTCCTGGCCTCCCTGACTCCTGCAGAGCTGGAGTCCAGCCAGGAGGAAGAGCTCTCCTCTTCTGAAGCACCCTCAGAGTGTGGTGATGAGAATCAGCAGGAGATGAACTCCAGCTGGATCACTCCATCCTTGGGTGGATGCTCAGGCTCTGGCTGCCACGTGGGTGGTGTGGCCTGCAACCACCCCCAGAGTGGCCAAGTTTGGGCCCAGCTTGGAATTTGGGGATGTATGAGGGTGGAAGATAAAGGAAGGCTGGATGGGGCTGGAGGGGAATAAAGGCGTGGACAGATGGAGGGCAGAAGGGCTGAAAAGCATCTCGCATCCCTCTGCTCTCTTTGCCCCTTGTTTTGCGCCCCCATGAAGGGTAGAAGGAGGAATTGCTTCTCCCCATAGCAGCCCTTCTGCACCAACACCCTCCAGCCCAACATTTTTGCCTCAAAAACCTGTGTTTTTGAGGCAAAAACCAGAGAAGCAGAAGGAAGGGAAGACAATTCCCCAGAGCTTTGGCCAGCCTTGGCAGGAATGGGAGCTGATGGACAGAGCCCAGTCTGCAAAGAGGGGCATCCTCCCCTGGGGTCAGAAAGACCAAGGGAGAAGGTGCTGATCAGAGGAGTCACTGTGGGGAGCCAGCAGTCTGGAAAACCAACGGGAACCAGCGGAAAACCAATACCTGGCTCGTTTGGACCAAGCAGAGAGTTGGGGGATCACAGGGTGCCAGGGACCACAGCCACAGGGAGCGACCACAGCCCGTGGGGCCAGGAAGACACACTGCATCCCAGAGGGCACGGCAAGCATCTCCCCACAGCCACGCACACCCCTCTACCTCCGAGACCGAGGAGCGGTCCCCCTGACTGGCGGTGGCCTTATGCACCATCCGCTGGGCAAAGAGCTTTTTCAGGCGCATGTAATCGTCCAGCACCACCTTGAGGAGAGTGCCCTGGGTGGAGGGGAGAGACTGAGCGTTATCCAGGGGAGATGGCTCCGTCACAGGGAGGCCGGCCTCATCCCAGCGCGTTTCGGAGCTCTGAGCCTGGAAGGTGCAGCTGTAAGAGAAGACTCCTGGGCGCGGGATTCCTGCCCTCAGCGCTCACCTTGATGGGTCCCTCCCGCATGATCTGCCCCAGCTTGGCGATGTTGTCGTACTCCTGGATGGCTGCCCGCAGATAGCGGTCATCCTCGGGCTTGGCAGCTGAGGGCTCTCTGCCGAAGGTGCCCTGCGAAGGGGAGGAGAGAGCGGCTCAGGAGCCGCAGGAGCAGGGACACGGGGCCCTGGGATGGGCTCAGGAGCTCCAGGAGCAGGGACACGGGGTCCTGGGGGTGGCCGTGTCTCACGTGGGTGCGGGCAGGGCTGTTCCAGAGGTCGGTGATCTCGCTCAGGTTCTCCGGCAGGTCGTCCTCGTGCTCCGCCTGCGCCGCCAGCTCCATGTTCCTGCAGAAGGGGTCCAGCCACACCGGGTTGGCCCTGCCAGGGGGGAGGAATGGCCATCAGGGCAGGCAAAGAGCAGGGTTACCCCTGATCCTATCCAGAGCCTGGGTGCTGGGGTTGCACTGCCTCCTCCTGCCCTGTGCAGGTATGAATTTGGCTGCTCTGGATCCAGATGTGTGTCAAACCCTGCCCATTATCTCTGCTTATACCAAACCTGGCCAGGATTGGCAGAGATGGAGTCACAGGAGAAAGAATAAATGTTTTTTAGCTTAGAAAGCTCTCAGAGCAAGCATCATGCAGAGCAGAGCAGAGACATCATGTCTCCACCTCCTGGCTCCTAAACACAGGTATCCCTCTCTGGGGAGCAACCTCCAACCCCAGGAGGTGGCACTCACCCATCAAAGGAGTACTTGTTGGTGTTTGGCATGTCCATGATGTCCATGAAGCCTCTGTTCCCTGAAAAAGGCAGGGATGAGAGTTACAGGGTGGCATGTTTAGCAAACTATGGGGTGACACTTCTTTGTCAGAGGCACTGAGAAACATGGTGGGGTGGGACAGGTAATGCAGAGCCTGATGCTGGGAAAAGCCTCCCACCATCACACCTCTCTGGGTGGGATCACTTCTGATACACACCCCATGATATCCCCCGTGACCCCTCTCCATGCTCTCCATGCACCCCACTCTCCCATGCAGCTGGAACACCCCAAACTCTGCTCACCAGTGGAGCCAGCCACGATGGCTTTCAACTTCCTTTTGTGCCTGCAAAAGCAACACAGCCAGTGAGGGAAGAAAATAAGATGGTGGGAAGGAGAAGGACGCACAGATTTGCAATAACTCTTCATACAGGGTGTGCATTAAATAATAAATATTAAATAAGGCTGGAAGCTTGGAGGGGAGGGGTACCATTGTTATTAAAACCACACATTTTGGGGGAAGAGGCATTGGAAAGCTGATGCCCTCTTTTGCTTGCTGGCATTTTCAGAGCCATGCTGGTCCCCCTGGTCCAAGGGGACACTGCAGGGGCCGGACAGAGCCCGGGGGTTACTCACACTGTGCGGTAGTACCAGTTCATGAGGATGAAGAGCATGGCAGCCAGGAAGAGCAGGACGGCCAGCACGATGATTGCCATCTAGGAGAGACATGGGGGGAACCTCCGGCATGCGGCCAGCACCCGCTGGTGGCCACATGCCCAAAGCTGTACAAGCTCTCCAGGCACTGAGCAGTCCCCATGGGAAGGGACAGCACCCCCTCTGTGAGCAGCACCTCCAACCCCAGCTGGATCCTCACCTGCAGAGCCGAGAGGTCGTCCGGTGCCCGGGCTGTGATGGCCGGCTGCACGTCCAGCACGTTGTAGTTCCTGAAGAGATTCCTCAGCTGCTCCTTGTTCTCGTCTATCATCTGAATAACCCTGGGAAGAGAAGGGTTGCTTGGGCACCTTGACATGCCAATCAGGGTCCCCAAGGAGCCAGGCTGGGTGGGGGGTAGGGGACGTACCGCTCCACATCCAGGATGCGGTTGGTCTCCCTGTTCACCACATGGATCAGCAGCTCCGTCTGGGCAAAGTTCACCCGGCCTTTCTTGTCAACGTGGAACTGGGGACAGACAGCAAGGTGTACAGTGTGGGAGAGGAGCCTCATCCTGAGCATGCCTCGAGGCATGAGACCTCTTGTCTGGCAGGAGGCCCTCAGGCATCAATCTGGACCCCTTTGGTACACCCCAACCTGGGTGTATCCATCACCTCCAGAGCCCAGGGGTGTCTGTGGTTATCCAGGCAGGACTCTCTCAAACAGCACATTATCAACCCCTCAAAGCAACCTCCAAGGATGGTTACCTGCACGTCATCCGTGTTGACAATGGCGCCCGTGATGTTGGAGAGCAGGCTGATGAACTCCTCCTCGAACTGCCTGACCTTGTCAGGGATCTCGTTGATGATGATTTTGACCCGCTGGTCATCCCGCAGGATGTAAATCCCCACGATGGCTGTGTCGTTGTGGCCCACCAGGTCGGAGGCCATGATGTCCACCACAAAGTAGCCAGGGTTATAGGCCGTGAAGAGGTCAAAGGTCCGCAGGATGCCATCCAGGGTTCCTGTGGAACGGATGGTCACAAGCCCGGGATTACTGACCACACACATCTTGGGCCACAGGGATGTCTCTGCCCAAGGCCCCAGGCTCCTGCAGCAGGCTGGGCACCCACCGATGCTGAAGATGTTGGCCACCTCCTCAGAGTCGTTGGAGTGCTGCTTGATGTAGCGGATGCCCAGGATGTTGTACAGGACCAGGCTGTTGTTGCCCACATCGGCGTCCACTGCCAGCACTCTGATCAGCTCCGACCCCACCTTGGCATCGGTGGCGACCCCTTTGAGGGAGAGATGGGAAAGGGACCTGGGCCCAGGCTGGTTCTCGCTGCCCCATCACCCTGCTGGATTTTCCTGGAAGTGTCTCTAGCTCCTGGTGCCCCCCCAGTCCCTGGCACCTCTTACCCGCTGTGTACTCTGACTTGGTGAACTGGGGGGACTGGTCATTGATGTCGTCCAGGAAGATCCGCACCTCCTGAAGGGTCAGGTCCTCGCTGAGGTCCCAGAGCTGGGCTCTTCCTGCCCGCTGGCCCCGGGGAGGAGCCCAGTTCTTCTGGCTGGATGCTTTGACGATGATGGAGTGGTATGGCTCCTTCTCCCGGTCCAGGTCTCTCAAGACCTTCAGCTTCCCTTCTCGGCTCAGCTGGAAGTTGCTCTCCTGGTTCCCAGCTGGGTGCAGAAAGGCATGCCCAGTTATTCCTCCTTGGGCTTGGCACTTCCAAAATGCCAAGGAGGGCAGAGAGCCAGCAAGGAGAGGATGGGAATCCTGGGTGAGGGGTGGGTGGGGGACACAGAGCTGCCACCTCCAAACCCACCTGCTATGAAGTAGTAGACGATAGCGTTGGAGCCCTCGTCTGCGTCCACTGCCCCGGTGACATTCCCCACCACGGTGCCCGGCCGTGAGTGCTCGGGGACAGAGAGTGCCTGGTACTGGGGACTATCCCTCTGCCAGAGACCCAGGGAAAAGGAATGCTATGAGCACTGGGGCTGCTTCAAATCAAAGAGGACAAATCCCACAGTGTTCCCTCCATGGTGACACCCAGGTGTGAGCACTCCATCGGTGGCATCTCCATCCCTGCATTCCCTGCATTCCCTGCATTCCCTGCATCCCCTGCATCCCCTGCATCCCACCCCCTTCACCCTGGTGCCTTACAGGCGGCCTGAGGAAGATGGGTTCATTGTCATCGATGTCATCCAGCGCTACCTGGAGGGGCTGCATGGTCTCGTAGGGTGGCTGGCCCTGGTCGCAGGCCACGATGATCAGCTGGGGAGAGAGGCAACAGGGCTGTCCTGGGCAAAACCACATGGCCTGGGAGACATCACTGAGGCAGGGATGGAGAGGACAGCTGGACGGTGGAGGATTTTGGGGGGATTTAACAGGGAATTGGGTGGTGGCTCACCAGGATGCAACCCCCTCTATGACACTAGATAACCCCCCAGCTCCTGCTAAGCTGTGGCATCTCCACTGCTGTGCCAGCTGATGCCATCCCCACCACATCCCTTGCATCCCAGCCTGGCTCACATTGTACACTGCCTGTTTCTCCCGGTCCAGCCTCATGGCTGTCTGGATCAGCCCGCTGACGGAGTCGATGCTGAAATACTCCCAGTCCTTGTTCCCTGCCCCGGTTTTCAGCAGGTTGTAGAGCACCACTCCGTTGAGACCCTCGTCTTTGTCCGTAGCATACACCTCGTAGACGTTGGACCGCAGGGGGATCTCCTGCTTGCACACATAGCCCTTTCAGCCTTGGCACTGCTTGAGCAGTGCCAACCCCCTGCTCCCCCTGCCCCTCCAGACCCCCTCGGTCCAGAATCCCTTGGCTTTGGAGCATGCTCCAACTACCCAAAACCCAACAGGGGCCATGATTCCCTCTGGCCTGGTGGGTGGGGATTGGCTGAGACAGTGTCTGGGTTGCTGGGGTCTGGCTGAGACATGCACTGGGGACTGGCTGAGTCAAGCCTGGATTTCCAGAAAGGAGAAACATCTTAAATGTCAGCAGTTCCAGCCCGTGTTTATAAACACGCTCTGCACGCACTGACTGTTTACTAATCCTGAGTGCTGCTGAGGTTTCTGTTCCCCAAATCTGTCCCATCACCCTGCTCTCATGTACGGAGAGAGGCTGTTTTTAAAGGTCCACCCCCATGATGCAAACCTTCTTGCCACATACTAAACCAAGCTCTTGTTGCACACCCAGTGGGGATGGAGCTTGGATTTTGCTGTTATAGGCAGGAGTGGTCCTGAACACACCCTGAACACGCCTTGACCCTGCTCCCTGGAGGGGATTTACCTCCTTGATGTGCAGGATGGTGCCGTTGGGCGGGCGGACAAAGACGGGGCGGTTGTCGTTGATGTCGATGACCTCGATGTGCAGCAGGGTGGTCCCCCAGAGAGGGGGGTGCCCCTTGTCCGTGGCCACCACAGTCAGGTTGAACCTCTCGTAGGACTGCAGGCGCCGCCGGGATGTGACGAGCCCAGAGTCTTTATTGATCTTGAAAGCCTCTGGGGACAGAAAAACCCCACATCTCTGGCTCAGGAGGACACTTTGCACCAGATAAATGATGACTAGAAATGAGTATGCCACCTGAAGTGCAACCCCCACAGTGGGCCAGGGGTGTGGGTGGTCTCAGAGCTTTCAGAGAATCCCATTGCCACATCCTGTCTCTGAGACCTACTCCCTAGAAAGCCCTGCCTGTGTTTCACTCCTGCCCAGGCTGGAAGAGTGGAGCTTTTGCCTGATTTCTGCAATTCCTGAGTGTGCAGACATACTGTATTTCAGGCACTATCACCATCTGCCCATGCTCTTTGCCATTCACCTAAAGCAGGCAGTGAGTTTGCCCCACACTGGTGTTCATAGAAAGTCCTGCTGGGGTGGGGAAGACAAGAGCATACACCAAAGCTGGGCTGCAGGATGAAGGCAGGCAAAGCCCTAACATCCCACACCATGAGGAACTGGAAACTGCAGAGCAATAGGGAAAGCTCCACACTTTGAGTATTGCTCCCAGGAGTCCAAACCAGCCACAGGGTATAGGCTTGGAGCCTATGACTCCTTCCTCCTCATAACCCTCCTCCCTGGGGAAGAGCCCCCAGCCCCTACCTGCTCCAGGACCCTCAATGCTGTAGGTCACCACGCCATTGTCCCCTTCGTCCAGGTCGGTGGCACTCATGGTGATCACTGACGTTCCTGCCGGCTCATTCTCATAGACACTGGTGCTGAACAGGCTCTTGCTGAACTGGGGCCTGACATCGTTGATGTCCAGGACTGTGATCAGCACCTTTGACAAAGCACAGCCAGCTGGTGAGGCTGGGGAAGGCTGGGTAGCCCCTGGGGCCATACCCCTGCCGTGACCTGCAGCTCTGCTGCTGGAGAGAGGTGCCCTTCCTGCTATTTGTTTGACTCCACCAGCTGAATTCCTGCCTCCAACAATGGGGGCTGCCGTGGCTGGGGCACCCATTCCTGCCACAGCACTTGCAGACAATAGTGTCACCCTGCCCTGCCCCTCCTGCCGACGTGCTGTCCCTGCGGTACAAAGTGCCCTGCACCATCCACCCCACAGCTCCTGCCGTCATCTGCTCTTCCTTCTGCCTAATTCCTGCCTGCTCCAGCCACTGGGGAGGAAAGGTGGAGCTTTAACATCATGCTGGTGACCAGCACCCAGGGGTGATGGGGAGGAGGAGAGCCCTACCTGCACAGAGTTCTCCCGACGGTTACTGGAGACATCCCCAGGGTTGTCCCTGGCCACGGCTGTCAGTGTGTAGTGATCCTTCTTTTCCCGGTCCAGGGCTGACAGGATGTAGATGTCACCCTGCAGCACACAGACACCTTCAGGTGGACCTCGTCTGGCAGAGCTGGTACTCAAGAAGGGGCAGAAGGTGAGGTGTGGGAGCAAGGCACAAGCTGGGACCATTTCAGCCTCCCCTCCCTTTCCCTGATCTGTTCCAGCCTCGGTTGGCTCCTTACCGTGTTGGGGTTTATCCCAAACTTGCCCTCTCCATCGCCCAGGCTGTACTGGATGAGAGCAAACTGCCCAGAATCTGCGTCGGTGGCTGTGACGCTCAGGATGACCGTCCCCAGAGGCACGTCCTCAAAAACAGCTTTCTGCAACAGAGGGAGAGGCCAGGACTGGCTCAGCCTGTGCTGCTCCAGCGGCAGTCAGCAACCGAGGGCACGGCTGGCACCCAGGCCTGGGCACAGCCACACTCCCAACAAGGCGCTGGCACAAAGCATTTGGCAGGGCTGACCATTTTCTCCAAACGGTTCAAGAGGGAAGAGGTGTCCCTGGAGAACCCCAAGGCAGTGCCCAGCCCCACACACAGAGTTTAACAGCCCAGCCCACCTGGTAGGATGGCTGGCTGAAGATGGGGTTGTTGTCATTGATGTCCACGATCTGCAGGTACACGGGGATCTCCGCGGATCTGCGGGGAGAGCCGTTGTCGGAGGCACGGACGGTGAAGTTCAGCCACTGCACCTCCTCATAGTCCACTGTCCTGTTGGCCACAACCTTCCCTAGAGGATGGCAGACCCTGAAATGAGAAACCTGAGCCAGGTCACTGACCTGCCCCAGATTCCCACCTCCCCAGACCACCAACCTGCCGAATGGTCTTCCAGACAGGCGTAACCTTCCGGAGAGAGGTTCAGCAGCTCGTAGGTGATCTGCCCATTGGCACCTTTGTCTGGGTCCACTGCTGAGATGGAGATGAGCGTGGTGCCCTGTGTGGCTCCCTCCAGGATCCTCTCAGTGAAATAGGTGACTCCGAAGGGGCGGAAGCGGGGCGTGTTATCATTGACGTCCAGGACGTTGACTGTCAGCTTGGCTGTGGCCATGGTGGAGACCATGGGGGAGAGAGGAAAAGGAGAACATGTGAGAAAGAGAAGGGAAGGAAGGTTGGGAGGAAGGAGGGTTATGAAGCCACAGGTGTGAAAGTCCAGGAGAGCCAGCTGGTGCTGGTTCATCAAGAAAAATTGCGATATGCCCCAAACCCACTGTGCTCTGAGCACGCCATGGGTGTCCCTGTGCTGCAGTGAGACATCTGCTCCTGATCCTTCTGTACCTTCTCACACATGAGCCTGAATTTACCCACAGTGGGGTGGTAAGATATGATAGGAATAGTAATAAATGCTTCCCACAGTAAGGTTATGGGCACACACAGTGTTTTCCATACCCACTGGGATGTCTGGGACTTTCTCTAAAGGAGTCCTCAGGGGAGAACCTAACCCCGATGGGAGTCGGTCCCACTGGAAATGTTGCTGGTCAGGGTGGAGAGGAGAGTGGGAGAGCTGCTGATTACCCAGAAGCTGCACTGGTGCCTGGGAAGGGCTGTGCCAGTCCCCGTCCCCACACTGCCAGGGGACAACCCTTACCGTTGGGTACGCTGACTGAGCGGTCGATGACTTCGCTGGCATTGTCATGGACAGAGATGGTGACCTCGTAGGTGGCCACTAGTTCACGGTTGAGGGGAGTTTTGATCTTCACAGCTCCTGGAAACCCCAAAAAGATGGATGTCACGGGCTGTGCCTGTGCCCCCACCTGGGCAGGGAGGTGTGTGCCGACTGCTGCATCCTGCATCGCGCTTATTCTCCAAAGGGTGAATGAGGAAAACACTCGAGAGCTACAGGAAGAGACAACTGCTCTTCCCCATGTCCTTCCTACCTGCCTGTTCCATGTGGCCTTAGATGGTTCTGGTTGTTTGGGAGCAGCTGCTGCTGCTACTCCCCTGCACAACCCCATCCACCTGAGCTCAGCATCTTTAACAGCCTTGTCCTCTATCTTTTCCAGCAAGGGAATTTTACTTTCCTGGATCAGCATTGTGCTTCCAAAAGAGGCTTGGGGAGCTCCTGGCCTCTTTCCGCAGAGGGGCCCACCACCTACCCTGGAGTGCCCCCTTGCTCCCCCAGTGAGGGTGCTTGGGTCCAGTCTGCCAAGGCTGAGCAGCCCCCGGGCCGCAACAGAGGCCATCTCTGCCAGTGGAGATGAGTGAGATGGAGGGAGGCCAGGGGTGGCAGGGAGACAGAAATGAGCAGACACAGAGACAAACCTGGCAGGCTGAGAGCTCAGAAAGAAAGCAAAATTAAGTCAGTCAGTCAGGGAAGAGAAGACAGGGCAGGGTGAGACAGGGCAGTTGGAGGAGGACAGTGGGGAGGCAAGAGAGGAGCATCACCTCCCTGTACCTACCTCAAGGCAGAGAAGAAGAAGTAGAAGCAGAAACGAGGAGAGGGTTCCACACTGCCCACTCCACCCTTCCCGCTCTCCTACCTGTCCTAAAATCCACAGTGAACGCTCCTTGCTGTTCGGGCACCAGCGCGTCCGTGTCATCGCGGGCCACAATCCCCAGCAAGTAGTACTCCAGGCGGGGGTGGAGGTCCCTGTCCACGGCGGTCACCTCGGCCACCACGGTGCCGGGTGGAGCCGACTCGGGTACGCTGACGGTCTGGATGGGGTTGATGAACTCGGGCCGGCAGTCGTTGACGTCATCGATGAGGATGCTGACGGTGGCGGTGCCCGAGAGCGCCGGCGTGCCCTGGTCCACAGCCACCACCACCAGCCGGTAGGCATCGCGCTCCTCACGGTCGATGGTGATGTTGGCCACGCGGATCACCCCCGTGGTGGCATCGATCAGGAACCTGTCCTGGCCACCACCCTCGATGCGGTAGTCCAGCTGTTTGTTGAGGCCACTGTCAGCGTCCGTGGCTGTCACCTGGAGGACGGAGAAGCCTGGAAAGGTGGGACACAGCCCTCTCAAGCGAGGGTTGGAGGGCAGCAGTAACAAGCCAAAGGAAAACACCATCAAGCAACAGGGGCAGCCTCAATTCCCCAATTTTCCCTTTGACCCCATCCTGATCAACTGAGGAGCTGGATCTTCACATACCCAAGGGGACACTCAGTCCCCCACATCCCACATCCAGTCCTGACCTGGAGGGCTGTTCTCCAGCAGCCGCACTGTGATGGATGCCGGCTGGAATACAGGGCGGTTGTCATTGTCATCCAGGATGGTCACTGCCAGGCTGGCAGTGCTGTTCAGGCCCCCCACATCACGAGCCACCAGTGTGAATTCCAGGTGAGGGTCCAGCAAAGCCTCTCGGTCGATCACCCCACTGGGCTTCACCGAAACCACACCTGGAGAAAGGGAAAAGCCTGGTGGCACACCACATGGGGACCTGGTGGCCCTGGGCTAGGGACAGACCAGCTGAGCCACCCCACCTGTCTTGCTGTTGATAACGAAGAGGTCTGGGGATGCCTTCAGGAGCTCGTAGGTCACCACAGCATTGCTGCCCTGGTCAGCATCCAGAGCTAGGATGGGTGCGTTGAGCATTGTGACTGGAGTCCCTGGATGAGATGACAAAAGCATTAGGGAGCAGGGCAGTCCCCCACAGAGCCCCCCTGTCCCCCTCCCACCCTGGTGACACATGAGGGACAGCAATGAATGGATGGAGGAGGTGACAGAGCCGGGCCTCATGGGGTAAGAGGCACTTTGGGGTGGCTGCTGCAGCCTTGCAGACCGACTGGTGAGGCCCAGGAGAGGTGGTGGGACATCCAGCTAAAAGCAAACAGACAGACACATCCATCAGAGGGGTGGCACCAGCACCCTGCCACCGAGGGTGTCACTTGGAGGCACTCAAACCCTTTGTTTGAGGTGTTGCTCAATGGTGGGACAGGATACCTGAGGTCTTGGAGCAGGGAGCAATTTAAGTGGCAGGAAGGCAAACAAAATAGTAAGAATAGTGTTTCTAGTTCTTTGTCTGGGAAATGTCTACCTGGACAGGCTGGACTCTTAAAAATCTCTAACCCCTGGAGCAAGGCAGTTCCAGGTGATGGAGAGATGGCAGCCCATCCTCTTCAGGGTATTGGGCAGATGGGTGCCCTCAAGGCTGCCCCAGGGCACCTGCTGCTGCTGAGCAAATCCCAAATGGTGCTGGTTTTTGACCTGTGCCAGGAAGGGTTTCCACAAGCAGCATGGACCAAAGCTATGTTTTCCTCAAGGCTGATCAAGGCACAAGCTCCTCGAACTCAGCATCCCTGTCTCACTGAGCTGCAGCCCTGCTCAACGGCCAGGAGACACCTCCCCTCATCCAGCCCTGAGGGGGTCTCCAGGAGCCACACAAGGGAGTGAAGAGAGACCTACCAGGGGGCGAGTTCTCCATCACCTCGGCCTGGTAGGAGCTCTGGGTGAAGAGGGGGCGGTTGTCATTCTCATCCGCTATGGAAATGACCAGCAGGTCAAAATCCTAAAGGAGAATTGGGACAAGAGGGCGATGACCATAATGTCCTTTCCTTGAGCTCACCCTCTCGTTCTCCCACTTCTAGTCAAAGCTGCATTCCCTGGACTGCCCTCGAAGGTGTGCAACTGGGACAGTCAGCCAAAGGATGCTCCACTGTCATTGTGGTTTTCCAGCTCTCTAGCCCAACACTGTCCCACCTTCCATGACATCTCCTGCTGTTGCATGGAGTCAACAAATTACTTCGGACCTGCGCTAGATCCTACTGGTCCTGCTCTCTACTGGGGATGGGCTTGTAACCCCCTTCCTGTGATCCCCAGACACATTCTGGGGATGGGGCTACCATCAGAAACTGTGGGTAAAGGCCCTGATTGTTTTTGGCCATGGTAGGAACCCCTTTTCCCAGCCGCCCTCCCGTCTGCCCTGCCGGAGGTGCCGGCAGTGTCCGTAATTACCCGCCTGGCATTGCGTATGTTCTCAGGGTTGTCCTTCACCGTCACAGTCAGCCTGTACTCGGGCACCCGCTCCCTGTCCAGTGGGCGGTTCACGTACACAATGCCGCTCTGCCAGGAAAAACAAGGGAGAAAACACCCCATGGGATGCGAGGAATGCTTCCCCTAGGGAAGGACAGGGATGCCAGACAGCACAGCTGGGTTCCCACCCTCCTTTATCCCAGCTTCCCACCCCTGGGCCGTACGGTGCTGTTGATGTAGAAGGCATTCTCCGTGTTCCCAGCGGTGATATCGAAGGTCAGGAGGGCGTTGGGGCCCTGGTCGGCGTCGCGGGCGAGGACGCGGGTGACGAAGCTGGAGACGGCGGCGTTCTCGCTCAGGGTGAGGTTCATCGGCAGGTTCAGCAGCACAGGGTCGTTGTCGTTGATGTCCAGCACACGGACACCCACCAGCATCTGGCAGGGAGAGGAGGGCGTGTGTTTCCCATCCTTTCCTTGCACTCCCCAGGCAAGAGGCGGGCTTGCCCCACTCAGCCCAGTATGGAAAGGGACAAGGAGAAGGAGGTGGAGGGGAGGAGGATGAAACCACAGATTGGAAAGGAAGGAATTGGGCATGGGGGCTCACAGTGGAGCTGAGGGGAGGCACGCCCCGGTCGCGGGCAGCGATGGTGAGGTTATAGAAGGCGATGTTCTCGCGGTCCAGCTCGGCATCCTTCCGCACCCGCAGCTCTCCTTCCACCGGGGAGATGACAAATTCCCCTGCCAGAGACAGCGGGGCCCTGGCTCTCACCATGCACCAAGGGAGTGGCTTGTTTGGGAGCTGGGGCACCCCGGCAGGTCTGGGGACAAACCCAAACCCCCTCACTGCAGATACAGGAGGGTTGTGACAGCTGGGGACTGATCTGGATGCACTCCCAGGTATCAGCAGGAGCAGGGGATGGGGTGGATGGCCAAATGAGAGGTGCCTGCCCCTTTTCTCTGGGCCTTTCTGTTTCTGGGATGGCCAGACCAGGGCGGGCTACACAGCACAGACCCCCAGGGTTCAAGGGCCTCATCCTGCTTGTTCTGGGTCAGCTGGGAGATGGGACTGGGCTCCACCTTCCAGATTCCCTGGACCGAAGCCACACTCCCTTCAGCAAGGGACATCCAGATGTCCCCATGGTTTGGAATGGCCCCAGCTCCTCTACCATCTGCACCATGGTGCTGGTGGAGCTGTGAGTGCTGGAGAGCAACTCAGTTCCCCAACACCCAGCAAACCCCACAGGGATTTGGGGATGAGGCTCAGTTTCTCTTTCTGCACTTTGCTCTTTGCCTTTTTGATTTCTTTTTGCCTTTACTGCTCAACAAATTCTTGGGCCATCCCCTTCCCTCCACAAACCCCAGCCACCCCCCTGTCCCGGCATGAACAGGTTAAGCTTCCTGTTGCTCAAAACAGGATTTCCTGGTGTCGACAGGCCGAGCTGGGAGGGAGGATGGCTTTTCTGAAACGCTTCCTCCCCATGCTCCCGCAAGCCAGGCTCTTCCATAGGGCCGCCAGCGGGACATGGGGTGACAGGCCATGCCTTTCATGCCCTGGTGAGAGGTGTCCCCGCTCACCCAGGGGGTCCCCGGCGACGATGCTGTATTCCACTTGTCCACTAGGTCCCGAGTCCCCGTCGTGGGCCAGGAAGGTCCAGACACGAGGGCCGGGCTGGCCCTCGGTGACATCGAAGGGACCCTCGTAGGGCCGCGGGAAGGTGGGACAGTTGTCGTTGATGTCATTGAGGTTCACCAGCACCTGCCGTCACGGTGAGAAGCACGAGGGGTGTGAGAGGAGAGGGATGGATGGAAGGGGAAGGGAAGAACACCCTGCAGGCCGTGAGCATGGGAAGCTGTGGATGGGTGGCAAAATGCCTCGTGTATTTCTGGCTTTTCTGGCATCACCAGACATCCAACTCACAGCTGGGAGATTCCAACTTGGTTATTCCTGGTCATGCCCGTCCAACAGCCCACTACAGGACTCCACACTGCTAAACCTCTGGGCCACACACCACGATGGGGAACTCAACCCAACAGCCCAATGTCCTCCACATCCACACCCCAGCAGGACAGACAAAACCACAGACATGAGTTTGGAGACGCCTGATTTCTGCAGCCAGCTACACACTGGCTCACTCCTTTTCTCCAACATACTTAATACTTAATTAAATACCTGGGAATTAAATGCTTAATTCCTAATGCTGAGCAGACTTTAAAAAAATTGAAGGCTGCGTCCTTGTTCCAACAAAACCACCTGTACCACCAGTGGCACAGGTACCACTGGTGGTAGAGGTGGTGATGAGAAAGACACCGGAAATGAGGCATTTTCTGACATCCTAGGTTGAAGAACAGTGAAATCCACCAGATGGGCATTTGTTGCTGGTTAAACTTAATCTTTACAGAGAGTATATCCAAGTTTCTGCTCCGTTTCCTAGCAGTGGGGAAAACAAACACTGGCACGCCTTATCAGGGTGATGGACTTCCCATCACTGGGGATCTCAAATAATCCTCTAAAAATCTGTGTTTTCATACATTGCTGGCACAATCTCCTTGAGCAGTGGAGGGAGGGTGTTTCCTTCTTTCCTATCTTTCCTGGCTTCGGTGCCTGTTGCTGAAGGGGTTTCCAAGTTCATGTCTCAGCTTGAGCCAAGTGCAGGGGAAGCTCTGCCTTTGCCTGCAGCACATGGCACACGCCTGCAGTTAAGCCCCAGCTCTGTCCTGGGCCACAAATTCACCCCCAGCAGTATCAGATGCCCAAATCTGAAGGCTTTCCCTTTTGTCCAAGTGTGAAGCCCCACTGCCAGGCTTGTGGGGACAGATTTTATCCATAGAAATTTCCCACACTGGTATCTCCCTTTCAGTTTTTCCTTTTTTCCCCCCTCCCTTCACACTCAAGAATTTATCACCTTTTGGAGGATTACAAAACCTGTGACTCGATATCAGGGTGAGGTACAATGGTCCATGGCAATCAAGACAGAAGATTTAACCCATCCCTGCCACCTTGCAGACCACCAAATCAATCTGGGCACGCTGTACAATTGGTCAAATTTTGTTTTTGGTTGCAAAAATAATCAGTGTACTCAATTCCTGCAAAATATTTGCTTTGGAGCTGCTTGCCTGCCCTCCCCAGTCTTTGAGCAGTGCTCTAAGTTTAGGTCACCGTGGCCCAGGGAAAACAGAGAGAGCTACAGAGAAAAGCAGCATAAAAATGACTAGAGGCTTTAAATAACCTCCTTACAAGGGAAAAGGGAATTTTAAAAGCACATAAATAACAAGGAAAGATAAAGATGAAATTATTGCTACAGCAATGCTTTACTACCTGCTGTCCCTTCAAGCAGGAAGGACCAAGAGGACATCACAAAATAAGGAGTTCCAGGAATTTCTCGATGTCTTTCCAGGACCAGTTAACTGGGCTAATTAACCCAGAACACTCTCTTTGTGCGTGACCCTGTTTTGAAACACCCTTGAGAGAGCAAAGTGACGGCAACTGGGCAAACCGGCCAGAGCTGGGAAAAGCAACTGGTGACCGCTGGGAAGGAGATGTGAAACTGCTCAGCAAGTGGGAACTCCTTGACCCCAGAGATGCCACAATGTCACAACGCCCCGTCCCCATCAGCTCCTTACCGTGGCGGTGGACGTCAGCCGGCGCGAGGCGATGGGGCACTGGTCGGTGGCCGTGACGATCAAGGTGTAGCGCCCGTGGCTGATCTCGTAGTCCAGCTCCTTCACCGTGCGGATCTCCCCCTGCAAGCACAGGGGAGAGCAGCTGGGAGTGAAGGGAGCAAGGCAGGGATGTGTCCGGAACGGGGCCGGCCTCCGTACTGACCGTGGCGTTGTCGATGCGGAAGGTGCCCAGGATGTTGCCTTCGGTGATGGCGTAGGCCACCGTGCCGTTGGGTCCCTCGTCCTGGTCCAGGGCCTGCACGGTGACCAGGGTGGCGTTGAGGGTGGAGGGACCTTCGTCGAGGGTCACCTCGTAGAGCTGCTGCCGGAAGGCGGGAGCGTTGTCGTTCTCGTCCAGAACGGTGACGTACACCGTGGTGGTGGCCTGTGGGACACGGGACACGGTGTTAAGCACTGTGGAGGCATTTGCTGGGCAGTCTCTGGAGCTGCATCTGCCAAGGTCAAGGACCAGCATGGGCTCAGCACTGCCAAGAGACACAAACAGAGTGCAGGGCTCCAAATGAAATGAGCCGTGGCTTCAGACGCGCTTCCAGGTAACGGCTGGGTACAGAGATAAATGTGCTGAGATTAAATCACACCCCTGTCCCCAAGCAGTGTCTATCTATGGGATCCCTCCTCTTTTCACTGCTCACCATTGCTGGCAACACCAGGGAGCAGCCCATGGCACATGGAAAACCAAACACTGAACACCACCGTGCCTCCCTACCTTTGGAGGAGGCATATGTGAGTCCTTGCCTTGCCGTGGGGACACCTTGATTGTTACTGAGTGTGGCAATATGGATGGAAAAACCCCTGGAGATGATGCTGCCATGGCTCAGGGGTGGAACAAAACTGAGCATCTTGGACAACTGGGCTGACCTTCCATGGTCCCACCACCTCCCTGCTGATCAGGTTCAGCCAGATCAGAGCCACTTCCAGCTGTCCCTGGCCCTGCACGGGCACCTGGATGTCCTGGCTGTCATCTGGGGACGGGGAGGTGACAGTGGCACACCACTCTGCCTAAGGGCTCGGCACAGAGGGGGAGGTTTGGGACAATAAACCATTTCCTTGAGGTACCTGGACTCCACGCCTACACCTCCCCCCAGCAACAAATTTCTTCCAGCCAGCCAAGGATTGCGTTTTTTGGCAGGAACATCATAGCCACAATGCCACACGGTAATTAGGTACTTTTCTATTGCCCTGCACACTCCGGATCCAGAGTAGGCAAGCAGCAAAGTTTCCTGTGGTTTGCAAAACTCCTCGTGTCTCTGGGCTCCACTTTCCAGGGAAGGCTGACTGGAAATGAGGCAGCTCTCAGCTGCAGCCAGAGACTTTGTTGATGCCTTTGGAATTTGAAGAGAAGCTCCAGGAGGAATTATGCGTCAGACCTCGGGGCTGCTTTGCTATTTCAGGGCAGAGTGTAAAAGGGCTGTAGGAGGGGGATGCTTTGCTCCCATTTTTTTGGGGGGAAAAGCTCAGTTCCCTTTTCCAAGCCGGCATTGCTCTGAGTAACCCTCCCCTGTACCTGCCGCCCGTTCAATCCCGGGACAACTTCTGTCTCCTTAATCCTCATAAACAAGGGGAAAACGAGCAAAGTTACAAGGGAAGGGATGGAGACCAGCCCCCCGCAAGTCCCTTGGCACGGCGAGCATCCTCCTCAGCACCCCAAAAAGCGCACGCAGGGGCTACCAGGCGGCTCTAAGCGAGGTTGTAAGGGGAGAAACCCCCCAGAGGCACCCAAAGGGATGGGGTCCGAAGCCATCCCCATCCGCGGATGCTCCCTGCAGCCTCTCACCTCCGGGGGGTGCTCGCCCTTCTCGGCAGCGCTGAGTGAACCGCGATGAAATTTCCTGTGTGTGCGAGTCCGGCTGGCGCTGCGGGGCTGCTCAGAGCGCTCGGTGGCTCCGCAGAGGCCACCTCGGTCGCCCTGCCAGCATGGGGACAGCGAACCGCCGGGCCGGGCTGCTCCTGGCTGCGCTCTGCCTGCTCGTTTCCCACGGTAAGCTGCGGCTCGCTTTCCTCTCCTCCCTGCCCGGACAAACTCTCCTCTCTCGGGGCACCGTGCTCGCCTGCCCGGGGCTGCGCTTCGGCACAAGGAGTCGGGCGTGTTTGGGGTGTTAATCGCTCTCTTGCCCTGTGATTTTGGTGTGTGGGGGTTCAAGCCAGTGTTTCGCACGGTGCTGGGGTAAAGGGGCAGCAGGGGGACTGCTGTTCTAAAACTCTTGAGAACTGTTTTTTGTTTTTTTTCTTTCTTCCTCTGCTTTGATCTAACATGCGTGGAAGGAAAGCAGCCCCTTGTCCCAGCCAGCCTCCCGCTGGAGCCCCCGGGCTGGAAAAGCTTTTCCCTGGCACGGTGGGGGTCCCACGGCGAGAAGAGCCTTCCAGCAGCCCTGGGGGGGCGGAGACAGGGGATCTGTGCCAGCGGGGCTGGGATGCCCTCTCTGAGGATGCTGCGCTCCGCCGGGATGTGCCGGGCACTTCTCCGGCTGGGCAACCAGCCGTGGCCAGGGCACACTCCGAATTCCCGGAGTGAGCGCTTCCCAGAGCTGGGAGCTCGCTGGCTGCTTATCGGGGGGATGCTTTGGGAGGGGGCTGCTTCATGCCTGACCCCAGGGGTCCGGGGCCAGGCAGTGAAACGGGGGCGGTGGCATTAAAGCCGCGGTTCCACTCTGGGCGACGACCCAGAGAAGGAAGCTGGGAAGGACCGTGATCCCTCCCTGCCCTGCGCCGGCGGAGGGTGAGCATCGGGTTGGCTTCACCCTCTCTCCCGGGACACAGCGACTGCCTCCACGATTTCTGCCAGCGCATCTCCAGGAAGAAAAGATGCCCGAAGGTGCTCCACTGCAAGGCTGGTGTGGGTTGAACCACGTTTTGTTTCGGCATGAGGGAGCAATTCCCAGCATCTCCACGGGGATCTGAATGACTTCATTTATGCATCTGGGACTGAACTTCAGGCCGTCTGCAACGCAACAAGCTCGGATGCTGATGTTCAACACGGTGCCAGAGGAACTGAGCTTTGCGCAACCCCGCGCCTGCCAAAACTTTCTGAACGCCCCCCGGCTAATTTTAGCAGGGATTGATGGAGAAGTAAGCCTTGGAGACATCCAGCTTGAGGATGCTGGCAGCAAGGTGGATGAAGAAGTGACTCCTTTTCACCTAAAGGACAGCAGCTGAGCTGGGCTTTCCAAAATTTCATCCCAAGTGCTGTCCCTGAGCCAGGGCTGTGCTGGACAAGGAGCAAGGCACGGCCCCCTGAGGATGCTCCCTGCACTGCCTGGATGATGGGTACCCCCACTGCTGGGAAGCCATTTGGCCCCTGGGGTGCAGGAGATGAGGGCTGTTAATGTGTCTCGGGCATCTTCAGCAAGTTTTTCCTCTTCTCTTTCTTCCGTGCTTGAGGTTCTTCTGCAGAGCTGGGGAAGCCTCTGCACATCTCACCTGGCTGGTAACTCTGAAGCATAATCACAGCATGGTGACAATGGGGCTCGGGGCACTTTGACGTGAGAGCCTGTGACAGGAGCTCCCAGAAGAGGGAGAAAGCAGAACTCCTTGCTCCACCTCTGTCTCCAGCAGCAGGTGAGCCCCTCCAAAGGCTCCATCTCCTGATCTCCCAGATTTCCTCAGAGTGGAAAGAGGCAGCCTGATGTGGAAATCACTTCTGTTCTGTTCTTCGAACACCTGCTTGCCACGACTGGGGACCAAACATAGGAGAAGCAGCCAGGAGAGACTTTTGGTCACTGACCCAGAATCTGGTGGGAAATCCTGATTTATTTAAGCTGCTGGTCGGCCAAGCAGCACAGGTTTCTGCTTCTGTTTTGTCTGAAGTTCCCAGGCGTCAAGAGAGTGACGCCAGCTCTGGGATGTACCAATACTGCACTGGGGTTTGCGCTGCACTGATACAACAGGGTTGGAGACAAAGTTATTGAGGTGCCCAAGAGGAAAAGGAGCACTTTCGGCAACTGCTTGAGACCTCCTCTGTCTTTACCAGATGGTGACAAGACAACAGCTCTCAGCTCAACTGGTCCAACCAGCTGGAGATGCGCAGAGACGGGCATCTGGCTTTATTTTGGCATTTGCCAGCAGCTCTGACTTCAAAGGGAATGGTCTGACTGGGGTGTGGAAGGAGCCAAGCCCGGGCTCTGGGCACGGAAGAAGCCCAGGAGATTAAAGATCCATGGGCTTTAGTACAAAGACACCACCAGGAGATGCTTTCCCTGGGCTCCATCTGGCATCCAGCATGTGCTTGAAGCCAGAGTCAGTCTCGGGGAGGGAACACCAACTGCCCTGGCACCAATCCGGGCTGTACCGTGCCTTGCCAGCTGCTGTCTCCTCCACCCCAAGGCTTTGGAGAGCCTTCCCCCGCACCGGAGAGGGAAGGGAAGCTGTAACGCCGAGGGTTGCACACATGGTAACCTCTGCCCCTCCCCGAGAGCGTGGGCTGTGCTGACTTTCCATCCAGACGGTTCCCATCAAGATCCGGAGGCGGAGGCTGGATGGTTCAGCAAGGCAGAGCTTTGCAAACCGTGCGGGGATGAGCGGGGCTTCACTTGAGGGGGATGTGCAGAAAACAACAGACTCCTGCAGATACTTTTGGAAGGTGTTGGAAGTGTGGCTTCCTCCAATAGAGCCCTGGCTTCCCTTCCTGTGGCTCCCAGGAGACCCCGAATGTGAATGGGGCACTTCCCCTTGCAGCAGGTATCGAGAAGCACATCTGAGGTGCCTTTTGTGCTCAGTGCTTTGGCAAGGAGCTGGGGGCTGCTGCCTGCCAGAACCCATCCAGCCCGGCCGTGCATCCTGGCCCCGGCAGCACCTGAGGATAAGGAGAAGTCAGGGCTTGAAAACGAGACTGAGCTCAGGCCACACAAACCTCTGCCCCAGAGCAGCTCCGGGACGTGCTGCTGCGCGTGCTGCGGGGAGCAGGAGGCAATCAGCCCCAGTGGCCAGGCAAAGGTCACACCAGCCCTGGCACCATGGGCTCCAGAGCAGTGTGGCCGATCTCCTTGTCCCTGCAGAGCACCCTCAGGCAGGCACCCAAGGGCTTCTCTTGCACCATCACCGAAGAGTCAGAGATAACCACGAGGGGTGGAAGGCACGTTTTTGGTTTCACTCTCCCCAGCTGGGCCAGGCAGGTGACACGGTGACTCTGCTCCCAGGAGGAGGATGCTGTCTGGGTGGCTCAGCAGTGGGGAGCCTCTGGCCTGGCTGGATGTTTGTGGGCAGGCACATCACGCCCTGCCTGTGATCGACGCCCTCTCAATACGGCAAGCGAGAAACCTCAAAGCGAAACCAAACTAATGGCACAACAGGATGTTACCAAAATAAAAAAAAACAAAACGAAGCAACAAAACCTATCTCGTCCTTGTAACATCTCCTCTGCTGCAAACCAGCCCCAGAAGCTGCTTTTCCAGAGTAAATAAACCCAGAATCTGCTTTTTCTCCAGCTTTCCAAGTGATGTTTGCACTTCTGCAAACATGAAGGAGCGGCTCTGGCAGGGCCAGAACACCAAAACCTCTCCTGTCTTTGCATTTTTCCCTCCCCTGACCCAGCAGTGTCCCCCACCCATGTGGTGGGGAAAGACCAGCAATCCCATAGTGTGCCCCTTGCTCCCACTCCTGCCACGCCTCCTGCCCATGACCCAGAACTTCTTTCTGAAAATTGTTTTCATTTTCCAGCAGCTCCTCACTGTCAACATGAGCCAGTTCCCCCTTTTCTTCCCTAGGGTCTGAAAAACAAGGAGGGTGGGACCTGCTCTCTGCCTTATCTGGGGGACAAGGTGGGGGGCACTGCTCCTCCTGGAACTTTTCTGTTCAATTTTGATTCTTTCGGTTATTTTATTTTTTGCAGCTGGCCCAGGAGTGCTTGTGTTTCCTCCTTCACAAGCCATAACCCTGCTGCCTTGCTTCTCCTCTCATTCTCCTTTGCCTCCCTGCTGCTGATGCTTAACTGTGTTTAGAGCATGTCCCTCCTGCAGAGTTGATTTCTAGGGTGAGGTTGTGCTCCCAGCCCTGCTACAAAATCCTGGAATGATCTGGGTTAGAAGGGAGTTCGAGGTTGTGTAGTTTCAACACCTTCCACCATCCCAGGTAGGGATATCCCAGGACCATCCAGCCTGGCCTTGGACACTTCCAGGGATGGGGCAGCCCCAGCTCTTCTGGGCCAACACTGGTTCTGGGTTTGCAGCACTCGTTCGGGCACGGGATAAACCCAGGCTCTGCCTCTTCTCCCCGGCAGGAGGAAGGGCAGCAGCTTTCCTGATCTCCACGCCGTACTCGCTGTGCGTGTGCCCCGAGGGCCAGAGCGTGACCCTGACCTGCCGCATCAGCGGCGCCCTGGCCGAGCGCCACGACCTGCTCTACAAAACCTGGTACTTCAGCAGCACGGGCGACCAGAGCTGCTCTGACAAGAGGCACGTCCGCAACGTCACCGAGAAGGAGCTGCACCACGACATCAGCAGGCACCACGAGCCGCCAGGCAACGGCTCCCAAAAATCCCCCCTCGGGAGGCAAGGCGGCCACCGCGGCGTGGAGCTGGTGCCCGACCACCACGGCGCCTTCCACATCGTGGTGAGGAACCTGACGCTGCAGGACAGCGGGAATTACTGCTGCTACGCCGTGGAGGTCAGGAGGGAAGGTCACAGCAAGCCCCACACCATGCAGGTGGCTCACGGCTTCGTGGAGCTGCAGGTCCAGCCAGGTGAGGGAGGGGGCCCCTGCATCCATGCATCCATGGCTGGGAAGGGGATGCAGCACTGGGGGTTGGGAAGGCAACTTCTCTGACTTCTGGAAGTGCAGGGCACATTCCAAAAGTCAAAGAGCAGCCGATGTTGATGGTTTGAGTTAGGGAGCGATGAAACATTTAAAAAAAAATCTTAATAACTTGAGGGGCTGGAATGCAATAAAAACCATGGTACATAGTTTCACTGATCTTCTTCAACCTCCTTCTGGCAGAGAGGAAAACAAGCCTCAACTTAAAAGGAGCTGGCTGAGCGAGGCCTCACAGATAACCTTGGGACAGCAGCCCAGAGGGAGAGGCATGAGGGAGGGGAAGGCATCTCCTGGCCTTGATTTGCAGTATTAGATTACTTTCTTTTAGACTGAAAAAAAAGAGGCTGCACGGTCAGTGATGGGCCCTGCTGCCTGGACAAAGGGGGTCTAGCAGCAGGGATCTCACTGAACACTTCCCAGGATTAAACTCCTGCTTTGTGCTGCTCTGGGATGAGCAATATTCTCAATACCAGGGAGAAAAGGCAAGGACAGGCAGCAGGTTGGGAGTTCTGTGGGAATTTTGAGTGAATCCTGAGCTTTTCTGTTCTCTTCTGCAGGCAAAGGAGGGCTTCAAAACTGCACATTTCACACTGCCACCGGCAAAGGTAAAGGGGCAAAACCCCTCTTTGTAACATACTGCTCACCATCCTGTCCCACACATTCCCTAGGGATCACTGCCAGCACACCAGTGCTCACACACAACCTCACAGCTGGCTGCTGGGGGGCTGGTTTTCAATGCTGAGCCTTCTTTAGCCCATCCCCTGGCCGTGGCTGTCCTGAAGCCCACGGAGATCACTCACTCTGTTGTTCTGAAGTACCCGAGCCCCCTCCCAAAACAGGGATTTAGCAGCCACTGCCACGAGCAGATGGGAAAGGGCAGAAAGGTGAAAGAGCTGCAGGAACCTCTCGCTACACCCCAAGCCTGGGCCACCTCTGCCTCAAGCAGGGGAAACCCAACCCTTGCTTGAGTGCTCAGACAATGTGGGGCTCCCCCAGAGCTGTGTCTAGACATGGGGATGTCCACACTCCACCCTGCAGCTGGTTTCTTGCTGGGTTGCTCTGTCTGTCCCCCTTTGCTGGCTCCTAAATGGGCAGATTTGGCTAAAATTATCTTGCAGCATGCCCTGACAAGGGAAGCAGCTCCATGTGCTTTCTTGTCCCTAACCTTCAGTCTCAAGTGCTGGGACACCCTGCCCTGTCAGGAAAAAAGAGGAAAATGTCCCCTCCTGAAACACAGAGGGGCAAGAAGCTGCTTCCTCAGATGGAGGTGCAGGAGAGGAGCTGAACCTGCCTTGATTTAAGCAGCCCTCAGCTTCACCGTGAGCCACCCCACAAGGAGCTTGGTGGCCACAGATGTGCCTGCAGGCTGCCAGCCTTCCTGGGAGCCTCTGTGGGTGACATTCTCCACAGACACATTAATTAGCAGAGGCTGTGGGTAACAAGCCCTTTGATGGCTGGCAATGGCTTTCCAAAGTTGCTGGAAGCCTTTATCAGGGCTTAGAAGACCAAAACCCTTGGGATATCCTGCAGCAGTGAAGGGCTTTGGTCAGGGCCCCAACAGGATGGCTCAGAGTTTATCTCCACAGCTGGCAACGCATCCCAGTGCATCAGCTCTGAGTCAACATGGGGCTGTCCTGTGCTGGACTTAATGATCATTTAAGGTCTCCTCCATCCTAAATAGTTCTGTGATTTTGGCTGGGGAAGCCAAGGAAAGGGGAGGTGAATGGGAGGGTTCATCTCTGCCCTCTTGTGTTGCAGATATCACGGCTGCCGCGCTGGCCACGGGCGCCTGCATTGTGGGCATCCTCTGCCTGCCCCTCATCCTGCTCCTCATTTACAAGCAGAGACAAGCTGCCACCAGCAGACGTATGTACCAGGACACCCAGCTCACCTCCCAGGGCTCCCCAGCCTGGTAGGGCTGGATGGGATGTGCCCCACCGGGATCAGCGGCTGTGGTTGCCCCAAGTCCCAGGGTGTGGTGTGAGGTGGCCCAAAGTCAGGTCCTCCTTGCCAGGAGCTGTCCTGGGAAGGATCAGGCATGCCTGCAGGCTGCTGGTGAGGAGTGTGGCATAGGAGGGTACTGAGACTGTGAGGATGCTCCCTGCCGAGCCCTTTCCTCCACACCCACTCTGAGAGCTTTCTCAATCACTAATCCCTCCTTCCACTGCACGCCTGAAATAGAAGCTTTGCCTTCTAAGTGACTGAAAAGCATTATTTGCACTTTTCTCACCCTCCTCAAGACCCCTAGCATGACTGTGGCCACAGGACTGCAGCAAGCCAGGTCTCCCCTCTGCTGCCCCAGCCCTGGAATCCCTGGCTGTGCTGAGGCAGAGCTGGCTGCCAGCTCCTGCCGTGCTTGGCTCCCAGAGATTTCAGTAATTAGGCGGAAAGGGGCACCACCTTAACTGGCAGAGGCATTTCATCAGCCCTTGGGCAAGCGGGGGCCCTGTGGTTTTCCTCTCCTAGCTCGGTGGGTGCTGTGTGGCTCCTTTGGAGAAGTGGTTTTTGCAGCAGCAGTGGGCACAGTGCCAGCCACGAGAATGGGAACTGTGCTTGCCACAGGCACCCATTTAGCACTGCCTGGGCTGCAGCTCCCACCTCCATCTGCAAAGCATCACCTGGATGCTGCTTCACCCCAGAAGGGAGTCAAAATCCAGGGGGTTTGCCCCTCAGGTATCACGGACCAGGTTATTTCCACACAGCATTTTTCCTTGGCACAGTTTGTGCCAAAACTCAAGGATCTCAGCTCAGGTATCCAGCAGAGCCCAGCAGCACAGGCTGTGGGATCTGCTGCAGCAAAGGGGGTGAGGGAATACCTGACACCAGCCAAGTGTTGGCAGAGCCCCAGGAGGGTGGTGGCTGCATCCAGGCACTGCTGGATTGCAGCTGCACCTCACTTCACCCCGTGCCTGCAGAAGTGTCTCTTCCCCTTCTTTGGGCCTCAGTCTGGAAGGAAGCTGGGCTGGGGAGTGAACAAGGTGGGAGAGGGCAGGGATGCAGGGAAGGAGATGCACAGAGGGATGCACAGAGACACCAGGACACAGCCTGGCTCTGGGCCTGATGCTGGGCTTTGTGCTGCCAGCACTCACCCCAAACATTTTGTCTTTGGCAGGTGCCCACGAGCTTGTCAGGATGGACAGGTAAGGAAACCCACGTGTCCCCAGCTGCCCCCACCCCTTCACACCCCCTTGCAGCCTGAACCCCACACCCTGCAGAGGTCTTGTCCTTTCCTCCTTCCCCTTGAAGCCTGCACAGATCCCCAGCCTGGCAGAGTGAAAGGGATGCTGGTGTCACCCACGTCCTGAGCCCTTTCCCTTTCTGGGAAATTGCTGTTTCTCTTCCCTATCTCCACATGGGAAGTACATCCTTCCGTTTTTCAAGGGCCTGCCTCTCCCTGCACCCCAGTAAGAGCTTGGATCCACTTTGGTTAAACCTTCCCCTGCACTGGGCTCCCCATTTGCTCCCAGCTGAGGTGCCATTGCCTGAACCTGCTCCTTGCCCTGCTTGCCTGCTCCCAGTGCTCAGCCAAACTTCCAGCTAACAGCTAAAAGTGAGCGAAATGGAGCTGAATCCAGCTGGTTACAAGGTCTTTTAAAGCTAAGCAGTCAATTAAAAGCTAACACCTATTTGTCCTTTTGACCCAATAACCAAACACCTGTGACCCGCAGTGCAGCACTGACTATCCAACCAAAAACTGCCTGAAATCATGAAGAAGGAAGAAGAGAGAAAGAGCCAATGGCCAAAATCCTCCATCTTGTCCCATACCTATTACTATATTCTAAAAACCACAAATTCCAAATGCTTCACCATGTGAAAGCACACACTTCTGTTCTAACTACACACCCGTGATTTTAACTTCATCACTCAAATTTGGAAGCCTTCTCCAAGGCCTCCAGTCTAAAGCAGTGTTCCCTTGGGGGGTCATGAAGAACAGAAAGTTCAAAACTCCCAGGCTTCTGGGTTCCAGCACCTGGGGATTTTAAAAAAACCGCCAATAAAATAAAAATAAAAATAAAACTCTTCTCCTGTCCCACAGCAGTGCCCAGGGCATTGAAAACCCCGTGTTCGAGGCAGTGCCATCAACGGGCACGGAGCCACGGCCCCGGCCCCAGCTGTCCTACGTGGCCAGCAGGCTGCCCTCAGAGTCTGGCAGGCATCTGCTCTCGGAGCCCAGCACCCCCCTGTCCCCCCCTGGCCCTGGGGATTGCTTCTTCCCCACCCTGGGTGAGTTGCTGGCGATGCTGAGCCCCTCTGGGGACTGTGGGGGAGGTGGGATGGGAAGGGGAAGGCGAGGGGTTAAATATCAGCGGCACACTTGGTGTAGGGTGGGAAGATGGGAAGGACCTAAACTCTCTGTTTTCTTCCCAAAAGCAGAGCTCTGTTTCACTTCCTGGAATAATATCCCTTCGGCTGTAAGTTAGACTAATATCCCTGCTCTGCCCTTTTCCAGATCCTGTTCCTGACTCACCGAATTCCTTGAAAGCCTAAAGACCCCAGGGGAAACCACATCCTGCAGACCACGCTGTGCTCACCAAGACAACAGCCCTGGAGGG
Organism: Catharus ustulatus; assembly: GCF_009819885.2. Classification (NCBI taxonomy): domain Eukaryota; kingdom Metazoa; phylum Chordata; class Aves; order Passeriformes; family Turdidae; genus Catharus; species Catharus ustulatus. The sequence continues at coordinate 34,347,500 of NC_046228.1, read as the reverse complement.
TGGCAGGGCCAGGGGCAGCAATGCCTTAGGGAATGGGTCCTGTGTGCAGGATCCCTGCCTTTGTCTCCCATCCTGCCACTGCTCTGGGACTGGAAGTGAACCTCTCTTGCTCGGATTTCGGTTTCTGTGGAGAAGTGCGCGGCTCTGTACTGTTCGCATTTTACAGACTAGCTGAAAATTGAGGATGTGAGGATGATGGAATGATGTCCTGCACCTGCAGACTTCCCTGAGGATTAACTTATTGCCAGGGTCTTAGCTCTGCTTTCTGGATCCTTGACTGAACATCCTCTCTGGGAGGGGATGGTAAAATACTTTATTCAGCATGGAACAAAACAGGATCATCAGCCAACCTTGTACTACCTTTTTCTTTGCAAAACAGGAAGGGGAGAGGCTCCCTGCTGCCACCAGAGCCTTCTTTCCTTACCAGCCTTTTGAAATGGCCATGGACTTGTGATGCTGCTGCCTTTACAGCACGACACATGTTGGGAGGAGCCTTATTTCTGCTGCGGTTTTATCCTTGGCTTGGGATCAGGGCAATTTATCTTTCTGTTTGTTTCATTATCAGTGCTGATTAAAATGAAAAAAAGGATGTTTATAGTTTTGTTTTTTGCTTTTTTTTTTAAATGCCTGTCAGTTAGGAAGTTCATCTGGAGGGTGTTGGAGGATGTTCCTGTGAGGTGTCTGAGAGCATGGAGAGCTGCAGGCATGGGGGGCACGGTGGGGAATGCTAAGGATGGCTTTCCCTTGCCCTCCTGGGCCACTGTGAGAGGACTCTGTGATGCCCTGAGGAATGTGGGTGCTCGTGCAGCATCTGAACACATCATCTGGCATTGCTTGTCCAAAAGAAACTCTGGCTCCAGCATGACTCAGTCCTGGTGATGATATCAAACCTTGTGGCAGACGCTGTTACTCAGAGTGCGTTTGTTTTGTTGGTTTTTGTTTGGTTTTTTTTTCCTCTTGTTTCTCTTTTTGTTGTGAGGCGGGTAAAAAAATGGCCACGAGACAAACATAAACATTAGTCATAGCAAACCAGAGTCAGATGTGAGCAGGCAGTGTGGCCAGGCAGAGCATCCCTGGCAGCACAGGAATTCCCACACCACATGGCTGGAAGGAACAGTGTTTGCCTCTGGAATAGGCTGCTGCAGGATTCAATCAGCCCAGTGTTGGCTTCAGCAGGAGCACCCTCCAGGTGGCTCAGGGATGAAGGAGAAGCCAGCACCCACACCCCCACGGAACTTCCTGAGCACGGGATTCGTGCTTTATTGCCACCCACGGCTCGGCCCCGTCCCGGCTCTGCTGGGGAATCCAGCACCTGGCGCCTCCAGCACTTCCTTTCTCCCTGTCTCAGCAGCTCCAGCTGGAAAGGCACGCCGGGGTTTTGCCTGCCTGCAGGTCTTAACGGCTTGGAAACCCTCCCCAAGTCGCTCTGTTCCCTAAGGAATGCACTGTTTGATGACAGAACCAAGCTTTGTTGAACCCCATTTTTTCAGGATATCTGGTGCTGCTGGCAGAACTAAGCTCTCTGCCAGAAGCTCTGGTGTGGCATCAGTTTTCCCTCCAGAAGGAAAAGTAAAGACTTCTAGGAGAGAGAAGAAATGGCTTCCATGCATTCTGCAGCAAAAGTCCTGGCACAGGGGTGCTGTGTGCATGGAGAAGATGACACAGATGCTCGTGGTGAAGGTGACCCAGCTGCAAGAGCAACATCTGGGCAGTGAGGATCCACCCTGCCCTGCTGGAGCCACCAGTGCCTGGGGCTGTGGGTGCCAGCAGGATCCCTGTATCCCAGTGCAGAGGGGTGCTGCTGTTCCCTTGGGCAGACCTTCCTGCTGCTGCAGGAAGCATCCTGACCATTCCAGAGCAGGGCCAGCCCTTGGGCAGGTGCAGCTGCTGGCTTGCCCCAGGGCCAGACAATCTGCAGTTGTCCTGCAATTCCCACACACCTTCCAGTTGCAGCTCACCAGCTTGGGAAGGTTTTTTTCCTCCTGCTATGCTTTTTTAAAAATGAAATTATTTTCCTTTTATCAGCAGCATTTTATCCTTTTGTTAAAAGCGTTGATAAAGCATTTCCATCTCCCAAGAGATTCCTCTTGCCCAGTTTTCCCTGCTGCCTTGCTGTCCTGGGTATCCCAGACCACCACTTCCAAGTGAGGACTTCCCAGTCCTCTCCCAGCTCTGTCTCCTCTGCCTCTCCCACGCAGAGGAGGCCAAACCTTGAAACCCGTGGATGGATGTACAAATTACAAACAATCACCCCCTTTTGTGCTTTGTTGCATCAGCCTGTACCTCCTTGTGAAAGCAGAGTTTCTGGCAGGCAGCAAGCCCCTGACAGACATCATTTCCCCACCCAGGCATGAGGCCAGCAGGCACCCAGCAGCATGCCCGACAGCCTTTCACAAGACCTGAGCGTCCTCGAGCTCTGCAAAGCGCCAGAACTCTTCTCTCTCCGCTCAGGAATCGGGTCGCTGGGCACTTTGTGCCGCTGGGATTTGGGTTGTTGCTGCTGGCATAACGTGTGCTCGTGACATGGTGGGCACACAGCAGAGCCTCTGGGGACAGGCAGGGCTGCTGGGACAGCGATAAGCTGTGCCACTTGTCCTGGCTGGCACTGGGAAGGGGCCATTGCCACAGCAACGGGATTTGCCAGCTCAGCACACGGCATTCCTCGGCCATGCTCCCACAGCGGTGGGGACAAGGAGGAACTGGCAGCACTCACATGAGGCTGCCTTTTCTCACTCTGGAGGAAGAGACTTCCTTAGGTTTAAGCCTCAGTGACAACACAACCAATGCAAAATACGGTGATGCAGAAACCGGAGTGTGAACCAAGCGGGCGGGAGGAGCTGAGAGCACAAAGCCTGAAGTGAGAATCACAGCCACAGTTTGCACTGCTGGCTGTGACCTGCTTCATCAAAATGTAGAGCAGGGCTTTGCAGGGAGCTCTGTTGGCAGAGTAGAGAGATGGTGAGAGATAGCAGGTGGAGGTGGGGACAGGAAGGATGGCACAGTGTCACGCAAGGTGTCAGCCTGTCTCACCATTTGTGCTTTCTCACCTCTATGCAGAGAACTGGGGTTAGAAGGGACACAGAGCTGCAAAATGCTCCACATAGTATTTGCTCTTTTGACTCTCCCATGCCAGACTCATCCTCAGAGCCACAAACAATGAACCAAGCAAGAGTCACTTCCCCAAACCATGGGATGATGGCTGGGCTCTCACATCAACCCCCTTTCAGTTTGAGGCCATTCTCCCTTGTCCTGACACGGCAAAATCACCAGATCTCTTCTCATTCACAAGGACCATAGCAGACAAGCGTGTCAGTGGTGAATGGAACTCTGTGGTTGAGCTGCTGTGGTTGAAGTGCTGAGATGGGTGAGTGGTGTATGCAGCCCTTCCAGACCCAGCACCTAGAGAGCCTGTGAGCAGGGCAGCGGCAGCCAGCACACTTCTCCATGGGGATGCTCATATTTTTGCATTTGGAGACGGGGGATAAAGCTTGCTCAACAGTTGAGAGGGAGGCTCCTGCAGGACCAGGCATTGAAGGATGCCTGAACCAAATCTGCGCGCAGCAGGTTTGGACCCTGAGTCACCAACACATCACACCCTGCTCCTTTTCTCCCCTTTCACGCTCACTCCCACAGCGCTGCCCAGCCCCATCCTGCCCCTGAAAGGCCCTTTTTGGTGGCTCACCGACAGGGAGGGGGTGCCCTCGTCCTCCACGGTGACCACGAGGCTGTAGAAGCTCTGGCGCTCGCGGTCGGGCGGGGAGGGCCGGGTGGCGATCTCGCCGGTGACGCGGTCCATGCGGAAGGTCAGGTCCTCGTTCCCACGGGTGATGTAGTAGGACAGGACGCTGTTGAGGCCAATGTCCCGGTCGGTGGCGCGCACCTGGGCCACCGCCGTGCCACCGCCGACGTTCTGCGGAGATACGTGATGTAAATGCCGCGAGCATCATCCCATGTAAAATATCTAATTAATTATGTAATGGATTCTAATACAGACAGGGCACTGACATGCTTGAGGTTCCAAACTCGCCGCCCCAACACCCAGCAGCTCAGCAGGAAGCTGTACATTAGGTCTTATCTAGTCTGGCACAGCCTGGAAGAGCATAAAACCTGCAGTGTGTGCAAAGGTGAGGGCCGTGTAATGGACCCAGAGCTTGGCTAATTATTTTTGGATAGTCCCATTATGGGGAAAATCATAACAGAAATTCCCTTCTTCAACCTGCTCTGAACATGTATTAAATAGATAAGAAAACCTTAACAGGGCAATATCCTTAATGCTAAGCTATAAATCACGAGCAGCAGTTCCTCACAGCTAAGTGGCACTGGCTATTACTCATATTTCATTTTTCATCACCAAATTGAGAATTCCCCCCCTGCCTCAGTCCAGGAATTAAACTGTCAGGAAATAAGTTGTCTTTTCTCACGCCTGATTGTGTTTTATGGCTTAATTATCTAGCCCTTGCTAAGCTGTTTCCTGAAAGCCATTCTTATTCTGCGCTGCACCGTCCCTCATGTCACTTTGGTGGCATTTCCATGGGTGTGTAGCCACTTCTCCTTCCTGCAGGTCCCTGCAGCCTCACGGGTTTAAGCTGCTCGCAGAGCTCTTTCCTAGCCCAAAACTAGGAGTACATCACCAGTGAGGACTTTCAAGGGGTCACCAACACCTCTACCACCCAAGGTGAGGATGGCAAGGAGTCACTGATCCTTGATGGCCCGAGGTTAGGTTTGCAAGGGGATGCTGACCATCAAATGACCAAAGATGAGCTTTGCACGGGGTCACTGATCCTCAAATGACCCAAGGTGATGTTTGCAAGGGACACTCTTGTTGTCCCCACTTGCCTTGTGGTCAGACGTGGCCCTGGGAGGGTGGAAGGAGAGGAGCAGGGGGCTTACCTCGCTCACGCTCACGTTGTAGCCGAAGGGGCTGTCGATGACAGGGGGGTTGTCGTTGACATCCAGGATGTTCACTCGTAGAATGTGCTCCTTCCTCCGGGGAGGATCGCCGCCATCTGATGCTTGGATCTGTGGTTGGGTGTGGATTTTCAAGGGGAAAAATGCGCTACTTTGAAGCTCACAGCTCCAGGAAAGCAAACCAGAAGGCCAAGGGGTGAGTGGGGTAGTTTGGTGCTGACCCTTAAGGTGTAGTGATCCAGCAGCTCCCGGTCCAGCGGCCGTGCCACAAACACCTCGCCGTAGGTGCCGTTGGTCGTACGGATCTCAAAAGCCCGGCCGATGTTCCCTGAAGTCAGTGAGAAAGTCACCTGGAAACATCACAGGGCAGAGTGATGGTGAGGAGGAAGAAGAGAAAGGAGACCCCACAGAAACAAATCCAGCGTCCACCCAAGATGTCTCTTTGAAAATGTCCAGCCACCCCAAAGCAAACAGGGCCAACCCCCATCCCATCCACAGCTCCTGTGCTGCCAGCAATTTTTGTTATTAAGGGTGTTGGGACCTCATTAATGCTCGTCTGCAGGGTAATGAAAATAGCAAATGTCAGAGAGCTTCCTGCTCAGTCTGCCAAGGATTTTTCTGCCAGCCCCCACAACGGGAGAGGCCACAGCTGGTTTTCAGATTGCAGGGCTCCTTTTAACACTTGTCCCACAGAGCTCTTTGCCCCAGACAGCCCAAGGAAAATGTTTTACCTCTCCTGCTGCTTTGGCTGTTGGTACTCACTGTACAAACCCCACAAAATCACTGTCATTATTGACCAGAATTTGCTCTCACAGGGGTGTAGTGGGAAGGGGTTGGGAGGGGAATTTCTGCATCAGTGAAAGGCTACACACAGCCTCGGAGAAGTTGGAAGGGACCCACAAGGATCATCGAGTCCAACTCTGGCCCTGCACAGGAAAACCCCAGGAATCACACCATGTGCCTGAGAGCATTGTCCAAATGTCTCCCTCCCTACCTGGCCGTTCCTGCCTGCATCTGGATCTCGGGCCAGGACCAGGGCCACCCTCTTGCCCACGGCGCTGTCCTCGGCCACGCTGACAGACGAGTCAGAGGTGATGTCGAACTGGGGGCTGTTGTCATTCTCGTCCAGGACTGTGATGGTCACCTGTGAAGGGGACACGGGGCTCAGGGCATGGACAGAAGCCAGAGCCCTGCCCACCCAGCATCAACATCCACCTTGGAGGCTGCAGAAACAGCACAAGCCTGCTGCATCTCTCAAACAGTGCAATTTTTTTGTGGAACATCCTCTGATATTTATCCTCCAAATAGCCGGGAATGGAGCAGCTAGGGTTGCTGCAGGGTGACCCTTTCCTGCTAAACTTTCCAGTAGCAGTGATTTCATCCATGTTCACAGCAGCAGGGTTGGGCAGGATTTGCTTTAAAGCTCAGCGGGCACAAGGAGGGCAGAGTGGAGTGTGTTTAACTCCACCAGGGAAAGCTGGAGGAGACCTGAGCTCCCTCCTGGAATAGGGCACATGAGCATGAGATGCTCGAAGGGGATCTAGCTACCTTGGCCACAGTTAGGCAGAGGAAATGCTCTCATCGAGTTTATAATCCAAGTGCTGCAGAGCAACACAGAAATGAGAGAGGAAGAGCCTTTCTGTTCCCGGGGATTTATTTTCGGGTGCCCCAAGCTCCCAGGTGCGGCCAGGCTGAATGTGACAACATCCCGGGAGGAAGCTGGGGAGCAAGTTGTGAGCCCTGGGGTGATTCACTTATTGTTGCTGCTGGATTCAAAACACAGAGCCAGGAGCAGGGACAGCTCATTCAGCCACTGTGGTAGATCCGGTAGCTGCCATCCAAGTGTCGGATCAGGGAGCTGGGATTCAACAGGGTGGCTCCCGGGGCTGCCCCACATCCTGGGGGTGGTGGGACAGTGCTGGAGACCTCCACCCCAGCCTCTCCCTGCAGCTCAGTGTGGACCCTGGGAGGGATTCTGGTCCCCAGCACGACGGACACGCTTACCTTCTGTTGGAGGAAAGTAGAGGGAGAAACAGAGAACACAAACAATGAGGAGTTAGTGAGGGATGAGGAAGTGTGGGTTCACCCTGCATCCTGCCACAGCAGTGCCAGGGGTCATGGGTATCCCTCTGCAGCGATTTGGTGGCTCCACCTCTGGGGCATCCCTTTGTTTTTTTTTCTAGATAAGCTGGCATATCTGCCCCTCACACTGAGAGTGATTCAGATAAGAGTTTGGTGTGGTGTGGAGAGCAGTGAGCATCAGCACCCATGGGCTGGCAGGAAAATGCAAATCACCCCCTGCCTGCTGCCTGTGAAACTGCTAAATATAACCCTCTGAAACAAAAACCACTGTGGAGTTTCGAGGCCCTAAATTTACCTCCTTCTAAATTGTTTTAGCAGGATTTTCACCCAGATCAGGGTTTGCAGACCCTGGAAGCTGGAGCAGAAAGCTCAGCTAGGGCAGGCAGGCCCATGCCAGAGGTGGGAGAGGGAGGTGATCCGAGGTTGACAGCGGATGGTGGGAAAGCTGGGAGAAGCTACTCACCACTGTGGAATCAATCTTTGGTCCTCCATCATCAGCCACCACTGTCAAGGTGTAGAAATCCCCTTTCTCTCGGTCCACCTGGCCTTTGACTGTGATCACACCCTGCCAAGCATGAGCGACAGCTGTGTTGGCCACCAAAACCAAAGCTCAGAGCGCCCAAACAAGCCAGGAGGGACCATGCTGTGGCTGCTTACCGTGATCCCATTGATTTTGAAGAGGGAGAGCGCTTGGGGGTTGGTGTTGGGGTCGAACTTGTAGGTGATCTGGTTGAGGTTGTCGATGGAGCGAGCCTGGACGCGGAGCACCTCAGAGCCCAGGGGGATGTTCTCCATGATCACGGCCTCGTAGCTGCTGTTGGAGAACTGCACGGCCTCGTCCAGCTCGTTCAGCAGGCTGACGTACACGCTGCAGAAGCCCTGGTTGTTGGGGGGCGCTTGGTCTGTGGCAGAGACGTTCATCAGATAGCTGGTTTTGGTCTCGTAGTCCAGGTACTCGATGGTTGTGATGAGCCCCGTGCTCTCGTCAATCTCAAACTTCCCTTCCGCGCCCGACACGATTTTGTAGCTCACCAGACCTCCATTCCCTGAGGAGGGAGCAGGAACCGTGGCTCTGGCTGGACCAAGCACCCCAAAAAGGCAGGCACTGCCAGCAGAGCCCATCCTGTGAGATTTCAGCTCAGCCCAGCCCAGCCAGGATCCATGCAGTGGCTGATCTCTGGATCAGTGCACACCGCGTGCTCCTCACCCTGCCTTTCCCACCTGTGTCTCGGTCGGTGGCCCGGACCACGGCCACCGAGGTGCCTATTCCTGCTGTCTCCCGCAGCCCCAGGCGGTTGTACTGGCGTTGGGTGAACACCGGCACCTCGTCGTTGACGTCTTCCACGTACACGATCACCTGGGAATGTACCCGGAGAAACTGTGCGTGAATGGGTGAGCTTGGGGAGCAAACCCTTGGTGGTGAAACGTTTCAGTGTGTTCAAAGCCAGGGCTCAGAGCAACCTGGGTTAGTGCAGGTGCCCCTGACAATGGCAGGGGGAGTTGGAACTACGGGAGATTTAAGGTCCCTTCCAACTGAACCCATTCCGTGATCCTGAGATAATCTCTTCTTCAAACACCGCGTGATGGAGAGTGAACACAAACGGTTTAACATCAGAGCTGCGTGGGTCAGGGTGAGTCAGTCTTTCCCTGCTGGAGGGGAGTTACACTGGGTACATTAATTCCTCCATCCTCTGGGATCCCCTGACCAAACCCTTGAAGACCTTGCAACACAGAAACGCTGGTGACTTGGTGGGAAATTTTTGCTCCAAGTTCAGTGCTGTTTCCCCAGGGAACACATTTCCTTCTCCTGGTTTTCTGCTCGCTGCTGCTGGTGCTGGGGGCACTTCACACTCAGCCAGAGCCCACCCCATCACTGGGTCTAAGAATAGATGCAGCTATTGAGGGCTGGGTTTGTAGGAACCGTGGGAAGCTGGTGTGCTGCAGCTGAGGACTGTCACCACTGGGCCCTGGATTATTTAAATAGTGCCTGGCTGTAACAGTGGTGGCAGTTTGTACTAACTAATTAGTGGGGTTTTTTTGGTTTTTTTTCTTTTACTTAGAGCTAGGATTAAAAAATATATGAAGGAAATTTTTTTTTGTGTTTGGGCTTGGTTGTTCATTAAATCTTATCAAAAGTATAGAGCGTTCAACAGCACTTCTAGCTACTTACTAGAAGCGAGGAAAATGGAGGAAGATCCAGCTGCTACAAGGTCTCTTAAAGCCAAACAGTCCAATAGAGAAATAACACCTATATTATTTATCCTTTTAACCCAATAATTGGATTCCCATGACCTTTAGTGTGACACTGACTGACCAACCAGAAACTACTACCTGAAACCATGAAGAAGGAAGATGAACACCAAAAGAGACACCACCCAAAATCTTGTCCTGTACCTATTATTATACTATAAAACCCTCAAATTTTAAACCCTTTACCATGTGAAAGCACACACTTCTATTTCACTACACACCCGTGATTTTAACTCCATCACTCAAATTTAAAACCCTTCTCCAAGGCCTCAGGTCACAAGCAGTGTTCTCCAGGGGGTCAGTGCCAGAAAGCACAGAAAACTCGAAAACCCCAGATTTCTGGGATCCAACACCTGGCCAGGACACATGGTTTTCAACAGGCTGAGGCTCAGCTTTTCCTCCCAGCAGCAGAGCCACATCTCACGGAGCAAGCAGAACTCCCTGTGAGTGACTGCTGCACCACTCGGCAGCCCAATGGCACCAAAACATCACGGGAAAAAAGAAAAATCAAACAACCTCCCACCAACAAGCTCTTCTCTACCCATGAGCATCCCCCAGAGACTTTCCATCAGCATCCTCATCACACACATCCTCATCAGCCACATCCTTGTGATTTCCTGCGAGCGCTGGGAAGGAGTGCGCATTTTGGCGCCTGTTTTGCGCGAGGGGCTCTGCTGCATCTGCCGGGTCCTTACCCGCACGGAGCTCCTCATGGGGCCCTGCTCCGTGTTGTAGGCCTCCACCTCCAGCACGTGGGAGGAGTTCTGCTCCCTGTCCAGGTGCCGCACGCCTCGCATCACCAGCCCTGTGCTGGGATTGATGCGGAAGTGGTTGTGCTCATTTCCTGGTCGGGGGGGAAAAAAGACAGGGATGTTGCCCACTGCCTCACATCCATCCTGGTGAGCTCTCCCTGGGGGGGTCTTTTGGAGGGAGATTACTGAGCAAAAACTTCAGCCCAATCACCTCTGGTTGCATCAGACTCAGCCACACCAGTGTTTGGCCCTGGATCAGGCCAGGAGGAGCTACAGAATCTCTTCAAATAAGAAAAATGTGGATGTGTTGCCAGAGGAGGCCACAAAGATGCTCTGAGGGTGGAGCAACTCTGCTCTGGATCCAGGCTGTGTTCTGCCTGGAGAAGGAAAGGCTCTGAGGAGACCTTAGAGCCCCATCCAGTGCCTAAAGGGGCTCTGAAAGGGCTGGAGAGGGAATTGGGACAAGGGCCTGGAGTGACAGGACAAGGGACAATGGCTTCAGACTGAAAGACAGCAGGGATAGATGGAATATTGGAAAGAAATTCTTCTCTGTGAAAATGGTGAAGCCCTGCTGCCCAGAGGAGCTGCGGCTGTCCCATCTCCAGAAGTGTCCAAGGCTGTGTTGGAGGGGCTTGGAGCAACCTGGGGTGGTGGAAGGTGTCCCTGCCCATGGCAGGGGGCTGGAATGAGGTGAACTATAGGGTCCCTTCCAACCCAAACCAGTCTGTGATTTTAGGGTTCTATCTAGCTGTCCATCCATGACAAATCATCCCCCAGCAATGAGCCCTAAAGTTGAATTTTGCTTAGGGCTAGGAGAAATGGTTCTGTGGGCTCTAAAGTGCAAAAGGATGGCGAGCTCAACCTCCTGAAGCTGGATGGAGCCTGGGACAAACCCCCAACGCACGAAAGGACACCTGGACTTACCCTTGACAATCCTGTACCACACTCTCCCGTTAATGCCTTCGTCCGCATCCGTGGCTTTCACCTTCATGAGAAAAACAGAGGAGTAGAGGTGAAGGGCAGAGAATTCCAGACTAGGACTAGTCCTCCTACCCTGCCAAAGCTGGACATCCTTCTCCTCCACCAGAGCTGGGGAGCTTACCAAATGCAAAATGAAGTAAGTTCCCCTCCCTTTATCGCTGGACAGCAGGGAGAGTGGACTCAGGAACCCTTGGCTGCCAGCTCGGCTGCTGGAGCTGAGCCTCAGGATCACACCACAAATCCCACAGTGGGCTGGAGGAGGTGCCTCCATCAATCCCACCCTGCCTTCCAATGTTTGTCCCAGGGATGCTGCCTGGGATGGAGCCTTGCCGAGATGATTTGAGCTGGGCAGGGGGAGGTCGGCAAGCAGCCCAAGGCATCCTGCTTTCCAAGCAGCAGCACATAGAAAAACCATCCTAGAGCACCCTTGTGAGCCCCTGAGCAAGGATGGGAGCACCCCTAGGCTCTGATGCACTGCACAGTCCCTGCACAGATCAAATCTGCCCTGGGAAAACCAAGGCACGGGTCCCCTCTGGTGTCACCGAACAAGACTGCAGTGCTTTCCCTACAGCCCAGTCAGCAGTTGGCAGCTGGGAAGCGGGACCTGGTGGTGACCAGCAGGGCTGGGGCTTCCAATCCAGCTGGCAACGAGCCCCTGAAAGCACCACAAAGCACCCAAAGCACCCAAAGCTCGACCGCAGTGCTCACAAAGCACCAGGGCAAGGATGCAGCGAGTGCCCCAGGCTTTATTCCCTCACTGCTTCCCTCTGCAAGGCACCTTCTGCCTCATCTTCTTCCTATGATACTACCCAGCAGTTTCTTTTTTTCCTGGGGAGGTTTGCACCCAGATTTATGCTGGAAAGAGGAAAGGCTGTTGCAAGGAGCTTTCACTCTCAGCCCCACACAACACTCGCAGGAGTCAGAGATGCTCCTCTGAAACGTGGCTTTGAGGTACCTTGAGCTCCCTTCCACCAAGTCCCCCTGTGTCAGCAGAAAACTTGGAAAATACTGACCTCTGTCTGGATTTCTCATCCCTGTGCCCACACATGCTGTTTTCTTCTGTCCCAGCCCATTTCATCTCATGTTCATGGCTTATTCCACGTTCCACCAAGGACTTCCCTGCACAGTGGGGAGCTCTCCCTCCCAAACCAGCTCTTTCTCCTGCTGGGCTCCCTGAGGCAGAGCTGGGCTGTCTCCTCTCCCGTGGGATGGATGGCCCCTACAGCAGCAGGCAGGCGATGCCCAGGCAGACCAGCTGCCTGGGCATGGCACAGGGAAAAGCTATCATGTCAGCAAAGGAAAAGCTTCCCATGTTTTCACAGGGAAAAGCCAGGGATGGGAGGCAAATATTTCCAGCTTTTTGTGCCATTCCTTGCCCCAGGAGGTCACATTTCAGGATGAGCCAACTGCACCTTGTAAATCCCCTTGGGCCATCCTTTTCGCAGCTCAGCCCGAGCCTGAGGCTCTGGTACATAAACTAGGTGATAAGGGTCAGCCCAGGCTCTGTTTTTTTATTAAAAACCAGTAGTTTGCATTAGAGCAAGGTGTGCAGCCTGAGGAAAACTGGTCTGCTGCTGGTTTGACCTGCTGAGGTCCCAAAGGAAAGGTGGTACTTTGACATTGTCCCAAATTCGGGAAAACAATGGCACGGAGGGCAGGCAGTGGGAGAAAAGCGGATTGTGCTGCAGGTGGAAAGCGCCTGGTGCAGCTGAGCTGAGCTCCAGCCTGTTCCATCCCTCTGCTGCAGGCACAGCCAGCCCGTCACAGCCCCCTTTCAACTACGGCAAAGGATGAGGAGGGGCACTAAAAGAATGGGGAAAAAAGCAGATTTTCTGGGAAAAGGGGGAGCAGGATGTGGATGCCAGGTGCCACTCCTCCCACCGCGGGGGGCTCAGCCCACGACCGCACCACTGAGTTATCCTACAGGGATAAATCCCGAGGGAATGCAGGGATCAACCCCAGCAAGGGACACGGCTCCAGCCCGGGAAGGGGCTCTGGCTGTCCCCTGTGTCCCACCCTCCCCAAAGGGAGGAGGGGGCTGGCAGCCGGCAGAGCGCGGTGGGACGGGCGGCAAGGAGCGAGTGCGGGAGGCAGAGCCCGGGCTCGGCCGGCTGGGGAGAGGTAGGGACCCCAAAAACTCCACACTGCCGGCCCCACAGGTCACCCCAGGGTGAGACAGAGCCCCGGCTGCAGAGCTGCTGCGCTCAGCCCGGGGAGAGGGCTGCCAATGGGTGGGGATGCGAAATTCGGGGTGGGGATGCGAAATTCGGGGTGGGGATGAAGTCAGGCATCCCTCCTCCCTTCCCAGGCGCGTTGCTGTGTCTCTCCCGGTGATGAGAGAGGGGGAAAGCCCTGTGGATGCAGCTCTGCCGTTTCACAGCGAGGGAGATGGGGAGCAGCATCACTCACAACCCTCTGCTCTGGGATCCCAACCATCCGGGTCTGGGAGTGCCCACCATCACCTCCTCCTGCAAGCGAAATCCTGGGAAGATTTGGGAAAAGTTGGGGAGCTCCGGGAAAAGTGTTGCTAAGCAGGCTGGGGAGGGGAATGAGAGCTGCTTTTCCTGGGAATTGTGGCACAGGCAGTGCCTGAAAACAGCCTTTTCTTTGCAGGACTTTGAGGAAAGGGAGGGAGAGCATGTGGAGAAGCTGCCAAACTAGCCAGGCCAGGGAGCACTGCCTGCTGCTGGGCAGAACAGCCCTCTCTGCTGCTCAGGCACGAGAATAATTCTTTTTTTTCTTCCTTTCCACCTTTCTCAGGGACATTTTACCTTCTGCAATTTCTCTTTCTTTGTTCTCTGATCCTCATCTGCCTCGTGGCCAGTGCTGGAGCCTGAGTGCTCGAGGGTGTGTGTCACATTTGGAGCTGATCAGGCTGGGGAGGATTTCCAGGACAGGCAAATCTCTTTTAACCCACCAGGGTGAAGAATATGGAGCCTGGGTGGGACAGTGATGCTGGGAAGCGGCAATGCTATGAAAGCTCTGCCTGCTGAGCTCTGTGAGGAGAGGCTGGATGGGGAGCAAGAGGAGAGCAGGGAGTGGATGAAAAAGCCTGGGAAAACATCAGTGTGGTCCCTCCTGATGGGTTTCTATGGAACACTGTCAAGCGAATTTAAAAGACAAACTCTGTAGCCATGAGCAAGAACGGCCTGAAGGAATTGTCCACGCCTCCTGGCTGGTTCTTGAGGAGCAATGTGAGCACATGCAGTCAGCAAATGCCAGCACTAAGGTAGCCCTGGAAACCTTGACTGAGGCTGCCTTTGGTGTGGGACACGCTGCAGCCCTGCCTGTGCCTGGCAGCACACAGGAGCCTGCTCCATGGACACTGGGATTGCTGCTCTATTCCCAAAGCTGAGGGGAAGGGACAGAGCTAGTTAAAGATTAAAAAATATCCTAATATCTCCTTATGAAGAGAGGTGAAAACATCACTGTGGAAGGGGTGACAAGAGCCCCTGGGACTGCCTGCAATACACTCAGGGACTCACCCTCTCAAATGCTGACCCATTTGTTTTCCATTTCCCATCTTCCAGGCTCTGACCCATGGAAACAGCACCATCTTCCCCAAGACTGGGGAGCAAGTCTCCCTTCAAGTTCTGAGCAGGCTGATACACCCTTACTGATCCAAACCATGTCACTGATGTCCCCTCTCCACTTTTTGGGATGTTTTACGGTGAATGTTTGGCTGCTGCCTTACACACACCTGTGTGATTTTGGGATGCAAGAGCAGACCCAGAGACCCTGGCAGCCGCTGCAGCCCTGCCTTTCTCCCCTCTAAGATCTTGGTTTTAAATTGGCTCAATCCAAACCCAAGTTCACTGGGAGATTGCCCAGCCACAGACCAGTTAGACTGCTCTCCCACAGGGAAGTCAGCATAATAAAGCTTCACCAAGAGGGTTGGCACAAACAGGATTTCCCCAGCCCTCATCTCCTCATCTCCATCTGGAGAGATGCCAGCCCCTGGCCCAGCCTGTGAGCAAAAAAATGGGTGCAAAATTCTCTTGGGAGGATCTGACCCATTGGGGGAAGGAGAGGACAGTCTCCACCAGGTGTTAGGTAAGAGCTGTCACTGCTGACATTTTGGGAAGCTGGTTTGCATCACCTGTGACATGTCTGAGCCTGAAAGCAGGTCAGCAAAATGACTGACACAAGGATTTTTGGCACGAGGTAGGGTGAGGGTGTTACTCTTCACCCCTGCAAAATAATAAAATCAGTGCTAGTACAATACCACAGCTTGATGGGGACCTATGAGGGCACTTATCAACCAGCTGTCCAATTTCTTCAGGAGAATATCACAAATCACAAAAGCCCCAAATGACAGCCAATTCAGCAAACCTGCATTTCTGGGGAACAGAGGAGAACCAAACCTCAGCAGCTTGTGGGGCAGGATTTTGAACTTTCTATATCTGGATACTTATCTCTTCCAGAAAATCTTCATGAAATGTGTGTGTGCTCCCTAAAAGTGTCCTCCCAGGGGCCATGGTACCACATATAAATAGTGGTAGGTTTCTTTGCCAGGTGGTTTTGCACTTCAGTTCAGGGTGATACTTTGCCTCCTGGCAAAGCAGATGGACACCTCCTGTCCCCCTGTACCACTGAAAACGTGGCTGGGAGAATCTTGGGCATCAAGGCATGGCAAGAATGCTTAACCAGAGGGTGGCTGTCTGTCCACGTGGTAACCACTTGTGCCACTTCTCTGTGTCACCTTGCACTGCAGGGAAGATGAGCACAGAGGACTCTGCCAACGGGACCTCTCCCACCCCGCCTCTCATTCCCACCACGGAGCTGCTCCCACCCAGTGCTGCATCCCCTCAGGTGACAGACTGGCTGCCCATCATCGCTGGGGTCATCTGCATCTTCCTGCTCCTGGCCACCCTCCTCATCCTTGCCACGCTCTGCAAGCCAGCAGCGCTGGGCTGGTCCCTGTCTGGTCCCCAGGAGCGCCTGCCCCACCACCCTGTGGATGCCAGCGAGCCCCAACTGAGGCTCTGGAAGCGTCTGGGCTCCCTGAGGTGCTCCCTCAGCAGCTTCAGGAGGAGCCAGATGATGTCTCAGAGCCCTCTGGCCTGTCCCAAACAGGACTGGCACATCATGGAGTCCACCAAAATGTGATCTTGCCCTGATGCTCTTTCCCAAGATTTTTGCTCCCTTCTCAAGCATCCTGAGCAGCCCAGCAGAGACCCCTTGAGCAACTCATTTCCAGGCAGCAGCTCTGGAAATTTGCAGTGGCTCTGCAAAACCAGGAGATTTTGCAATGTCAGGTTCCCAAATGCTTTCCAGGTTACTGCTTCCTGCCAGGGAAGGTGGAGGCATCCAAACTACACCCACACACAGCTAACAGCAGGCGGTCAAAAAAATCCTGCTGCTTCATTTCTTTTGGAAAACATTGTGCAAGTTGTGCTCTACCTGAACAAACAGCCTGGAAGAGAGCAGGAGTAACCTGGCCACCTGAAGAGAGGCAGCCCAGGGCAAACCTGCTCCACAGAAAGCAATCCTCAGTGGAGATTTCCCCCCGAGCAGCTGGAGGGAGGTTCATGCCCCATGAGCTGCCTGGTCCCTGTCACCCCCTCCATGTGGTCAATGCATTCCCATTCCTGCTCTCTGGTCTGCCTGGTTTTGGGAGAAAGGGATGGGGAAACATCCAGAAACTCTCCTGCTGCCGTGGTGTTGTGGGGATGCATTTGAAGGGAGAGACCTTCTGTACAAATGGTTCACACTGAAGGTGTAAATCAAAGTAAATTTCTGTTTCTCTTCCATCTTGTTCCGTGGAAAAACAACTCCCCCCAATCACTTCCTCTCTTTTGCCATGAACTTCCAAGGGCACACCCATCTTTTGGGAAGCGGGTTCTGAGAAAAGGCACTTTGACACCAGCCAGACTCGAGCTCCCTCCGTTCCTCCAATTTGCTAAAGCGGCTCCATTTGAGGAGCCCGGTGCAGGGGCACACCTCCATCCTGATGTCTGATCCCAGAAACATCGGGATCATGCCATAGTACAACAGGTGATGAGGAACCACAGGATTCCTTGGGGACCTTGGGACACAGGGCTGCCGGCAAACCTTTGTGGCAAAGGAGGCAAAAGGCTCCTTTCTTCTCTGCCGGTGACTCATCCTGCCGGCTTTGTCAGGGACAAAGCTGCCCCTTTCCCTGTGAGGTATTGAAGGCAGCAGGAGCCTTCCCAGGAAGCTCTGCAAAGAACCTTTGGTGCCTGCTCCAGAGGATCCCGGGGTTGGAAGGGATGCTGGAAGCCCGTGTGAATGCCCGCATTCATTCGGTGCTCACTGAGCCATTCAGCTCTGCCCACCGCTCCCTCAAAGAGACAAAAATGAAAGCAAAGCCCGAACGCTTTCCTCCCTCTCCGAGGGTTTTCCCCCCTCTCCGTGCATCTCTTTGCGGGCACTCCTCTCCCTCCCCGTGGAGATCTGTGTTTGGGAGGAGGGAGAAAGCAGGGATGCAGCCAAAGTGGCCTCGCCAGCACAGGGCTTGGCTCTTCTCTCACTCCCTGCGAGTTTCTCAATTCTTAATTTTTCCTTGCTCTTTGCTGCCTTCCCCCTGGCACCCACAGCCTGGACTAGCAGAGGGGTGGATGAGCAAGAACACATCTCACCCTGCCACGGGGGAACAGAAGGGGAGAGGCAATCTCAGCCCTGGGATTCCAGCAGCTCAGGTCAGGGCACAGTGATGGGGGACCCCCCTCCCAGCCCAGGGAAGAGCCACGTGCCTGCACAATGCTGCTGGCAGCAGGGATGTCCTCAGGGACACTGACTTCGTAGCTGCTCTGCAGGAAGATGGGTCTGTTGTCATTGACATCCAGGACGGTCACGAACACCGTGGCAGTGCCGGTGCGCCGGTTCCCGGTGGGACCATTGTCTGTAGGGACAGAAAAGGGAGGGAGGGAGGTTCAGCCACCTCCTCTTAGCTCACCCATGGCTGCTGAAATGACAGCATCAAGATTTCTAAACCAAAACATTTTGTCTTTTTGCAGCTTTCAAATCCCACACTGAACAATTTTTTCCCCCCTTCCTATTTTGATAGAAAAAGGAAAAGCCAAACCACCCCCAAGCTCTGCCATGGAGCCCAGTGAGGCTAGAAATGCAACTGGTCATTAGAGAGGATTGGCAATTCCATACACCAAGGGAAGGGACTGCTGGAGGCCAGGGATTTGGGAGATGAAGGCAGCCTGATGAGTTTTCCATAGCTGCAGCTCAGCACACAGCCAGAGAGCAGCAGGATGGGTTCATAGGCAAGGACATGGCAGCACAGCTCTTGGATTTGCCAGGGAGAATGAGGTACTGGGAAGCACGGATTGGGGTTGGGTTTTTCAACATGCCTGTTTTGCAGGGAGTGCTAAACCCATTCAACTGGGAGCCTGTGGGGTCTGGGAAAACACAGGCATTGTGATCCCCATGGGAGGGGCACAACAGATCCTTTGCCCCTTGGGATCCATCCCTGCTGCAGCCCCTGTGGCACCTGCAATGCTGTGCCCCCAACATTTCTGTCCAGGCCACTTATTCCTCCTTTCAAAAGGGACATCCAAGTCATCTGTGAACAGGCACATCATTATAAAGCTCTGGGGATGACAGCCAAGCTGAGTTTGGCACACAGACCCTCTGCCTGTGCCAGGTGGCTCAGGGTTAATCAGCAGCCACAGAGCCAAGGGCTGGCATGGCTTGAGGGGAACGATGCTGTGGCCTTGGTTTTGGGTCGAGGGCTGCCCTGGACAGTGTGAAGCTTCTCAGGAACAGGGAGCCTTCCTTCCCTGGGTGAAAGGGAGAGCCCTGGGGCTTGGCAAACCTGAGAGGGGGACACACCCTCCGCAAAAGCCATGATGGAACCGGGACGCGTTAATTCACACGGGCTGTGCAATGCTAACACCAGGCACAGGCTCTGGTTTGCAGAGTACCTTGGAGGTTGCTGCCCCTCCGACACACCTGCAAGGGAGCTCGACACGTGCACAACCACCCCATTTCCCATGGGATCCCTGGGAAATCCTTACCAATGGCCTCCAGGATCAGTGTGTAGGATGCCACAGTCTCCCTGTCCAGGCTCACCACTGTCCTGACCACCCCATCCCTGAAGCCAACGCTGAATTTGCCATCCTGGTTCCCACCTGCAGCAAAGGATAAGCAGAACAGAAATTTGGAATGTGCTGTTTTGGGTTGGGTTGGGCTGGGTTTTTTTGGGAGGGCCCTTAAAGGTCATCCTGTTCCAACAGTTTTCCACGGGCAGGGACACGTACTAGACCAGGCTGCTCTAACCTGACCTTTAACACCTCCAGGGATGAACTATCCACTGCTTCCATGTTCCAATGCCTGGCTACCCTTTCAGTGAAGAAATTTTGCCCAATCTCGAACCTGAACCTTCCCTGGTGCAACTTGAGGCCATTTCCTTGGATCCTGCAGCCTGGGCACAGGGTCAGCCCAGCTGTGCAAGGATGGTTTTGCATCTTGTCCCCTGGCAGAGCACAGGGAAAATCTCATGGCTGCGGGAAAAGCTGAATCCTTTCCTGGATGCTTCGGAAGCAAACTGGGCTGACTTTGCATGTGAGCCGTGGTGCCTGCAGGACAGCACACCCTGTCTCGGGGCCCTGACATGGAACAGCAGGCTGCTATTGTGGGAAAAATGGCTCTCTGGTGACACTTGTTTTTTACCCTCTTCCTGAGGGCTCAGTTTGCAAGTCAAACCGTGGCCTGGGGATTCCCCAGCCTCCTGCTGCAGGTGCCGAGCACTGCATCTCTGCCCACCCAACCCCGCCTGCCCACGGGCTGCAAAAATGCCCCAAAATTCCATTTACGGCTCCCAAGTCACGGAAGCCACCCCAGCCCTTGCTCCCTAGCCGTGTTCTGCCCGCCCTGGTGCTTTTCTAGGGTCAGCAGAGTGGTCAGCGTGGCCGGGAGCCAAGCGGGGCTGTTCAGCAGAGGGCGATGCCGGACAAGGTTTGGAGGGGCTGGGAAAGGCAGCGCTGGAAGTGCAGAACACCCTGGGGCAGCCCGAGCCTTCCTGCCACCAAAACTCTGCGTGGGACCCACACCTGTGATGAAGTAGCTGAGCTCGGCGTTCAGCCCGATGTCGGCATCCGTGCAGTTGAGCCGGACCACCTTGAAATCCCGGGCCACGTTCTCGGGCAGGGACACGTTGTAGACGGCGGGGAAGAAGGTGGGGTTCTCGTCGTTCACATCCAGAACTGAAAAGGGGGAGCAGAGCTGAGTGTGCTGCCCCTCCTGTATATGCCAGGGCTCCCAGATACCCTCCCTGCTGCTCTCAGCATCCCAGGGAATGCTCTGCCCGACTCTCGCTGCTGTTTGTGCAGTGGGTGCCTGCAGAGTGGCTGTAGGCTGTATTTGGCTGCCTCTGGTACACACAGGTCACCCTCCTCACAGTAAAAAAACATAACATCACCGAAATTCAAGTCACTGTTTTCACCAAGCCTGTTTCCATCCCCATTCAAAAGAAAATCTGAAATATAAGCTCAGTATTTCCTGGGGCAGGGCAGAGAGCTCTCAAGGTACAGGACCAGGAACTGCTTTTCCACACTCAGGCCTGGGGACAATCCAGGGTCAGTTATTTCCAGATGATGATTATCCCTTTCCAGCACTAGCCTCGCACGGAGCCAGTAAAGAGCAAGGCGTTAAATCAAAGACAGGCCATGCAGTGAGGTTCCAGCTCTGCACTGGGATTGCGTGGGCTGTCCAGGCACGCAGCTGATGGGAATCACATGCCAAAGCAAAAGAAAAAACAACACTGGGGATGGGGGAATGGAGGGGAAAAAAATAAAATATAATTTTGGGAGAAACGCCAATGTTTTCCCCATCTCTGCAGTGTGATGGGAGCCATCCCTATGTCCTGTTGTACACAAAACCTGTTTTCAGGTCTCCTCCAGAAGCTGCATTTCCTGCAGGGAGGTGTCCTTGTCCCCGTGGGCACCCACCTTTGACAGTGAGGGTGCTGGTGGAGCTCTTGGCAGGTGCTCCAGCGTCACTGGCCACCACCCTCAGGTAGTACTGGGGGATCCTCTCCCTGTCCAGCACGGCTGTGGAGCTGACCAGCCCGCTGGTGCTGTTGATGAGGAAATCCATGCGGGGCATCCCCACCTGCATGCGGTACGACACCTGCCCGTTGGGGCCCTCGTCCAGGTCGATGGCCACCACCTGGAGGGGAGAGCACCCTCATCATCCCCTGCCCCTGGAAGTTATGGCAGAGAAATCCCCAGTGCTTTTGGCCCCAGGGACGCAGGGATGAAATGGCCTTGGAGGATCCGTGGAGTAAAGATGCACAACCCTTTCTGCGTCCCCCCTGCCCCCTCATGAGGATGGCAAAGGGAAGGAGATGGAGAGGATGGAGAGGATGGAGGAGATGAAGAGAAGGGAGAGGAAGTGTTGCTAGCCCACTTTGCAGAAGCCATGGCAGTGTGAGGAATGGCAGCAGTGGGACAGGCTCACCTGGAAGACAGAGGAGCCCGCGGGAAGGCCCTCGGCAATCTCGGCAACAAAGGGCAGGTTCTGGAAAGTGGGGTCATTGTCGTTCAGGTCCAGCAGGTTGACAAAAACTGTGGCACTGCTGGTGGCTCTCAGGGGTGGCCTCCCACCTGTGGAGGGCAGGAATGTGGTCTCAAGGTTAATGCTTGAGCTTTTCCACCCCTTTCCCCTAGAAAGGAGCCCTCACCCCTGTGCAGACAGCAGTGCTGGATGGGGTGAGGGCCCTGGATTGTCATGGATGATCTGCCATGGATGGACAATTAGACAGAATCCTAGAATGGTTTGGGTTGGAAAGGACCTTACTGTAATCTAATTACCTAATCTACAGTAGTTTCACGAATACAAGCCGCACGGATTATAAGCCGCACCCCCGGTGCCTCGACAATGTTGCTGTCTTTGTCAATAGATAAGCCGCACCCCGAATATTAGCCGCACTTTCGTTCGTAGCGAGAATCCATGCGCAGCTTTCACAAATTGGCCAATTAGTAACAGGATCGCGGCATAGCGGGCTTTACTGGCTCGGGGCGGGGCCAGGAAGGCTCGGCCCGCTCATGGTTGCCGACGGGGCCGGGTGGCCCAGCTCAGCGCCACGGCTTGGCGGGGCTGGCCGGGTGGTGCTGCCGCCGCCGCCGGGCTCGCTGGCCCCCAACTCCCGTCAGCACCGCCCCGCTGCCGCGTTCGCTAGCCCTGCCGGTGGGCTGCCGCCGCTGGGCTCGCCGGCCGCCCCCTCCCGTCTGCACCGCCGCCACGTTTCCTCGCCCTGGCCGGCACTGCAGGCCCCCGCACCGCCGGGCTCCCCCACGCTGCTGGCCCCGATTCTGCTGGGCTTCCCCCGCTGCCAGGCAGCCCCACCCGCCGGGCTTCCTGCTTCTGCCATGTTCCCCTGCACTGCTAGCCCCAGTTCTCCCGGGCTCCCCCGCCCTGCTGGCTCAGGCTCTGCCGCCCGCCCCCCACACTGCTGGCCCCGCCTCTGCCAGGCTTTCCCACCTCTGCCGGGGCCGGCCGGGCTCCAGCTTGGCTTGGGGCTGCCGCGGGCTCTCACTTCCGTGTTGGCAGCTTTTAGAATTTTGTTAATGTATTAGCCGCCCCGGAATATTGGCCGCACTTCCGGGTTTCCACCAAAATTTTGGTCAAATTGGTGCGGCTTGTATTCGTGAAATTACTGTAATTCCACCCCTCTGCCATGGGCAGGGACACCTTCCGCTAGACCAGGCTGCTCCAAGCCCTGTCCAACGCGGCCTGGGACACTTCCGGAGTTAGAGCAGACACAGCTTCTGTGGGCAGGCTGTTCCAACACCTCCTTAGCAAAGAATTTCCTCCCAATATCTTATCTCAGTCTCTACTCTTTTGGTTTAAAACCATTTCCCAAACAATCCCCAAAGAATGATCTTTGTATATCTACCTTTTTTCCCCCTGCTGCAATATTTCCAGAGAAAAACCCATCAGCTCTGTTTCCCTCACTTGCTCAAATTGATTTTCTGTGATGCCAATGGAGCAAGGCTGAGGGGAGGCAGAGCTCCTGCCTCTCAGGCTCATTCTCAGGGCTGCTGCACGAATGACTGAGAGGAGTTTCTAGTTTGTTTTAGCAGCAGTTTTCTTTTTTTTTTTTTTAATCCCATTTTTTGACCTCAGAAACAATCCCGCCCAAAACAGGATTAAAAAAAAACCAGAGCAGATTTGTCATAAAGGCAAAACCAGGCTGGGGGAAGGTTCAGCTCGACAGTGAGAGGAACCAGGGTGGGGTGGGAGCTCACAGTCGGTGACGGACACCACGATCCTGCGCATGAGCTGTGCCTCCTGCACGTTGGGATTCTCCCGGTCCAGCAGCACGCCCGACGTGCGGATCTTGCCCGTGGTGCTGTTGAGGGTGTAGAACTTGTTGGGAGGCCGGATGCTGTACACCACCGTGCCGTTCTCCCCCAGGTCCGGGTCGACAGCCACCACCTGCCAAAATTGGGGCAACAGTGCAGAATTACAGCAGTGCTGGGAATTAACTCCCGTGGGGAATCCCTGCGGGGTTCTGCTGCTGTTGAGCTTGGCCTCCCTGCACCAGCAGCAGCAAGAAGCTCTGGAAGAAGCTGGAAGAAGCTCCTCCATCCAGCTCTGTATTTTCATGATATTTTCAGGGATTTTGCACCCTCAAGACCTCTGCTGTGGTGTTAAGATCTCCCCAAAACTGGCCCGTGAGCACAAAGACACAAACACGCAGCAATCAAACCGGGTTTTCCTCCTTTTTGAATAAAACTAGCTGAAAAACAATGACCCCCTTGGAAAAATAAAGTAAATGGGACAAAGAGGCAAACTGAGGAACTTGTGCTGCCACATCAGGAATGCTGGGAGCTCTCCTCCACGCCAGATATTTTGTGCTTTATTGTTCTCCCCGGGACGTTTTTAATTACAGGGGACATTTACATTAAAAACCACCCCAATTTCATTGCCCTCATAACTTCCCCAGCTCCTGCTGCTTGTCCTGCAGCTGAATTTACATCGGATCAGTGACAAAATAATTATTTTCCCAGCAACTAATTGGGTTGTCAAAGGCAAGATGACTTCAAGCTGGCGCTGAGCAGCAGGGCTGAAGGAGAGAAAAACTGTGCTCTGGCTCAGGCCAGACCCTTCTCCCCCTTTAAAAAAAAAAAAAACACCCTTTTTTTCTTTTTTCTTTTTTTTTTTTTTTTAGCCTTCCACCTTATATGATTTTGTGGATTCTCTTCACTTTTCCCTCATTTATTTTCCATTTTGTTCCCGTCATTTTTCTCTCAGCGTGATGGAATAGAAGCCTCCCCCTCTCCTTCTCTTTTATTTCGCCAGAGGGACTTGAAAGACTGTAAATCAAAGTCTTTCAGAGAGGTCCTTGAAGGAGGTCGCAGGCGAGGCTAAGAAAAGGAGGATTTGGCCAAAATCCACACAATTTGGAGAGGGGAAAAAAAAATCCCATCAGGGAGAAGAAACACAGGGGATGGTCAGCAGAGGGAGGAAGCTTTTAAATGGAATTCTGCAAGAGGGTGCTGGGCTGAAGGTGGCAGAGGTGACACCAGTTTGGGGGTGACACCAGTTTGGAGGTGACACCAGTTTGGAGGTGACCCCCTGCTCCAGCCAACCCTTTGGCACAGTCTTGCCTCACACATACCGTGGTGACATCTGAGTTGGGAGGGGTCATTTCCACCAGGTTAATGAAGTAGGGCTCGTCCTTCCAGGTGGGATAGTTGTCATTGATGTCCAGCAGTGTGATGTTCACCTGTGGGATGGCAAGGAAGCAAAGCTGCTGCAGGAGGTGCAGGTTCCTGAGGCATGGAATATCCCATGGATGTACCCAACATGTGATTCAGGCAGTGGCAGAGCCACCATCCCTCAGGGGTTTTAGAAGATGTGGAATTGTGGCACTTGGGGACGTGGGTTAGTGCTCTTGATCGTGATCCTCTTAGAGACCTTTCCCAATTTGAATTATTTTGTGATTCTGTGTTCACCCTCTGCAAAAAAAAATCAACATCCTGCAGCTCTGCAGCCAAGGCTCCTTGGCATAGCTGAGCTGGGTTTTGTTCCTGTGTGTTTATCATAATTCAGAACAACCACAGGGCACAAGGAGTGTCTTCAAGCAGCTCCTTCACTGGAAGGGGGATGAAAAATCACTGTGGTAGAGGATGCAGTGGGAATGTGGAAATGAAGGGAAAAATCTGGTGGCTGGTAAAAAGCAACAGGAAAAACCCCAAGAATAAGTGAGAAATCAGGAGATTAGGGTAAACAGGGGGTGGGAGGTGTGAAGACAAGAGCAAGGGAGAGGATGCTGCCCTGAAGTGTCACCTGTCTTCATTTTCAGCGTGACAAATGGCATCCCAGTGACAGCAGCGAGCCTGTGGGATGCATCCAGCTGCCTGGGAGCCCCACAGCAGGCACTTCTCCCCAGCCTGGGGGGCTCTGCAGGTGTCTGAGGGAAAGGGCTGCTCCTCCAGGGGAGCTCCCTGTCCCTCAGCAGGTCCGAATGGAGTTTTTCCTGGGATCTTCTCTGCTTTGTGTCCTGCTGTCACACCAGGCTGAGCTGCTGGTGCCACCCCGTGGTAGCAGAGGCCACTCCAGACTCCGGGGACAAGCCAAAGCACCACGGTGGCCCCTGGGGAAAGTTGCTGACCCACCCCTACTCCGAGCAGCTCATGGGCTTTACATCACCTTTATTCCCGATCCAAAAGGATTATTTTGAGTGCAAGGTGTACATCCCAGCAGACAAACTTACTCAGCTGCTCTAGTCTCACTGAGTTTTAATATTCTTCAACATTTTAGGGGTCAGGAGGCAACTTTTCCCTCTTTGTCTTGCCTTTTAACAAGGTTATTAGAACACAATCCCATCTGGAGCCCCAAAGGGGATCTCAGCATTCCACAGCTGGTTCCTAGCCAGGGCCATCACATTTCTCAGGGAGGTTCCAGTCTTCTACCACAGACCTTCTGGTGGCCCTCAGCAGGAGGGACGATTATTTTAGGGCTATTCCTCAGCACAACCACAACTTCTTCTGCATTTCCCCCCGTGTTGTGTGGGACATCTCTCCTGCAACCCAACCAGCATCCCAGGAGCAGGAGCATCCAAACAAATGAAATGTCCAAAGAAATGTGATGTCATGAGCAGCAAGAGAGAGAGTAATGGAATAATTAAAGTTGGAAAAGACTTTAAGATCATCAAGGATGGATCCTTGGCTTTTGATCTCCTGATATTTCCTTCTGGCTTTGGCAACAATGGGGTTCTCTGAGACCTGAAATGGGCAAGGCAAAGCACAAGGCAGCTCCACCAGAGCCTTCCCAGGAGCACAGGCATTCTGGGGTGGCTGGAAACCCTTGACCCAGGCAAAATGGGAATATTCTAGGGAATAACCACATGTACCTGCAGGCCCTCTGAGTAATCCCCTCCCAAGAGGAACAAAGGGAGCGTTCTGCTGGTGGAGTAGGACTCATTGCCACACCCACAGGCTCTGGAAAGCCAGGTGGCTCCTGTGTGAATGGTTTTCCAGGAAAGTAAGCTGATTTCAAGGTCTGAACCACCTGGACAATAATTTTGGGAGCAGCAGCAGGGGTAGCACAGAGAGCAGGAACCACTGTGGGCTCTTCACAGAGTAAAAATGAAACACTGCAGCTCTCCACAATTCCAGCCTCAGGTAGACAGCAGGAGATGGGAATTCCCCCCACACTCACCATAGCAATGCCTGTCTTCTGATGGTGCCCCACGCCTCCATCCACTGCCCGGACAATGAGGATGTACTCGGATTTGGCCTCCCGGTCCAGCAGAGATGTTGTGGTGATTTCTCCTGCAGTCACAGGAGATGACAAGGTTAAAAAAGAAACACTTAAAACCAAGTGTTTTAGGGTAGTCCACAAATGGGCCCTTTTTTGGGATCCTTGGTAGCTCCTGAACTATTAGGAGCCTTCACATCCAAGCCTTTCCTTGGGCTGAGGAGCTGAGTGTCCACGGATACTCTCGGGGTGACTGAGCAAGTGGTGGTGCCTGAAATCTGGTGAGCCCCTTAAACTGTGGGACTCCTAAGCAGGCTGACTGTGGGAGAGGAGGGAAGGGTGGCGATGAAAGAGGGAACTGAAAGGAAAAGGGCTGAGCACGTCCAGAGGCTCACCTGAGCGAGCATTGATCCGAAAATGCGAGGAGCCTTCCAGGGAGTAGATGATTGACTCCTGCCCGTACTCCCTGGACCTGTCCAGGTCCGTGGCATTGAGAAACAGCACTGTGGCTCCTTGGGGGAGGCAGAAATGAGGATTGAGATGAGCCAGAACTGCCCTGTGTCCCCACACTGTTCCTGCAGGTCACCCAGCCGAGGGGTTCCTTCTGCTGCGTGTCCACAAAGTGGCCCCACAGCTATGAGACTTCACCTCCCCAAAAGGGATCTCCCACCCCACTGTGGCTGTGAAACACCCTGCTGGGAGCCCAGAGGAGGAGCAGGGCTGGGGCTGGTACCTGCCATGATGTCCTCCAGGACAGTTATCACGTAGGAGGGCTTGCTGAACGTGGGGGGATTGTCGTTCTCATCCTGGAGCAAAGAGAAGGTCGAGAGGCCGGTTGGGAAAAGGGCTAAATGGTCAAGTAGCCACGGGAATGCTCCTGGGTGACTGCATCTCAAGGTGAGACCAGTTCATGAGCACAGGGTTTCACTGTGGAGATGGCTGAGGCTCGGGTAAGATGACTGCCAGCACCTCAGCATCGTGCACAGACCTCATCCTCCCTCTCTGAGCAGTGCAGGGGAGGCTTTAGTGTTCCAGGACATCCTGGCCACAAGGTCATGAGGCAAACTGGGCTGGCCAGGACAGCTACCGAGCTTTGGATGCCTCCCTTCCAGGGGAGGAATGTTGTGGGTGCTTGCTGCGTTGCCACAGCATTTTTTTGGGGGGCAGCTGGTCTGCATCCCCATGTGGTCCCTCCAAGCCTGCCTTTGCAAGTGGCTAGGGCCATCCTGGAGAAACCAGGAGGGAGCAGGTGCTTGCAACATCCCTCAAAACAGATTTTGGACCTGTTTAAAGCTCCCCCAGGGGTCTTTAAATGCTGGTTAAACATTGTTAAGAATCTGCCTCAAATGAAGCAAACCTTACTGCCTATGGAGGGAAGGACAGAGCTGCCAGGCCATTAAAACAGCATTATGGATCTCTCCATTTCCCTGGGCTGCTCTGGAGACGCTCTCTACCTGGAGACCCCTGATGGACCTGCAGCTCAGCTGCTCCTGCTGCCACTGAACTCGAGGTTCGAAGCAATTTCACGTGCCAACGATGCCCATCGTGCTGCAATTAAATTGCCAGTCCCTGCTTTAGTTTCTGCAAGCAGGTGGTCTTTAATCAGCCTTGGAGTCACTCAGCTCTCCTGGTGCCTCCTCTGAGGGTAATGAGGAACTTGTTGCCTGTCCTGGTGGTGTCCTCACCATCCCCCCTCTTCTCCTTCTCCTCCTCCCAGGGATTGGTGGGTCTCATCCAGGGCAAACCCAGGGCAGGTTAAAGGCAATGGAGAGGCTGAGCGTGCATCCACGTGCAGCTGGATGGGGCTGAGCTGGGCTCCAGCTGGGTGGACACGAGCCAGAGCAGATGCTGTGTCGTGTTATTAATGATCCTGACATCATCAGGCCACGCTCAGCAAGGCCACGGCCCAGCAATGCTGGTCCCAAGGAGGCAGGGTTTGCTTCTGGCTGGCTCTCCATCTGGCCAGAGCTGGCCTGCACCTGCTTTCTACTGGAGAGGGACATTTCCCACTTCAGCCACAGGAGCTCCAGAGCTCCCCAAGGCACCTGCAGTGACACCACACAGAACCCAGCACTCTTCCACTCCTACACAAGATGTTATCCACCTAACCAGCTAAAACCAGCTTCCTGTGTTCTCCTGCCCTCAGCCTTCCTGCCAACCCTCAGGCAGCCACTGTATCATAGAATTTTAGAATGGATTGGCTTGGAAGGGACGTCGAAGTTCAGACAGTCCCCACCCCTGCCGTGAGCAGGGACACCTTCCACTATCCCAGGTTGCTCAGAGCACCATCCAACCTGGCCTTGGACACTGCCAGGGATGGAGCAGCTACAGCTTCTCTGAGCATCCTCTGCCAGGACCCACCCTCACAGGGAATAACTTCTTCCCAACATCCAGCCCAAACCTCCCCTCTCCTCCCGTTTGAGCAGATCCTGCCACTCCTCACCGTCTCCAAGGATGCTGAGAGTGGCAGGTGCTCATGCCAAGCACACAGCCCCTCTCCTCCAGGCACAGGCACGCTGTGAGTCGCTGGCTCATGGCTCTGAGCAGGGCGTTGGTGGCAGGGAGTGAGGCAGAAACTTATTAGTGGTGCCATTTCCTGGGATCCTGGCGCGGCGCGCACTATTAGTTCTGACTCGGCGGCTCCCTCCACAAAAGCGTATTGTCCCCTAATGGGAAATCTACAGGGCGAGTTTGACTTCTTTATTAAAAACCAACAACCAAAGGATGGGAAAAAATTACCTCCCTCCACACTCACTCGGGTTCTGCCTTCTCGCAGCTCTTGTTCCTCAAGTGCCGTTACAAAACACTTCCCCCTCATTTTCCTCCTAGTTTTTGGCTTTTATTTCTTTTCTTTTTCCAGCTGAGAGAAATTCCCTTTTGGTTGAGAGTGGGAAAAGTGACAGCTACTTAAACCCTGCCAGCGTACAGACCCAACCTGGGGAGATGACCCACTGAAGTGTGGTCTTGAAAAGGAGGTGTTTATGCTGTCGAAAGCATGGTGTGGGAAGGATGTATTTAACCAGCACCAACTCCCTGGGCGCTGCCTTGCTCCCCCTCTCCCAAGCACAGTGAGGGATCTGAAGGAGAGACACGCTCATGGGACTTCATCCCCATCTTACATCTCACAATGATGATAAAGCATCATTGGCTTTATCTCCTTCACCTTCGCAGACTGATGCTGCCGCAGCGGCGAGACTGACGCGTTATCAGCCAAACTGTCTCCAGCACTGATCCCTCCCTGCAGACACCCTCAAACCACAGCGTGCCTCAAAGTGACAGGCTGATCTGATCTTCCCCAGGAACGCTGTGATGCCTTGTGTCTCCCAGCAGAAACCCCTCCTCCAGAGGGAATTCCACACCTGGTCCCGCTCTGTGGTTAGCTGCGGTGTGAGACACGCGTAACAGGAACCCACTCGCACACATCCACGGGGTGGGATAGTCTTGTAGGGCTTTTGATGGATGAACAGCACTGCTGTGGAGCATGGAAAGCACAGAGGAATGTCAGGCACTTACAAACACCTCGATGGTGACAGGGACCGTGCTGTTGAGCGGCGGGTTGCCGGCGTCCTTGGCCATCACCGTCAGGTAGATGACCCCGTTGGCCACCTGCTCATAGTCCAGGGGGTGGTTCACGCTGATTACTGGAAGGATGAACAGTGGGGGGTCAGGGGAGCACCTGCAGGGTGTGGGGCAGGCTCAGGGGTGCCCCTGAGCAGCACCTACCTCCGTACCCTTCCGACACTGTGATGTCGAAGTACTCGCGGAAGGCAGACGCCTGCACGATGCTGTAGGAGATCTGGTTGTTTGGAGGGGAGTCCTCATCAGACGCCTAGGGTGTGAGCAGAGGGAATGCATGCGTGTGGGAGCTGTGCCAGGGAGAGCTGAGGGGATGGGAGGTGCAGGCTGGGCCCAAGGAGGCTGGAAAGGTGATGGAGGGAGCTGTGCCCATCAGGGGCGCTGAGGGGATCTGTAAATCAGCCTCCTCTCATGCAGGAAGGAAACTGGCTGTTGGGACCTGCTTTGGAAGGTGTTAAACCCATCGCAGGCATTGCTCCTTTTAAATTGACAGAGGGAGGTTTAGATTAGGTATCAAGTAGGAATTCTCCCCTATGAGGGTGGGGAGGCCTTGGCACTGCTTGCCCAGAGGAGCTGTGCCTGCCCCATCCTTGGAAGTGTCCAAGGCTGAACGGGGCTTGGAGCATCCCAGTCTAGTGGAAGATGTTCCTGGCCACGGCAGGGGGGTGGAACTGTCTGAGCCCTCTTGCAACCCAAACCATTCTGTGGTTCTATCCCGCTCCCGTCTCCCTGCTGCGCATCCCACACGGAGCAGCCACTGTGGTCCCTCACCCGGAGCCGGACCACCTGGGCGACGGAGGGCTCGTTCTCCCGCAGGGCACCCAGGTAAGCCTCCTTCTGGAAGGTGGGGACATTGTCATTGACATCGAGGACGTTGATCCTGGCGCGCCCCGTGGTCTCCTCGCCGCCGCCGTCGCGGGCGATGACGGTCAGCGTGTAGCGCTGCGTGGTCTCAAAGTCCAGCCGGCCCGTCAGGACGATCACACCCGTGTCCTTGTCCAGGGAGAAGCTGAGGGGGCAGCAAAGGAAGGGGGAAAAGCCTCGGTAAGCACACACTGGAGAGGCAGAGGCAGCAGCCCCACTGTGTGAAGTTTTTCTGCGGGTCCCAGAACACCTTCGAGAGTTCCACACAGCTGAGCAGTGAGTGCTCAGTGCTGCAAAAAAAAAAAAAAAAGGGTGCAGAGGCCCCCAGGTCTGTTCTGCTGGGCAGCCCTTGTGTGTTCCCCAACTTTCCACCACAGGTGTTGCTTCAGGGCTGACAACTCGCTGCAAAACCATCGACTGGCCTCAAGCAACGCTGGTGCCTGCAGGTCCCAGCTTAGCAAGGCAATTAAACATGCTGAGCATCAGGTACGTGCAGAACCCACACCTTGGGATACAGCACAGGCAGGGGATCACAGGGCAGCTCACAAGTTGGACATAACCAGTGCCTTTTATCACCCTGTGGCTGCCCAGTGAGGTTAGAAAAGGATTTTGGAGGATCAAACTCCTGCCAGGCAGGCACACTTACCGGTCAGGGTCGTCGCTGAAGAAATAGCTGACTTTCCCATACGTGCCCACATCATTGTCAGTCGCCTGGAAAAGATAAAATTTAATTAATATACGAAGGTATTTATGGAACACACCACTGCAGATCTGGTGTGCTGCCATTTATGGTCTCACAGGGAAGGACTCCTCTCCCTGAGCCAAGCAGAAGAAAACCTTTGGGTGATGAACTGTCCAAAACCCCACACCCTGCCCCCTGTGCTGTCAGTGAGAAGGAGGGAGGAGCTGGGGGGAAGAAAAGGTGTTTTTAAAGGGCTTATTTTACTTCTCATTATCCTCCTCTGATTTTGTTAGTATTAAACTCACTTTGTACCTGCCCTTGGAGTGTTTTCTCCAAGTCCTTTTCTCATGAACCCTTTGTTATTTTTGTTTTTCTCTGGCATGGGAGGATGAGTGAGTGGCTTTCGTGGGTGCCTGGCGTTTGGCCAGGGTGAAACCATGACAAGAGCAGACGAATAAAAACCTATCACATTTCAAGTTAAAATACAGTTCTGGAAAAGCAAGGAATAGTGATTTTGGTCTTGCTTTCCACAAGGAGAGTCCCTCTGGGGGTGCAATCTGCTGCATTCCCACGGATGGAGTGGCTCGGGATGCTGCGGGATGCGCCTACTCTACCGGCAGCTGCCGGAGCTGGAGCAGGCTGGTCACGGCTAAATGACCAGCACCTTCTGGGGAAGCTGTTCACAACTCACTGTGTCAGCTCTGGATGAGCAAAGCAAGATTTATTTATGTTTTAAAGTCTTTGCTCTAATGAATATATAAAATATGCATGAGCGGCAGCAGGAAAAAGAAGCAGAAATTTTTATTTTTAGGTGAGGAAGGCAGAATGCAATCCCCACAATATCCTTTTTCTCCCCCAGTATATTTTCTGAATTGAACCCTGTCTGGATTACTTAGAGACCAACAGGTCTGTGAAGAAGCAGGGTCAAAGACACATTTTATGTCCAGCTATCAGGAAAAGGCTGTATTTTAGGAGTGGCATGGAACACAGCCTGTTCCTGAAACCTTCCTGATTTATCCATGGCCTTGGTTACCCTTGACAGCAGAGCAGGAGCTTGAGCACGGCTTTACCCCTGTGTGCTGCTGCCCTGCCACACCACAGGGTGACAGAGAGCAAAAGGCATGAAAGTCAGACAGGATTATTCAAGGTTTTCTCCCCAAATATCTTCCAGGCTGAGAAATGAACTCCTGCTGCTTGATGCCAGCTGAAGGGTGCTCTGGATCCAGCCTTCCAGACCTACTAATTTTGCTGATTTTCCTCTCTGATGCTACGATGTGTTTTCCTTTCTGTGGGCATTGGAATTGGAGAAATTGGGTAAAATAGTGTTTGGTAAAATGGGAGAAAACTGCAGAAATCTGCCTGGAGAGATGCCCAGAGAGCGAGCAGTAACCAGCATCCTTCAGCCAACTCATTCTGGGGTTAATTCCCCACCCTAACACCTGCCCCCAGTCCCTTTTTTGGGTTCTCTCTCCCCAAAAACCCTTGAGCACCCTCAGCACTGCCAGCCCTCAGCCTCCAGCCAAGATTTTTCCTATCTGTTACTTCTGTGCCCACAATCCCTCATTTCCATTAATTCCTAAGTGGCTGGTGCGAGAACAGAGCCCAGAAAGGCATTTTCCATGCACCTAGATGGGCTGGTGATGAGATAATGATTTACAGGGGGTCTGACAGTACCAGAAAGCACGGGCAAAACGAATTCCCTTCATTTGGCCCCATACAATTGCACTCCTAAGTGCTTATTGCAGTGACAGACAACACTGGGAAAGTGTAATTTTCTTCTGATGAGGGGAAAAAAAAAAGATAGGGAAGGAGGAAGGTTAAAAGAAGGTTAGCAAGGAGGGAATGGGAACCCTGGGGAGAGGGGAGCCAGGAGGGTGCCTGGACCACAAGCTGTGATGACATAAAAAATGCCAGCGAGGCAAAAAACCCTTCTCCTGAGGAGCCAGGAGGATGGGCAGCCTGACTCTGCCCCATCCACCACCTCCCCAGCCAGGCTAATTAATGTCTATAATTTACTCCAGGGAGGTGGAAGGTGAGGCTGGCTGGATGGCTTTTCTGGCAGCTGAACATCATGGAGATAACGCTGGGCAATGCAGCAGGTTAGTTGAGCGTGACAGGGAACATGCTAAAAAAAAAGCCAAACCACGCACGCTCAGCATATTTAATTTGGGATCTTCACCTGTTTCTGCATTACCAAGCTTTTATTCCCCTCTAAGGGTAAAAAGCATGCTCAGCTGCTCCAACACACGCTCCCTTTGCAGAGCGATGCCAAGGGCTCCGAGAGAGCGCGCGCCGGCAGAACACCCCAAATCCCACCGAGCTGTCAGCAATCCCAGCTGTTTCCCTGTGGCTTTTCTCAATCACTGACTCCTTTTCCTACCCCAGTATGCAAGCATCCATTCCCACAGCCCGGGGAGGAAAGGCATCTGGCTGGAAGTTTCTCGGGGTTCCACCTGGAGAAGCAATCAAATGGCTTTTTACGGCTCTCCTCTCCTGCCCGGAATATTAAAGCGAGATTTGCCCACTGGAGCCTGCAAAAGGGCAGGATGAAAATGCGGGTCCACATCTGTACTTTTATGAGCTGTCACCAGCACAGAGCGTTTCTAAAAAAACCCACATTTGTGCAGTTAAACTCTGGGAGAGTGGCAGGAAGAGGGAGCCTGGATAGCCCAAAGGATTAATTCACTGTGCTGCACCCAGCGCACGAATCACACAAAAATACCAAAAATGGGCCTGGCTCTCTGTCCATCTGCATCCCCCTAGCACAAATATTTGGGATGTCTCCTTTTGTGCCACCGAGGGCCATCACATCCACCCTTCCCCGAGATGGAGACAGAAGCTGGCTCTGCTGGTTCTGCTCTCGTGGGCAAATCTGCAGGAAAGGGCATG
Organism: Catharus ustulatus; assembly: GCF_009819885.2. NCBI lineage: Eukaryota > Metazoa > Chordata > Aves > Passeriformes > Turdidae > Catharus > Catharus ustulatus. The sequence continues at coordinate 34,312,832 of NC_046228.1, read as the reverse complement.
TCGTCCAATTTGTTCAGGAAACAATAGCAATGTTTGACATGTCATCAGGATTGATGGAGCAGAAATTTACATGGGAGAATTCCGTTTTAAACAGCTCCATGGAGCTTCACCCGGTAATGGTTTAGACATTCATCATCCGCCAGACCCACTCAATGACTCCTTAAACTGCCGGAGATTAACTCTACTCACAGCAGCTCCGGGAGGAGTCGGCAAGGGTTTGAAGAACCAAGAAGAGGTGGCTCAGATCCCCCGTGGAGCCCCTGGGACACAGCAATCCTCCCCCCAAAGCCGTCAGACAGGGATGAGCAGCTGGAAGTTGGTTGCAGGGGTGAGCAGAGAGCTCTGGAATGATGATCAGGACACATGTCCTGCCTGGCTGAAAAGCCAAACCCTTCCCACCTTTCCCTCGAGCAGGTCCCAGCTCTGTTTGTTCTCCTTCGCGCTCTTTGTTTTCCCTCCCTCGCATGCACACAGCAGGAAATAAAAATTGATGGGGAACAAATTGCTTTGGCCAGGAGCTCTCTGCTTAAAAGAGTTGTGGCAGGAAAGCAATTACAGGACGTCAAAAAGCTGTCAGGGCACTGGAGTGACCAGGCAAAGCCTCGTCCCTGATCCAGCAAGATGCCTGTGGCTTGGGAAAGCAAACAGAAGGAGGATTCCCATCTGCTTCCTAGCTTTTCTTGTTGTTTTCTAGGAATTTGAGGCAGATGTAGTTGCTGCTTGGGGTTGACTGGGGAGCCGTGCCCTGGCACCCTTGCTGTTTTTTGGAGCCACCAAAACCTGCGTGTATAAAGTAAGCAGCCATCCAAACATCCCTTCCTCCAGGCAGCCTCAGGTCCCAGGGGAATAACTGCTGGTAGCCGCCGGGATTTGAGATTTGATTTGTGATTTGGAGGAGACAAATGTGAAGGGCTTCCATGGGATGCAATCACTGGGCTGCAAAAGCCGAATGGAAAACCAACAGAAAACCTACTTAAAGTTGTTATGGAATGACTTTAGTTGGAAAAACAGCTCTTTTGTCAGCACTGCCTGGCCCGGCCGTGCTCTCTCCCAGGCTTTTAAAGACAGGCTGCCCGGTGGGAGGTGGCAATCAGGCAAGAGCAGAGCTGGTGGCTGGCTGGCCCAGTGGCTCCAGTGATTAGCTGGGAAAGAGGGAGTGGGGAATCAAGGCAACGCTGCTGCCACCGCTCCCCCAGCAGCTCCAAACCCTGCCCAGAGCCAGGGAGCTCAATCGGCGCTAATGACCCCAGAGGGCTGCGCTGAACCTGGCCGGGGGGAAAAATAGTCAATCAACCCCCCTGGGAACGGCAGAGCTTTTCCCCACCTCTCCTGCCAGCCACCAGGGAAAACAAGAGCCTTCCTGATTGTGTTTTATAACAGCAGCCCCTGCAACATCAGCTCCACACAGGCAAGGTTAACACTTGCCTGGGCAGCCGTGATTTAGCGGGCAGTGATTTACTGCAGCCAGGCTGCTGGAATGGCTGGGCTTTAAACCACCAGAAGATGGCCCAAAAGTGAGATAAACAGCCTTTTCCTGCGTGGCTTTTCACTGGTGGCACCCAAGACCATTGCAATGCCCACTGGAGCTGGGTTTTACTGGAGCTGGGTGCAAGTCCTCCGCTAATGAACCGCGCTGGTTTTCATATTCTCCTGCTGTCCACCTAAATGGCAAGTGGCACATCTCAGACATTAAATAACCCCACAACTGCTCGGCTTGACATCTCAATCACTTCCCTGTTGGGTCTCTAATGGATTTTACAGCCCAGCAAAATGGAAGAAATTAAGGTCAAAGTCAGGTGGAAGAAATATAAATTCTCAACAATCACTAAAGTGTTTGCAAGAGCTCTGGGAAGCCGATCATGCCACCCAGCATCTGCAGCTGCACCTCATCCAGGTGAGAGGCCCAGCAGGCAGAGAGGGGATAAAAACAGAACAGGAGGGGTGGGCTGAGCATGTGCACATGTTGCATCCCAGCCTGGAGAAAAAACCCAACTGATTTGCACATCTGGTGGCTCCCAAATGCCCAGTTCAGGTAAATCACCCTCCTCTTCACACACCAACCCCAGTGTGCCAGCAGCACCAGGGCCAGCTCAAGGTCATCTCTCCAGGGGTGGCACTGTCCTTGTCACTCAGCCATCAGCAGCCCCTGTGTGCTGATCTGCTTTTGCTGGAGGAAACACGGCCTTGGATGCTTTGGGAGAGATGTGGGGACTGAGGGCAGCTTTGAAAAGAGATTAAAATCCCAGGAGTGTTGGCTCTATAGGAACTTTGGGGGTGTAAAAGTGTGAGGAGTCTGGGAGAGGATGTATCAAGGTGAAGACAGTGATGGCCCTAAAGGGGCTGCTGAGAAGGAGGTGTGAGGCCAGGGTGTTCACATGGCAGAGAGCATCACCTTGGGAAAAATTCTCCCTTGAACTCCCAGGCAGAGCCAGGAAAAGCACCCAACCCCATCTCCTACTGGGAACAGTGGGAGGCATGGGGGGAATCCTGCTGCCTGGCTTGTGCTTTGCAGAACGCAGTTTGGACAGGAGCAGGGCTGCATTTGCTCCCTGATTTTCTCTCCCCTCTCACAGGCTGAATTGTTGGTTTTTTTCCCTTTCTTTCCTTTTTTTTAAATTTAATTTTATTATTATTTTTTGTTGTTGTTGTTGTTTGGGCACGGGGAAGGGGCCAGGCTGTGATTTTGTTGTTTTCCCACCTCTGTGCTCTCGCTGTGCATTTCTCCTGACAGCTCCATCAGGACAGGGAGAGGCTGCACAAGCTGCAGTAAGTGTTTCTCTCTCTTTCTCCCCTCACAGCTCGGGCTGTCATGATTCCTATTCCACCCCATTTCGGTCTCACGGATTGATATTTAGATTAAAGAGATAAACACAGCCAAAGAGCACTGGGCCCTGACAGACAGACGGGGACTTCAGATCTGCCAATCACGCCTGGTAACTCCCTCCTCCCCTTCCCTTTATTTACAGAGCTGGCTGGATAAGAATATTTAACGGGAACAAGGAGTGCAAGCATATTTTTGTACTTGTAAAAACCCAAGGAGCACGCAGGAAGAAGCCAAGCCATTCATGTTTAACTTTCCAGGCAATTTGGAATCATCTGCTTTGATTATTTAACTCTTTACTGTTTCGTGTGTTTGCAGCTTCCCTCTCCTCTTGCAGATAAAGGATTCAATTTTCTTTTAAGCGGCAGGGAAATTGGAGAGATTTTTGTTCTGTTTAAGCACAGCTGGAGATGGAGCACTGGGGAGGGCGGACTGAGAACAACAAGATCAATTAAGATGCTGACAGGGAGGGAGAGCTGTGCAGGCCGCGGGAGGGGAAAGGGCTGGGAGAAGGGACAAAGCCCAGGCTTGGAGGACATCAGAAATGTCTAGCTGAGAGTTCTCCAGCTTGCTGGGCTGCTGCTGAGCCATGCTTTCACATTCCCACCAGTGCCCTCTGAATGCCCTCCTGCTCTCTTAGATCCCCTCGGCACGACTGATGTCTCAGATGCTCTCTGCAGCACCCAGCTCGCCCCACACATTTGGCTGGCCCATCCACCATCACCCTATCCACTCCTCCTCTGCAGCAAGGACTTTCCAAGACATTTTCCACTCACAGAAAGCAGAAGGAAAGGAGGAGAGTGGCCTGGGAGTTTCCCCATTCTGTACTTCCACAGTCCATGCGAGAAGGTAGAGGATGGAAGGGACAGGGGATGGTTTATCCCACACTGATTCCCCATGGAAAATCCCAAGATGTTTTTTTATCCATCCATTGATTTGCAAGGTATTTCCCCACCTCCCTCCCTGCCTTCAACAGCTGTGTCCTTATTCCATGCAACCTTCCCAAAATCAGGAGCAGTGCAGGTTTTCCCTTGGGGCTGGTCCACAAGTCACCATCACCATGTGAGAGGGAAACACAGCTTAGGGTGAAGCCCCTCAGAGCCACAGCCTCCACTACTGCCTTTGATCCCCAGCTGCTTCTGCCCCCCTGCACTCACTTGTTCTCCAAGGAAAAGGGGAAAGTAAAACTTTGGAGATCACCAAGCTGCAGCTCCACAGCTGCTGGGGGACAAAGCGTTCATCCCTGTGGCCAGAGGGATGGCGGGAGGCAGGGTGGGGAGAGTCCTGAAGGGAACCAGAACCCCCAAAGGCTTGCAAAGCCTCATTCTACCCACATCAGGACTTGGACTGGGACAAATCCAGAGGGATGCAACTCTCTGGACATCCCAGAGTTGCTCTGGGATGGCTGCAGAGCAGCACTGATGGGATGTGGGAGCCCACAGACCACGGCACCATCCCTGCCAAACTCAAAGGCTGATGGCTGATTGGGAAAGTGATTTGCATCCTAAATAGTTGTTTATCGATGTCTGCAACTCTCCTTGCCAGGGTGGGAAAAGTACATTATTACTTTCTTGTTGACTGGTGTTTACAGCTGGCTGGAAAGAAGGGGGAAGAAAATCAGGCCGGGATTGATTTTCCCATCCCCGACACGGGGCCAAAGAGAGATCGAAGCAGCAGAAGAAAACTGACAGCTGGGTGGTAAAGGAGAGGAACTCTGCCAACCAAATTAAAGGTTGATTTAATGAGGAGAGTAATGGAAGGTTAATTAGCACATTTACTTCATTAGGTTCTTACTAACAAGGCTTCTCCCGAGGAAGTGCAGTGGCAGGGAGGGGGAGGATGAGAATCCAGGTGAATGGATGGATGTGCTGGGGATGATGTTCAGGGAGGGCAGGAGAAAGGGACTGCTCAGGAATGTGAACCCATATGTGTGTGAATATATATTGAATTCACACACACATGAGAATACACAGGCTAACGCATTTCCCAAAAAAGAGAGGTCTGAGGGAAGACCATCTCTTCACCTCTGTCAAACAATCTGAACATTTTTATCCAGGTTTCATTAAAAACCAGGAAAAGTACTGGGGTTTTTTTACACGCAAGACTGCCTTAGAGATTCAGGTTATCAAGCCCTGAGGGAACACAGTGCTTATTTTACCTGCCCTGCCACATATCACAAGATACAGAGAGTCATTCCCGTGCTGAAATCGATGCCTGCTGGTTGAATCAGGCACCACAGTTTGTAATCTGAGGTCTGCTGGAGGTTTCTGAGGGTCACCAAGAGATAATTCTGGAAAGCCCACCAGCAGCTTTACCAAAAGAATTGTGTGTATTTAAAGCTCTGAAAAGTCTCCGCATCCATTTCGGACTTCTTGAGGGTGATTGTAGCCAGGAGAAACCCAGCCCCAGCCCAGACCAGAGGTGTTTCAGGGCAAGGACACCATATAACCTCACAGGGATTTGGGAGAGGATATCCCACAGAGAAGGAATCGTTCGCTCAGCAAGGATTTGGGACAAATAGCTGCACAAACCACCCCAGAGAGGTGCTGGTGTGGTTTCCAAAGCTCATCTCTCTGATCTGTACCTGACCCAGCTGGAGTCAGGAGGAGCTGGCAGGAGAGGATCAGGAGCAGCAGGGGCTAATACCTGCTGAGAGATGATTTTGTGGGGTTTGAAGGAGGGCAAGTGGGCAATTCATTCATTTATTCCCTGAATTCCCTTCCACACCTCCTGTCTTCATCCCAGCCATTTTCCAGGGTGGGAGAGCAGGAAGGGGGCTGGCAGCATGCCCCCAGCTCGCTGCTGCTTGCCAGGCAGCTGATGGAGCCCCGGCCACTGATCCCAGCCTGTGCAGCCAAGCCAGACCGGGGCAAATAAAGCGCAGAGGAGGGATCACGGAGCTGGGATTACTTTCCACACTTCCCTGGAGAGCCGTTTTTCTCCAGACACTTCAAGGCAAATCAAATGCATTGTTGTGTTAAAAACAAGTTACTCTTGGTTTGTTCGGGCTTTAATGATTTTTGGTTATCGGAGCTTTTCAGGAGGACTTTGCAGCGCAGATCTGTGGAGTACGAGGAGCTTAAGGAGATCTTAATTCCCACCTCCTGCTGGGTCGTTTTCAGCCCCTTCCCCATCCTCCAGGTCTAGCAAATACATCAGCAAGTGGTGCACAGCTTTTGGAGGCCCCTGGCAGCTGCTGGCAAAGCAGCAGTGTCCAGAGGCAGGTTTGGAGGGGCAGGGTGGCAGGTGTGAGCCTGTGCTCTCACCTTCCCTGAGTTTCCCACTCCAGGGACAGAGGAGATGCTGGGCTGAACTGCCCCCTCCTCTCCCTGCTGGAGACAGCTCACTGGAAGCTGGGCTGGGTCCTGGGGATTGTTGGAACCTAAAAACCTGGGGTTTTTGAGCTTTCTGTGTTTTTGACACTGACCCCCCAAGGGAACACTGCTTTTGACCTGAGGCCTTGGAGAAGGGTTCCAGATTTGAGTGATGGAGTTAGAATCACAGGTGTGTAGTTAAATAGAAGTGTGTGCTTTCACATGGTGAAGGGTTTGGAATTTGGGGTTTTTAGAATATAGTAATGGGTATGGGACAAGATGGAGGATTTTGGCCATTATCTCTTTCTAGCTTCTTCTTCTTCATGATTTCAGGCAGTTTTTGGTTGGATAGTCAGTGCTGCACTGCAGGTCATAGGTGTTTGGTTATTGGGTCAAAAATATAAATAATAGAGGTGTTAGCTTTTAATTGGACTGTTTAGCTTTAAAAGGCCTTGTAACCAGCTGGATTCAGCTCCATTTTGCTCACTTTTAGCTGTTAGCTGGAAGTGTTGCAGAACTCTCTGTACTTTAGATAAGATTTAATAAACAACCAAGCCTGAGCATGAGAAAATTCATCTCCTTCGTGTGTTTAATCCTGACTCTGGGTGAAGGCAGAAGAAAATGAAGACAAGTCACTAATTAGGAGGTGCAGCTAACCCATTACAGGTGACCTCAGAAGCAAGGCCAGGTTTATGTAGCTTCTTCCACCCAAAAAATCTTTCCAGTTGGAAGCTCCCTCCTGCTGTCCCCGTGGCCAGGTGGCAGAAGAATTCCTTGGGGGAGCCCGACCAGAAGGAGCCCAGGGAACAGCTTCTAAACCCTCCACACCCAAGAGAGGAAGGAGCAGAGAGCTGGGCAGCTATGTCTGATGCCAGACCAGCATCAGTCCTCTTCACAAGGCACAGAGCCCTCAGACTTGCCTTTCCTCTCCTGTCCCAGTTGAGCCCCAGTTAATCTGGGGTGCAGTGTATGCTCTTGCTGCCTTGTTCCTGGAAGGCATGAAGTTATACTGGCTGCCTGCTTGCTCAAGAAGTGTGAAATTCTTTCTCTGACCTTTTCTGTTATGTTATTAAAAGGCTTCATGGCCAGTTGTTTCAGGGAAAAAAAAAAAAGGTATTTCAATATCTGCTGGTAGCTGGGGCAGAACTGCCCCATCTCTTCAGGATGAGCTCTGCTCACCTCCCTGCTTTGCTTCTGCTTCACGGAGGGTGGTTGCTGCTGTGTGAGACCTCCAAGCCTTTCCAGCCTGCCTTTTCCTGGCACAGTAGAGTCTGGGGCAGGGAAAAAATGAAGTTTGCATTGAGAGAGGCCTCTAAGAGCCGTGGACAGGCTGCTTGTCCTTCAGTCGTCCCAGACATGCAATGGACATGTTACTCCAAACACTTATGTGACCTGGAAGCTTTGGCTGGAGTTAGGAGCCTTTCATGCTGGTCTCTGCAAAACCAGGAATCTCTGGCCTAAGGGGCTGACCCCATGTGTAAACAGTCATGGAATCATTAAGAAATTGCCCCTGGGATCATCGAGTCCAACCACGAACTGCCAAGCTCACCATGCACCCACGACCCGTATTGATGTGGGTTTTGAGTGCTTCCAAGGATGGTGACCCCACCACTGCCTGGGCAGCCTGTTCCAATGAAGAAACTTTTCCTAATATCCAATATAAACCTCCCCTGGCATAACTTTGGGCTGTTTCCTCTTGTCCTGTCACTGGTTAAATGAGAGAGGCCAACCTCACCTGGCTATCCCCTCCTGTCAGGGAGTTGTGCAGAGCCAGAAGGTTCCCCCGAGCCTCCTTTTCTCCAGGCTGAGCCCCTTTCCCAGCTCCAACAGCTTGTCCTCATGCTCCAAGAACCTGGAGTCAGGAGAGGAGGCTGCCCTTGGGCACATTTTGGGCTCCCTGCACAGGGCAGGAGCTGTTCCCATGGAGCCTGGACTCTCCAGATGTTCTCGTGCAAGCAAATGACCACTTGAGTCTAAATAATAAATGCCTTTCAGGGACAGAATTAAACAGATGGGTGGAAGGACAGGAGGATGGAGGGAATGCTAAGCAGAGAGCAAACAAAAATCTTAGAGGATGGACAAGGGTGTGCCGTGCCAGGGAAGCGGCTGAGGTTTGATCAGGAATCCACAGATCTGAGCCCACTCATCCCTGGGCAAAGGGAAAGAGGCAGGGAGCAGAGAGCAGGCAGCAGCTCTGGCTGCCTGCACTTGGGGTTGTTTTACAGCTGATTTATACGTGTAACAGGCAATGTTTCTCTGCTGTCACTGACGTTAGCAGCTGAAAAGCTGCAGAAACAAATGGCCATTTGTCACCGCAAATGAAGTCTGCTTGCTCCTTCCTTTTGCCTTTCCCTTTCAGCTGGCCACGCTGAGGGCAGCCTGGAGAGGGTGGCATTGAGGAGAGAGCCTTTCCCCTCGCCTACACACGGCCCATCAGCCACAGCCAAGGTGGGAGAGCCAGGATGCACTCACTGGAAGATGGGCAAACAGCCTGGGGGGCGTTTGGGCTGCTGGGAGCAACTTGTCCTCCTTCCAAGGGGAGATCAGTGACCTCAGCTCCCCTGGTTTTAGCTGCTTGTGTCCCTGCCAGCTGCTCTGTCCTGCCAGCTGTGCCTAGCCATCTCCACAGCCAGTATCCTGTCCCCCTTCAGCAGCCACTCACCCAGCCCACACCCTCCCCTGTTCATCCCTGTTCCGTTTCCTTGACCTCACAGCCTCCTGATTTATTCTTAGCACCCAGAACCACACCGTCTCTCCAAACCTGCACTTATCTGCACAAAGGAGCACAAGAAGAGGGGAGCCAACAAAAATCCCCTTTCGTGGGGATGTCGTCCAGCAGCATCCAAAGAAGTGGGCGTGCCATGTGTCTGGCTTAGCTTTCTCCAAAACCCCTTCCCTATGTGTGAATATCTGGGAATATTCTCGAGCAAGCGGAAAAAAAGGAAGAAAAGGAGAGGAGGGATTTATTAGCAAGGAAAGCACGTGGGACAGGTGCAGAAACATGGCACAGACAGCCAGAGTCCAGAGGACTGCAGCTCAAAGGCAAGAGGCCACAGCAGGAGGAGCTGGTACTTTATGAGGGTTGTTAAAAGTTTGGGATCAGCTGGGAGGGCAATTTGGATTTCAGCGCTAATTGCATCCATTCTGATTTATCATAGAAGATTCAACTCCTGGCATTTTGTGCTCGCTCTGAAATGCTGGCATAGCTGGAAGTTGGGGGAAGAGGAGACGCAGTAACAATCTCATTGTTTAGTGTCTGACGGCCTGACTAGCTAAACATCTGCTTGAAATATTAATAACTGTCAGATGGGAACAGCTCGGGGGCTCTATGCAGTTTCACACCATCTGCTTGTAAAGTAAACACACTTACACACAGCCACATACACCCAACTCTTTTGTCCGGGCTTTTATCCTCTGAGTGGGCATTCCTGCACAGGGGCTGTGCCTTGGGACAGCAGGGGGACAAGGAAGGGGCAGCAGGGCAGCTGGAGCAAATTCATTGGCGAGAAAGAAAACCCATTCATGACTCATGGTAGGGGCAGTAACGCACCCAAAGTGTAGCAGCGGGTTTGGTGCTCCCTGCTGTGATATTCCCCATCCCAGAGGAGCTTTGATGCCTTTTCCAAAGCCATTTCAGCACAGAGTTTTGTTGCAGTTCTTGCTGGCACTGACATCGCTGTCTTGCACCAGGAAATGTGTCTTCTCCATGAGGATTCCAACCAACCCACAGAAGAGGGAATGAAAACGCCCTCTGCTATCAACCACCACCTCTGCCTGCCTCTGTTCTGCTGCCAGCCATGCTAAATATGCAAAACATCCTTTGCCTTTTTAAAGGTGAAGGTTTGGTTGAGGAAGACGATGCTTCCAAAAAGGGCAGTGAGAAAAGCCACACCAGGAGCACCGTGACAGCTGGGATCAGCAGATGAAATGCAGTGCAGGACTCTCTTTGAATCTCTGGTGTGGCAGGAAACACACACACACGTGTCCCAGAGGACAGGAAAGGCCACCACATCTGCTCCAAAAACCCATGAGGAGTCTCCTGATGCCCAGAGCATCTCCTGATGCTCCCTTCCCATGCTCGCCCTGGGTGAGGGACATCCCATATGCCAAGGACCCCAAAGGGAGCAGGGATGCTGCTACTCACGTGGACCTGGAGGACGGTGGTGCCCACGGTGGTGTTCTCCGGGAGGCTGACGTTGTAGAGCGCCTTGCTGAACACGGGCCGGTTGTCGTTCTCGTTGATGAGGTTGATTTTCACCCGCGCGAAGCCGACGTGGTCCGGGACGCTCTCGTTGGCGAAGAGCTGGGAAAAGCCACGAGGCAAGGTTGGAGATGCTGGGAAGCTTGGGAGAGTTACCTCTCCTTCTTTACTGGAGCAAACAAGGCTGTCCTCAGCTCCCTCACCAGCTGGGCCAGCTGAAGGCAAACCACCAGCAGAGCTGGAGCAGGAGGACGGGGAGGGTTTTGGCACCTGTTAGGTGCTCTTAAAACAAAGTTTTATGCTCTATAAAGGTTTTATGGCCCTGCTCCGCTTAAGCTCTTGCAGCTGAGCCTTTGGATGTTGGAAAGAGAAAGTGCGGAGCCAATCTCTTCCCCACCTCCTTCTTTATTATAATTTCTGATTTTTTTGGCTGCTTTGTAGTGCTCTACTGTTTCATAGTGGGGATTATGATGGAATGATTTGGGAGGAACCTTTAAAGGCCACCTAGTCCAACCTCCTGCCATGGGCAGGAATATCTTCCCCTAGACAGGGTTGCTTAGAGCCTATCCAACCTGACCCTGAATTTCCAGCAGTGGGATATCCACTTCTCTGAGTATCCTGTTCCAGTGTTTCACCTCTCCCTGGAAAAAACCCTTCCTTACACCATCATCCCTTGTCCTATTGCAACAGGTCCTGCTGAAAAGCTTGTTCCATCTTTCCCTTCAAGCACTGGGCAAGAGAGAGGAAGATGTTTAATGGTCCCTCTGAGGTCATGCTGAAAGCTGTGGCTGTCCCACAGAGCCCAGGGGTGCAGCCTTACCGAAAATTCGTAGCGAGGAATGGTCTCGAAATCCAGCGGCACGGCCACGCGGACACGGATGTCCGCTTTCCCCTGGATGGAGGTCGGCGAGATGATGAAGTGGTTGGAGTTGTTGCCCACCAGGTAAACCTCGAAAACGCTGTTGGGACCCTGGGAAGGGAAGGAGCAAGGCTGGTGTTTTATTGACAAACTCCAGTGCACGTGAAAGGAGTGGGGATGCATCCCTGGGACGGCCCCGCGCAGCACACAGAGGGAAAATCCCTTTGCTGGTGGAAGGGTCACACACCACACAGGGTGCCACACGCTGGGATTTCCCTGCCTCAGGCTGGGGGCACAGTGTGGGTGCCTCTCCTGTGCAGAAGGCTTCTCCCAGTAAGGCAGCTCAAACTGGGAACTGGAAAAACTCTTCCTCTCCCTAGACCCGGCCACCCCGGTGCTTTCGGAGCCTTGCTGTGAGCACGGCCCAGCAGAGCACATGAAAAGCAAGCTGAGAAGCTGCCAGAGATGAATTTCCAATTTTCCCTGAGTGACCTGCCTCCTATCAGAAAAAGTGGCCAATTAAATGCACGAGGGGGCACTAATAGCGAAAGCTGCCTCAGTGTGACCGCCGAGAGCGGGTGACAGGAGCAGGATGTGTGCCTTGCCCTTCTCCCGCACACCTCCGTGCAATCCATGGAGCTGGGGGCACGCTGAGCATCTCCCAGTGGAGCCCCAGAGCAGGAGCAAGGCCTGAGGACACCCACAGAACCACACAAGGGCACCCAGAGCCTCAGGAGCCCAGCAGTGCTCTGCTGGTGGGCAGTGGAGCATCTCAGGGCAGAAATTTCATGCTGATTCCACAAGCTGTTTCAGTGCCCAGCGAGGAAGGGAGGGATGTTCTGCATCCCAGACACACCCCAGACACACCCCAGGGAGGAAGGGAGGGAGCAGAGGATACAGAGAATGGCAGAAGGAAGCATTACTTCCCAAGCTACTTTGTCCCTGTAGTCCCCTATCCTCAGGATGTGGATTTACACCAAATGACCACTTCCCACCAGTGACAAAAAGCCACTTCATTGAGGAATTTCCTCTCAGGATCTCTCCCAGGGCCTGCACCCTCCCTGCAGTACTCGAGTGCACCTTTTGTGGCAGCGAGATGTGAGGGATTTTCTTGGAAGCCAGAGAAGGGTGAGTTTGTTGGGGGCACGAGATAAAAGTTGAGACATCAAAAGAAATCCAAGTATTTGCAGGAAGAGAGCTGGCTGGATTAATTCCCTTCTAGTTGGGGAAGGAGATCAGCTCCAGATACCCACTATCCCTAATTATCAGCCCCTTGAGTGCCTCAGATTCCCCACGTGAGGTCTGGAGAAGGGGGATACAGCTGCCTCTGGGGAAGGCTGCTGCAAGTTGCCATTTATATATTTATTCAGCTATTTATTTTTTTTGCCTCAGCCCCCATGCTGCTTTCCTTGCTCCTGGTTCCCGGAGCTTGCGAGCCCCCTGCGGATGCCTGAAAGCAAATCTGAATATTCAAATTGTTATCAGCTGCCCAGCAGAAGGGCCTGGCTAAGCCCAGCTCACAGCAAGGACCCCCCACTCCAGAGGAAGCCACAGGGAGCTGCTTACATTCCCCTCACCCCTTCCTACCTGCTCCTGCCACCCAGAGCAAACAACGGATTGGAAATGTGGCTGGGAAGAGGAAAAACAAGATTTGCATCCCTGGGCTCTCAAAGGTCCTGGTGTGCAGCAGTCACAGCCCAGGATGAGGATGAGGATGTTTTCAGTGACCTCCTTCACAAGCTCATTTCCCTCTCCATCCCCTGCCCTCCCAGCTCCTGCACAGCTCCATTTTTTTCCCCACCACTGCAAACAAACCGAGTGCTCTGCCTTCCTCTAGAGCCACAAATTAAGGAGCAGCCTGCCAAAGCTCAGCAACCCTACAATAATAAACCTGTCTCCTTCTGAAACGAATTGACCCATAAAAAACAGGTTTTGGAGGGAAGTTTGCTATCGCCCGACACTGGGGTGCAGCCACAGATTTTCCAGCTCCTCTCGTCCTATGCCAGCACTCGGGGCTTGGGATGTGGCTCAAGGCCCCCTGCCTCTGAAGCTGCAGGTGAGCCCCCTTCATGCACCTGGATGTGTCATGGACAAAAATCTGCTCTCCCGACTTGCAATCCACACTCCCGTGGCAGAATCAAGGATCAGGAAGAAGACCACAAAGAAGAATCACCAAGAATCAGGAAATCCCGTCTCCCATCAGGAGGCTGGGGCAGCCACATCAGCTGTTTCATCTGGGACTGAGCATGGATCATGGTTTTTATGGCTGCTTTTTCACCCACTGTCACCTGCTGGCTCCATCCATCACTGATGCTCCCACTCAGCCCCTTTCTCATTCACCCTGAAATTCCTTCAGCACACCCAGAAATGCTTCAGGAATTATTCCGCCTTCCAGCAGTCACAGCAAAGATTTGGCATCACTTACCAATGGCTACACAAGCAAACAAAGTCAAAAATAAAATAATCCAAATCCCCAGACAAGCAGACAACCCTTCCTCAACCACACCATTCCCTGAGGTGCATGGGCAGGTTGATTTCCTGCAATCACTTCAAGCATAAAGTGAAGTAGACTTGGGAAAAGCAGCCTGGGAATCCTCTGGTTTTGTCCTTTTCATGCTGCCTCAGTACAGGTTTGCCTTTGGGTCCCTCAGTGCAATTTGCTTTTCCAAAATGGAGAGCCCTGCCTTCCTGAAGCACAAAATCCAGCTTTCCTCCCAGACACTTTCTAGGCACTTTCTGGGCTATTACCTACAGCAAGCTACAGAAGATTTAATATTCCTCATTCTGGGAATTCTACAAAGAAAGAGCTGAGAGTTTGGGAGGGGAGGTGAAGGAAGGGGAAAGAAGAAGTTGGAGTTTTTTGAAAGCAATTAGTGCCTTTTTGTAGGACTTGGATAACTTGGCTCTAGTGAGTCAGACAGAAACGGTCCTTAATCCCTCGTCTGGAAACACAAGGCATGAAGGGGGCTATTCCCTGCACCCATTTCAAAAGTTTAACTCAGAACAGCCTCTCTGGATGTTGCCTGCCTCTCTTCCAGTGCCCAGCCAGCTTGGGATGCCAGCACCCCCCTCCCACCCATGCCAATAACCCTTTCAAAAACCTTTTTAATAACCTTTCAAAGGCTCACTGGGCACTGTGATGTCCCCTGCATGCCTAAGGAACTCACTGGGCTGGCAGGCAATGCAGGATGCCTGGAGCAAAATGCTCTCCAACCCTTCTAATCCTCCTCCCCACGCTGGCAGCCCTATTCTCCCATCTTTTTGTCCACCCTGAGTGTCAGTCCCTGCCTGTTCCCTCCCTCCTGGAGGAGTTTTCTCCTTCCCCGCTCTCCCCAGGTTATCTGCTGAATTCCACACACGCCTGCACAGACGGGATCAATCCGAGGCTGCCTCGCCTTCAGCTTATCTCTGCTCCAAATGATTGATTTTCCCTCTTTAAGGGTAATTTGCTGGTGAATTCCATGTATTGCAAAAACCCCTGTGAAATCTAATTCAGCCCGACTGGCAGCTGGCACTTTTGGGAGAGAATACTCGTGTGCCGTCAATTCCCCCTTTACAGTTTCTTGCCATGTAGATCATATTTATAGTGCTTGTGCCTGTCATATGCATATATATATGCTCTGGATGAATCATATATTGCCACCTGCACATGCATGGGCACACAGGATATGCTGGTGGGGGTCTCTGGTGGAACAAAGAGAGTGTATCCCCACACCCCAGATTTCCCTTATTTTAAATTCCCCATTTGCCTCCCTCGATATGCTTTTTTAGAGAATTGCTTCCAAATGATTTTAAAATGTCAGGCCATGATAGTGGTGCTTCAGACAGCTTCTGCCCTTTTCTTCCTCTTCACTCAACTGTGTAGAGGAAAATCAAGTGGAAGCCACTTTGGGAGAGCTGGTTTCCCTGCTGCTTCCCTGCATCCGTGGATCTTGGAGCCACAGGAAATGGGGAATGCCCCAAAGCATGCCCTGCTCCTTTTCTTGCCTTCTCTCTGTGATCCTGTATGGAGCCACCAGGTACAGAACACTAGCATATCCAAAAAGGACATCCATGTACTCCCCAAATCAGCAGATGAGCCCTCTGAATTAGCACCAACACGTTCCACAGCTCAGGGCTCTTGCTCTCAACCTGGAAACAAACCCTGCTGTAAAAGCAGATAAGTCAATGCTTTCATCTTCTGCCTCACACGCAGGATTTATTCCCCCCTGCTGAACCACCACAATGGGAATGAGAGGAGAACCCAGCCACAGCCTGGACGTGTTCAGTTCAGTACAGGCTCAGTCTAAACACTGGGAAACCTCAATGGGTTTTCATAAACAGCTCCTGAAAGGCTTGGGAAAGCTGTTCAGGGGTCTGCTCTCTGTCTGGCAGGGAGAGAAACTCAGCTGCACTACAATTAATGATTCTTCCTTGGCTCACAGAATCCAAGAATGGTTTGGGTTGGAAGGGATGGTAAAGCTCAGCTCATTCCAATCCCATACCCTGGGGTTGGACACCTTCCACAAAACAGGCTGCTCAGATCTAAAACCCTGTGCAAAGATTTCTCTTTCAGTAAGTCCTGGAGAATGCAGACAGGAAAAGCAGCACACCTGGCTGAAAACCTCTTGGCTGCACCCCAAACCCATGTGTGGGGCTCAACACGTTTGCAGCCCTCTTGAGGAGCTCCCCATCCCACCCTGCAGGACCATGGCCACGTTTGGGGGTGAGAGCTGAGAGTTTGCAGGGCTGGACCTCAAGGAAAGGCTTCTCCTTAGAGACACTCTCTTGGGAGCCTTGTCTGGGAGGTTAATGCCAGCTCAGCTGCAGAATGGCACTCAGAGCACAGAGGGAAATCCAAGCACAGGCTTTCAAGTGTGGTCTTGTGTGCCTGGGAAAAGCAGTTTGAAGTGCTGTGCTGAATCGTTTAATCTGACTCCTTCCAAAAGCCCTCATTTCAGTTTGTGCAAAACACACCAGAAGAAAGAGAGAAAGAAAGGCCGAAAACCCCACGGTTCAAAAAAGGGTTTTGTGTGGGCCTGGTTTGGAAAAGCCTTGTTTAACAGCCTTGGCAGCCCACACGGTGGTGTTAAAGGCCAGACCCATGTGACAGCCCAGCTCTACAAAGGCACAAAGACAGGGAGGGTCCCAAAACCACCCAGACCCACAGGACCCCTGTATGGGGTAAAGTCCAGGCATCCAGCAGCAGGACCCCAGCAAGCTGGAGGGCTAAAGGAGCAGTGCCTGGATTTTCCAGGCTGGGTGGCCTGGCTCAGCAAATCAAGCAATAAACCAAAGTGACTCTCCCAGGGCTTTGTGACATAAGTTGGGAGGCAGGAGACAAACTCAAGCAAAGCGAACTTCCCAAAGACTTCGGCTTTGATTTCCCATGTCTCAACCCATCTGCTCTCATTTATTCCTCTCTCTGCTTTCCCTGGAGATGTGCATGATTCTCTTCTTGTTTCCCTCTGCCCCTTACACAAATGAGTCGTGTCATCTCCAGCATGAAGCCAGTGCTGGCAGAACAGCTTCTGTCAGCTCAATCACATCCCTGCCTGCAGACCTCGGTCTTTGCCAGCACCCCCTGCATCCAGGGAGAGCCAAAACCCCTCTGCCACCTCAGCTACCCCAAATCCAGATGGTTTGGAAAACCCTCACAGCTCTCACGGGGTGCTTGAGCATCCCAGATATCGCTGGCAGGCAGCTATCCAACCTTTCTGTAGTTTTTTTCACTGAAAGTTGGTGGGTCTTCAGAGCTCTGCAAACACTTCTCTGGGAAGCAGTGCCGGCTGCAGGTGCAGCCCTACCTCTAGTTCAAACATATATTTTTCACAAGCTGGGCATCTTCTCCCTTTTTTTTTTTTTTTTCCTTCCCCCAAAGTGCCACCTTGACAGTTAACCCAGTTGCAAGCAAGAGGAAATAAGGAAGATCCATCACAGGATAATGCAGAAATAAAAAGCAACCAATTGCTTATAACTTTCCTCCCTCCAGATATTCCAAGAATCAGCTCTCCTCTGCTTCTTATCAGTGAAAATAGTGCCATGGTCAAAGCAATCTGTGCTAATATGATGGTCTCTGAAGATGTGTACAGTAAAACTCCTTCAGACTCCCTTAGCGTGAGAGATCCTCTCTCAGCAGTTTTAAAAATCTCAGCCAATTCTTTTGGGGAAATCTCAGGAAGTTAAAGAAATACATCAAAAGAACAGCATCTATTTTTTGCTGGTGCGATGGGGAAGGCAAGGCTATTTTTTATTCTCCCATTTTAAAATTAGCAAGGCTGAAAAGTGAATTTTTGAATGGGAGTCACTCCAGCAAAATGAGCTTTTAAGCAGAAATAATGACAGATCTTTCATCCTGGTGGCACAAACAGAAGTGTTACAATGCCCTTCAAGAATGGATCTGCTGACATCTCTCAGCAAGCACGACAGCAGCTCTATTCAGAAACTATCCTAAGCATCTGTCATATCCATATCTTCTTTATTAGCAATTGACATTTTCAAGAAAAAACAGTCTCTTTATCTGGTTAATAGCTCATCTGCACCTCTTCAGGCTGAACTCATAACTCCTGGATGGTGACACCATGTCACCAGTAGGTTATTAGTTCTGTGTCATAATCACTTCAGACAGAAAAAAATGGGATTTCTGGGTGGTTTGACGAGATGGGGGTGAACTCCACCCACAGCTAGGGAATAACAAATCCATCTTCTCAGCCAGAAAAGGCAACTTTAAAAATGCACATTTTAACTGACCCACCAGGATTTTGGGGGCTGGGGAGGATGTTTTGTTTCCCATTACCTGAGGCATCAGGAAAACATCCTGATGTTGTTTTGTCACCATGCTGGATGGAGTCTGATCCACCTGGTCTAGTGGAAGCTGTCCCTGCCCGTGGCAAGGGGGTTGGAAGGAGATGATCTTTCAACCCAGCCCACTCTGTGATGCCATTTATTCTGAGCAACCCTCTCCCCTCATGTCCTGCTCAGCCTGGAGAAGAACGGGAACAGCAGGAGCCTGCAGGCAGAGCCTTTTCCAGCGGTTTTGGACAGCTCACCATGAGGTGTCAGCACTAGTTTGGAGCAGACACCCGGCAGCGTGGCGGGTCTGGGGGGGACCAGCACGCAGGAGCAGCCAGACGTGAACTGCACAAGTCAAATAATCAGAGTAATTGAAGGCTGGGAGCCCAAGGCTGGAAAAAAAACAGGCTGCAATCCCAAACACGGCACACAGACAAATAGGAGCTCCACTGACACGTGGGAGGAACAAGCCTCCCGTGCTCCTGGCTTGTTTGCAGTGATGAACTGGTGTCCCAGTCCTCCCCACTCCGAGGGGCATCTCCTGCCTCCTCCCTGCCAGCAGCAGCACCCCTCCCTCCTGGCACTGAGAGCTTGGGTCCCCTGTGCTCCCTGTCCCTGGCAGGTCCCCAGGGGAGCCCAGAAAGAAAACTCCTCCTTGGCTAACCCAGACTGGCAAGGCTCTGTCTGATGAGGGCCCTCAGAAGCAGGCAGGGATCAGCCTCCCAGACCTATTTTCCTATTTCCTAAAATCCTATTTTCTGGCTCTCAGGGGCTGTGCAATCCTGACTGCATCAGTGCCTGCATACTGGGGAGGGGAACTGGACTTGGGGTACACAGCAAACAGCGCAGCAGAAAAGCTGAAAAAGTGGAAGTTGGGACAGCACTGTGCACTCCATCACAGGCACCGCAGCGACTTCTCCCCTGCTCACCCCAAAACCAAAGGAGGGAGAGGATAGCTCACCTCATCCTTGTCCTGCACCTGGATGAAGAGGGGAAGGGCAAAGCCCACCTGGGCCAGCTCGGGGATGGCCACACTGTACTCGGAGCTGTTGAACTCGGGCGCGTTGTCGTTGACGTCGATGACCAGGATGTTGAAGGTGGTGGTGACGCTGGCATTGGACGGGGTGCGGTCGTCGTTCAGCTCTGTCCCCTGCAAGGGCAGACAACAGGGCACAGAGGGAAAACGTTCTTTATCCTCCAGAAAGAATGAATCTAAAGGAAGCGTGCATGGTGTGGTGAGAGACCCTTGCGGCTTTCTCTTGCTCCTCTTTGCCACGGAAGGGTGCCCAGTTGTCTCTGCCATTGTTCCAGCAACACATAGCTCTCCCATCACTCATGTTTTGGTCCCAAAACACTCTCAAAAACCTTCCTAGGGGTTTAACATTTCCCTTAGGATGGCTGTAACCAAGTTCTTCCTTGCCTCTGTCATGCAACAGGTTGGCAGGATCCAGAGTCACACAAGAACAAGTGGGAGATTTCCCTGCTAAGCATTTAAATAGAAAACAACAAAAAAAAAATCCCTTGTGAGATGTAAGGGA
This sequence comes from Catharus ustulatus, assembly GCF_009819885.2. Taxonomy (NCBI): domain Eukaryota; kingdom Metazoa; phylum Chordata; class Aves; order Passeriformes; family Turdidae; genus Catharus; species Catharus ustulatus. The sequence continues at coordinate 34,293,328 of NC_046228.1, read as the reverse complement.
CAATACAAAATAAGGGAAGGAACAACAGGGCAAAAAGCACTGCTGCTCTCTCCTCTGCCACCCCTGATGTGATACTGGGAGCTGCCACTGAACCACACAGTATGCTGAAAAACACAGGGATGGAAAACTAGGGCGCCAGAAGAAAAGAAGGCTTAGACCTCAAAATAGGTTTGGCAACACGTGCCTAAATACAGAGCTGAGTCATGAATCCACACCTCCGTCTCAAGAAGGACTTTAATTCTGCCTTCCCAAAAGGAGAGAGTGCAGATTTTAATGCCAGAGAAGCAAGGCTCATGAAACAGCCTGTTCAAGCTGTCCCTCCTCTTGTCCTCTGGATAATCTTGCTTTGCTGTGGGCATGGAAAAGCAGCGCTATCACGACCCACATGGCTCATTGCTATTCACTGCTTCTGCACACAACAGCAGAACAGGCTGATCCCAGCGAGGAGCAACCCAGCTGTATTTTCACTGTGTGCTCCAGGATGAGAGCAGCAGGGAACATTTTGGGTCCTGGGGATGCGGGATGTGGAGAGCTGGCATTCGTGAGAGAAGCGAAGTTTGTGGGGAGAGGACATGGAAATCTATCAGATCAACAGAACATTGGTTGGAACTCCATTGGCAAGCAGGGAGGGAAAAACAGGCAAGTTTTCAGGCTCTCAAACCTTTCCAAGATTAACCAGATATTTTTGTCCCTATTAAAACCAGACAATCCTCCCTCTCCTGCTTTTTGAAACTACAAAAGTCTGAACGAAGAGATACCAACGATGGGTGAGAAATCTCTTCCTTACACACAACAAAGCCCCACGGTATGAGCTGTGTCTGGGGCCTAGATGGGTGATTTCTTGTCCCTCTGCCCCCCTCCAAGGAAGCATCACACTTGCCAAAACAAGGAGGTGATGTGCTGCCTGCCTCCCTCCCCCCCAATCAATGACCCTTCCTACTCTGCTGATTTTTCCCCACCCTGGCCCAGCAGAATCTATACTTCTAAATGTGTTTCCAACCAGCTGCCCAGCTTGGTATTGATTTTAATTACAGGGCTGTGAGCAGAGCCAGGGAGCTGCTCTCAGGTGGGGCTGGTGGGGCTGGAGAGCCACGCTCCAGTGCCTTTTCTTGACAAGGCAACTTCCAGCATCACTCCCTCCCCGGGCTGGGTAGGTACAGACGATGCCCTGTTACACCACTGCCTGCTGGCAGGACAAAATACTATGTTTATCCAGGGTTTTGGTGGGGAGAAAGAGGGGAAAAAAGGCAAAAGTGGGCACAGTTCAGGTGCCTGAGTATGTGTTATATGCAGCCCTGGGGTATCTGCACGGTGCCAGCAGACACAGCCACAGGCAGGACAGCAAAAACGCCCTCATACTGAGTGAGTCACGTTTTGGGCCACCAGACCCAAAGGGGGCTGTGTTGAACATCTCACTTGGTCAGCACATCATAGCTCTGGGTGCCCAAGAGAACGGCATATGCCAGGTTTGCTGTCTGGAAGGGCAGGATGTGTTCCCCAGCTGGAGCAGGTCCCACCTTCACTGTGAGGATGAATCCAGAGCTGTAGAAGGGATTTTCCCTGTCCAGGGGCCCATTCAGGGTTAAGGCTCCACTGATGTAGTCCAGTGCAAAGATGCTGTTGGTGTTACCTGAGGAAAAAATAACAGGAATGTGAGCACAAGCTGATCCCAAAAAGTGTTGGAGGCAACAGGGAGGGAAGCTGGAGAACACAAGCTCCAAGCAGCGGGCTCTAGGAACCTGGCACACCATTCCAGTGTGCTTTAAAATGTCATGGCTGTAACACTCCTCTCCTCTCACCTGCCCTGGCTTAGGGCTCAAAATGGGGCTCTCCTTCCACAGCCAAAATGCTGGAGGCAGCTGAAGAATTTCAAAAGGTTTTAGTTATTAAAATCTGCAACAGCAAAGCTGAAAGCAGGACCAAATCCAGCTGCTCCCCTCCGAGTGACCACCTGCACTTCCTGAGGTGGGCATGGCCTCTCTCCTAAAATACAGGAGTTAAGGAACACCAGTCCAGGATAATCACAGGGAGGCACAGACGGACTGAGCTCAGGAGGAATTCTCCAATAACAGGCAGTGGTTTAGCTGTGGGGCCTCTTGCCAAAGGGTGCTGAGGGGGATACAAGCCCACATGTATTCAAGAGAGGCTGCAGAGCTTAAAGAAATAAGAAATAATTGCAAGTAATAGAGAAGCCTCACATAGCCCAGGAATTTCTTAGCTGGATGTATTTGAAGCCAGTGAAAGTATCAGCAAAATAGTGTAGGCACTTGCCCTGCTTTTATGCTCTTGCCATATGTGTTGACCCTGTGCAGCTGCCTGGTTTTCCTCTACTGCAGCCAAATTTGGTCCCTGTGCCTGTCCCTACATGGAAGCAACCAGCCAGACAGTGGGCTGCCTCCACAGACCATCCCATCCCATCCCATCCCATCCCATCCCATCCCATCCCATCCCATCCCATCCCATCCCATCCCATCCCATCCCATCCCATCCCATCCCATCCCATCCCATCCCATCCCATCCCATCCCATCCCATCCCACCCTGTCCCCAGCTTGAATCCCCCTCTGGAATTAGACACCCAGAGAGGATTAAGGCAACATGCTCAGGTGTCACGGCCAGCAGACACTAAAAGGACAGTGTCCTGCTCGGGAATGTGCTCGTGGCAGCTCCAGGTGCTCTCCCTGTGAGCCAGACAAAAGCAAGCAGTTGGTGTGTGGAGCCCGGGACACCCGACACCAGCCTGACAGAAAAACAGAGCAGACTGCTGAATTAGTGATGACCAGGGAGGTTATATCCAGCCACCCACACAGCTCCCCTCAGCATCTCAAGGCAGGCAGAAACCCCAGATGCAGACAGGAAACCCTGCAGGTACATTCCAGTCATCCCAGTCAGAAGGAAGTAAAAAATAAATCCTGTCTCCTCAATACATCTCAGCATGGACAAAACACACACAGCATTTGTCATTTCCCTGGGAGGGAGCTGCAAGACAGATCTGCTGCCACGGAAAGTTGTTTCCCATCACTCAGCATCCACCTTGTTCCCTTCCAACCTCTGCTCGATCACAGCTGCACCTTTCTTGGGATGGCCAAAGCCTCCAGGTCCAGCCAGGAGCCACCTGGCCTCCCCTCTCCCCCTAAGTGCCTTTACACCTTTCTCCCCATTGCTCCCCATCTCTCTTCTTCCTGAGCTGAATTCTATCTATTCCTGTCCTTGCTCCTCGCTTCTCTCCTTCCAAAATGCCACACTGACCGCTCACCCGCTTAATGAGCTGATGCCAGGCTACTTAAAATATTAACAACAGCCTTGAGGGTTTTTTTCCTTATCTTTTGCTGCTGTACATGAAGATCTCCAGGCTCCTCCCTCGGACAATTCCCTCCTTTCCACCCTGAGTTCCCATTTTCACGCTGTAATTTATGGCTGACTCCTCTGGAAGCTTCTCCCGATCCCAGCTTTGAAGGACACCCCACGAGATGGATTGGACTGTGCTGGAGGCATTGAAATGCTCCAGGACACCAGGTTGTCGTGGTAAAGTTTATGCCTCGGGGTCACCTGCCCCTAATACAAAGTGTAATAAAACCCAGGAATGATGGAATTCAGTGGAATTAGGTCAATGGGGCAGGAATTTGACTGAACACAGAGCTGTGTTCTGTCTCCTAAAGGTGGTGATGCATTTCATACTTGACCACAGTCACTCTTTGAAGGATGGGCAAATCGGGGACCCAAAGGCCTCCCAGGCTGCACATCAGAGGGTTTTCTCTAGCTCAGCCTCCCCAACACCATCAGATACTCATCCCACGCCCACTGGGGCTTCCTTTCTACTAGCAGAGAATCTCCGGCTTTGCAAATTTGCAGATTTAGGGGAAGAGGTATCTCCAATACCTCTCCAACCACCACTTCCTCACTGCTCTGACCAGAGATCCCTGCTGAAGCACCCACACTGCTGAACAGTGCCCATTTCCCGAGACATCTTCTTTGCCAAAATCTCTCTGATCATCCTCACTTTCTTGAGAACAAGGGAAAAAAAAAATAAGGTGGGGGGAAATTATCCAGTTTTGTCTTTCCTCTCTCTGGAGAGACCAGAGGTACATGCAGGGATGTGGCAGAAATTGAAGGATGGGAAAGGAAAGGCTGAGCAGCAAAATGGGGGGCAGGGAGAAGGAAAATGAGGCAGAAAATGTTTTGAATATCAGAAAGACAGAGGGAATGCAGAGAATGACAACAAGAAAAAAACCCGAGAACTTTGGGACAGCAGAATGAATCCACTTGTGGCAGACTTGCTGCTCCCACCTGACAGGGAAGGCAGGCAGGGTTGGGAGCACTGGGATGGATCACAGGAGCCCATTCAGGGTGTTTTTCCAAGCTCATTGAGGAACGGATGGTAGCATAGGCATCATTTTGGAGAAACACTGCTATAACAAGGGGTTTTATAGATGAGAGCCATAATGTTTAATTGCCCTCAGCCAAGCTCTCAGTTTTAAAAGGCTGTTAAAAGTACTGGCTCAAACCCAGAGAAAGTGGGGGGAGAAAAAGGGAAAAAAAAAGTGGGGGAAAACCAACATCAGTATCTCCTCCTTCCTCCCTATTCCTTTAGCCTGTGAGTGCTGTTCAAATCCCTTGAAGGGAGAGATGCTGCTCTAGTGAGGAGCCACCTGTCAGTCCAGGGCAAGCTGTTTTCCCAGGGCAGGATAATTTTCCCACCCCCTTCCACAGGCTCACGACGGGAAGCCGCCGCTGAACTTGGAGCGGGTGACTTTCATGAGATGTGAAAGGGGAACCCATCACACACCTTGCTCCGGATAATTTATTAATCAAAATGTGCTCCGTCAGGGCTCCTCGGGCACCGAAATAGATGCTGTTGGATGTGGTTCATGGAGTCAGCAACAGACACAGTTATTAGCGTATAAATAGTCCATCAGCTGCCGGTGAGCACCTCGCTGCTCTTCACCTTGAGTTTCTGCCCCCAGGCTGCAGGCAGGGAAGCACTGCCAGGGCAGGGACCTTGCCCCCGTGCTTAAATTCAAAGGCAACAAGTCATTTCCAAAGGAAAACCAGTTATTACAGCCTGAGCTTTCCGGGAAATCGAGGTGATGTATAAAAACAGTGCCCTCTTCTCCCGCTCAGGACTGTGGTTTGCTGCTCCTCTGGGACGATGCAGCTCTCTGGGTTAACAGATCTAAGCCCAAAGCTGTGTGCTAGAGCTCCTTCTCACAAGCCTGCTCTGCAAACAGGCCCTTTTAGTATTTTTCCCAAAGGATTTGTCCATCCTAGCACGACCAGCAGAACTCCTGATCTTGCAGAGCCACAAAAGGAGCTCATGTCAAATGCTCGCTCATTTCCCTTTTTTAGAATGGGATGTAGAGTACAAGGAAATAAAAGGAGGTATTTGTCACCCAGGGTGCAATCCCCCCACCCCAAGTTTCCTGGGAGCTGTGGCCGAGTACCAGAGAGGAGAACAGAACCTGCAGAGTTTCTGCTCTGAGTGTAATTCTTCATATGAAAGGATTCTGAGTCTAGGATCACAACCATCATTCCCCCACGTCATCTAAAATGGGATTTTTGACATAAACCTCACACCTCCAGGCTCCAGAGCTGTCTGAAATTCCTCCATTAAGACCATCTCAGTACCAGCTTTTTTCACTAGGCACAACATGGTCCAGGTTCGTCCCTCTCTGCTGGTTGAAAACATTTAATCCCAGCCTGGTTTGGGTTGGAAAGGACCTTAGGGATCACCCCATTCCAAGTCCCTGCCATGAGCTGGGACACCTTCCATTAGCCCAGGTTGTTCAGCCTTGAAAACGCATTAAATCCCAAAAAGTTCAACAGGAAGTCCCAGAAATTAAACAGAAGGGATGCTTTTGTCTCCTATTTACACATAAAAGGGAATGTATAGTTTTAATTACCGAGGGTCATCCGCTGGGCAACCACCTGCCACAAAAACCATTATCCCAGTCATATCTCTTTTCCAATGACTCCTGCATTGCCAGGGAGCCACATCCAGATGCCAACAGTGTGGAGAAAGGTGGGGAGCAACTGAGCCAAGGAGAGAGGGGCTGTGACTGCAGCCACCATCTCTGCTTTGTGCTGCCTCATCCCCTGGCATTGGCAGGGTGGAGAAGAACAGCATTTGATGGATAGCTCGGAGCAAGGCACTTTTCCACCCATCAGCGTGTCCTCCTACAGAAATGTTCTGCTGTGATGGCTGCCTCTAAATCACACTGGAAGGCCCTCCCAGCAGCAGGAATTTACGAGGGCACCAACGCCCTGGTGGCTCACTGAGAAGCTCCAAGTGGGAAAAAGCTGGAGCGAAGTAGGTAATAGTAAAATGAGCAGGTCCCTGCTTCCAAGGGGACCCCCAATGTCCGGTTAAGGGTTTTAGGGAAGCGGTTTGACTTCTTAATTAAGCCAGGTCAGGCTATGGAGGGGGATGCTGGCAGCTGAGGGCTTGGAGACCTCTTTGGCCACTTGACCTTTCCTCAAGGATTCATGCTGCACTTTCCTAAGGAAGGCAGTGGATGGGAAACATGCTCTGAGAGTTACTGCACTGACTTTTTTACTCATGTAGGTAAACTTATACATATATGATATTTTATTCCTTAGCAGGAAATCCAGAAGGTGGAGAACAATTCTTTTCACTTTTCTAACTCACTCTTCTTTTGCATTGTGCAAATAATGATTTTTAATCCATGTTTCCTCTTGGGATGTACCAGCTTAAGGAAGAGAGGCTTTACCAAAAACTGCATCAGTCTCATAAAACAATCCCTTGGGGGGGCAGGGGGGAGGAGAACCCCACCCTAAGGGTTTGTGAATAGCCCCAAGGACCAAAAGCTCACTCCCCCCTCTCCTGAAGGACTTTCCAAGCCCAGGAAGGACGCACAGATTGCCCTTGTGCAATCTCCCACTGCCCATCCATCACCACACCTGAAATGTGCCAGGCAGGCAGAGACTGACATGCAGGACCCTCTCCCCCGGCTTAACCCTTTGTGCCTGCCCAAGCAGCACAGGTCACCTTCACAGCCTCCTGCCACAAGACTCCTCCTGACTATCCTGGAAATAAATGAAGCCCAAAGTTTGCTGCTAAGCAAGTAACACGTGAGACAATTCTTTTTCCTAGGAAGAGCTCGCAGGCCAAAGTCTCTTCCTGTCTGTTAATTAAATTGTTGTTTAACTCACGCTAAAAATCCTTCCCTGGAAGAGCCAGAGGATTCCCCGTGCCCCAGGCAGTGTGCAGAGGCAGCAAATGTGAAAACACACTGCCGTCTGCAGGGCTGATCCTGCCCAAAACGCCAGGGCCCTCCCGGTTTCTGCCGGGAAAATCAATCTCTGTTAGCCCGGAGAGTTCCCCTAAATGAAAAGCCTTATCTAGAACAGGTCATGTTATACAGCAAGTCACTTGCTTTGCCTGGGAAATGAAAGATGGTGAGGCAGAGTCCCCAGCACAGAGGCTATCTCCATAAATCTGCCAAAAAGGAGCTGTGGATTACTTTGCTGGATTAATTATCTGTCCTTCAAACAGTCCTGACCTCAGCGGCTGAGCGTCTCCAACCTGTCACTGCAGCTGGGGAGGGAGGGCTTTCACACGGCTCTGGCCACAGGAAAAGCAGCAGGAACACCCTTTGGAGCAATGGAAAAGCAGCAGGAACACCCCTTTGAGCCATGGCAGCCCTGGCACTGACCAGCCTGTTGGCACGAAGGGCTTGAATTGTGAGATTTCAATTGGGATTTCTTTTTCAATTGAGCAGTGAGCCTGCTCCTTGTAAAGTGTGAAGTGAAAAAAGCACATTTTCCTGGGGTTAAAACACTCTGATGGGAAGGAAGGGGCAGAAACAACCCAGTGGTTTTCCCCTGTTAGATGTGGAAATGATTCCCAAAGCAGGCAGGACAGGTAGCCAAAGCCATGGCACAGCTACACCAGTGCTCCTCCATCATCTCAGCCTTAACAGCTTTGTAAGCTGGCGGCATAAAGTCAGATCTCAAGTCTTATTTTATGTGGTTATGGTTAATCTTTTAGTTTTATTGTGTTCCTGTCACGGGAGGACCTTGTGCTGGAGATAGCTGTATAAATAAGGGCTGCTGCAGTACATCCCCAGATGTGGCTGCCCCAGGGACAGACCTGAACACGACAGTGACAATTCCAAATTAATTCTTAAACCCCACCTCCGAATCACAGCAACGCTTTAAGCATTAACACCAAAGGTGTGATGAATGGCCAGGTTGTTTCTCAGCTCTCTACTGCTATATAAACCGGCCAAAAAAAAAGCAAAATCAAACCAGCCACATGCTAACTCTGTGCCCAAAAAACTCTGAGAGCCAGGAAAAGGCATCACCCTTTCCTGCAGGGGAATGGGAGCAGCATCACTGGTGCCTCCCCTCCTGGAAGGGAGCTGAAGAGTCAGGTTTAATTACTACTTCCACCAGCCACTTTCACTTTTGCTTATGGTCGGTTTCTAATTTAATTTGCTTCCCCATTCCCATATGTTAGGGTTTTTTTCTTTTTTTCTTTTTTGCAAAATCGCCATAAAAATTTTCCAGCTCAGACACAAAAATCTGCTCGCTGACCTTTACCATCATGATTGAGGATAATGAGAAATTAATTAGGCTTTACCTGCCTGCCAAAAGAAAAAATGGCTTGCCTTGGGTGAGCAGGATTTTGGAAGCGCACTAGATGTCAGTCCTGTGTCTGGACTCTCAGACATCAGAAAGTAACATGAGCTCTGTCCACAGGCTGATCATTCCCATCCAACCCCTTCTCCATAAGACCCTGGTGGGGACAGGAGAAAGGTTCCTGGCCAGCTAGGAAAACACTTCGTAATTCTTGTGTTTGGAGAAAAAAAATATAATAGTGCAAAGTAGCTTCATCACTCTTTTGATCTGTTCTGCTGGATCCTCTGGAAGGAGAGCTGTCCCATCAGGCAAGGGTTAAGCTCTTGCATACACAAGCAGATGCAAGGCTATGTGCTGTGATCTGCCTGCAGGTCTCTCCATGTTCCACCTGGATCTCAGGGCATCCTGATTCCCCTTCCACCTTCCCACTGCCCATCCAGGATGGCCAGGCTGACAGCTATTTTACCATCCTCACTGTAATTCAGCAACCTCTGCAAAATTAGATTGATGTTTCAGTCCAGAAAAAGGTCCCATATCAGGCAGAAGACAGTCCCTGCTGCACCTGGGCCAGCTGATTCTCCAACAATCTGGGTGAATCTCTCCAATAAATTGCAGAGGGAATTAGAGGAATAAATAATCCTCCCATCTTCAAAGGCTGGATACTTGCAGTCAGGATCAGCAGACTTGAAAGTCAGGGTGAAATCACCTTGACCCTTGAGGCTGATTAAAAGAGGGTTTGAAATGGCTGAGCTTTAAGGAAAATAAACTGGGAAATTATTCCTGCACGTGGAGGCAGCACCTGGAACATGTGGCACAGGAGGGAGGGGAGGCCCTGCTGCAGTTTCTTGCTGGGAAGAAGCCCCCCCAAAAGTGATGGAAGGAAGAAGGTTACACCCCACACCCACCAAGCTGGTCCCTCACTCCTGGGTCACCTCGAGCAGTTTGTCTGTCCTCACCAAAGCAGCCTCTGGGAGCATCAAAGTCTGCTGGGGTATGGCAGAGATTGCTGAGCTCAAGGCATCTTAAATTAAACAGTCCCAGCCCCACAAAACTGGCCTTTCCGTAAGGCAGCTGGGTTTTACCTGGAAACACCTTCCCAGCCTTCAGAGCCAGACTGCAAAGGCAGGCTCAATCCACGCGCCTGTCAGAAGGCAGAAAGCCTTTAATTAAGGCTTTCTTTAATTAAGCTTTGTTCTTTAGCTCTGCAGCCTCACAGGTCCAGTCCTTGCATCATAACTTTTGGGAAACACCACAGAAACCACCAGGACCTGTTCAGTCCATACTCAGCCCCATTCCCTCCCAGAACAGAAAATCCTTTCCATGGTGTTGTGTGAAGCTCAGCTGTTTGTGGCTCGTCATTAGAAATGAAAGGTTTCAACGTGAGATATTGCCAAATTTGCTTGGAGCAACCTGCTCTAGGAAGGTGTGGAAGGTGTCCCTGCCCATGGTAGAGTGGTTGGAAAAATCACCTTTAAAGTCACTTCCATTATAAATCATCCTAGCTATTCTCCTCCATGATTTACCAGGGATGGGATGTACAAAGACTGATACCAGAGATATCCCATCCATCCTTCCATCCAACCATTATCCATCCATCATCCATCCATTATCCATCATACATCCAAGACCCATCCTACCATCAATCCATCCATCCATCATCCCTCATCCATCCATCCATCATCTATCCATCCATCCATCCATCCATCATCTATCCATCCATCCATCCATCATCATCCATCCATCCATCCATCCATCCATGCATCATCCATCATCCATCATCCATCCATCCATCATCCATCCATCCATCCATCCATCCATCCATCATCTATCCATCCATCATCCATCATCCATCCATCCATCCATCCATCCATCCATCATCATCCATCCATCCATCCATCCATCCATCCATGCATCATCCATCATCCATCATCCATCCATCCATCATCCATCCATCCATCCATCCATCCATCCATCCATCCATCCATCATCTATCCATCCATCATCCATCATCCATCCATCCATCCATCCATCCATCCATCCATCCATCCATCCATCCATCATCCATTCCATCCATCCATCCATCCATCCATCCATCCATCCATCCATCCATCCATCCATCCATCATCCATTCCATCCATCCATCCATCCATCCATCCATCCATCCATCCATCCATCCATCCATCCATCCATCATCCATCCATCATCTATTCATCCATCCATCCATTATCCATCCATCATCCATCCATCCATCCATCCACCCATCCTCCATCATCTATCCAGCTATCATCCATCATCCATCCATCATCCATCCATCCATCATCCATCCATCATCCATCCATTCCTCATCCATCCCTCCATCCATCCACCAATCATGTATCATCCATCCATTCCTCATCCATCATCCACCATCCATCCATCCATCCATCCATCCATCCATCCATCCATCCATCCATCCATCCAACCATCATCCATCCATCCATCATCCACCATCCATCCATCCATCCATCCATCCATCCATCCATCATCCATCCATCCTCCATCCATCCATCCATCCTTCCATCCATCCATCCATCCATCCATCCATCCATCCATCCATCCATCCTTCCATCCATCCATCCATCCATCCTTCCATCCATCCATCCATCCATCCATCCATCCATCCATCCATCCATCCATCCATCCATCACCCATCCATCATCCCTTCCTCCATCCATCCCTTCCTCCATCCATCCCTCCATCCCCTGTCCCCCAGGACTCACCAGAGACGATGGTGTAGCCGATGCCCCGGGGCCGTCCCTTGTCCTGGTCGATGGCTGTTATCATCCGTACCGTCGTACCCTGGGGAGGGACAGGGGACAGGGGTCACAGCACTGCTGGGGCTCCCAACATGACCTGCACCTCTCACCGTGGGCCAGGTGCTGAGGGATAGCCTGTCCTGGGACATAGCCTGTCCTGGAGAAGCCCCCCTGGCTGCCCTTGGAGCAGTTCAGGCTCACTGCTTCTCACTCTGATGTGTGCAGAATGCACTGTTCCTATAGCCCAGAAGCAAGATCCAGGAGTCCCCCAAAACTGACAAGAAGAACATAGGAGGGCCCCAAAATTCTTGTTTAGCTCTTGAAATAAAAATATCCTGCTCCATAAGTCAACTTCCCCCGCTGCAGTGCAGCGAGCCCCTGTGAATACCAACACATGCACATGCCCGTAATTAATGTAGTGTGAAAAAATTTACAACTCAGCTGTTCTTGTTTTCATTGGCTTATTAACAGCGGGGAAAGCAGCAAATTTTTTAATTTTTTTTTTTCCCCTCAAAGGAAATGTCAGTAGAGGCGTTTGCATATCTAACGAGGGAGCAGAGCTCGTGCTCGCCCCCCAATCCATCACTTGAAGGCCAAAGGGAAAGCTGTGGCAGAAACATCACCGGTGGAAAGCAGGGACTCTCCTTCTTCCCTGGCTTCCAGATCTGTGTCCCTGTGTGCTCAATGCCTCTGCTGGCCATAAAGAAAGCTCCCAGGGCCAGGCAGGCTGCTGCTTCCCTGATCTCTGAGGGCATTTCAATGGACTCCTTAAGTAAATCCATGTTATTAACTGAGAACATTAGCCATAAATCCCAGGTCACTGGCCTCTGAGCAGTGCTCGGCTGGTGAGGCTCAGCAGCCACCCGGAGAGCCTCTAAATTACTGACAATAACTGTGCTTTCCCAAGAGCACAGGGAGAGAAAAAATATCACACAAATGGGGAAGGAGCAGGTGGGAAAGCAGGAACGGGGGACATGGAAAGGAGGGCAGGGTAAAGGGAAGGGGTAAAAAAAGGGTGATGCATTTCAGTGTGCTCTGTCCCAGCATAGTTTTGCTTAAATTATAATGTATTACACTTCATACTCTCTCTCTCTATATATATATTTAATTGTATTACATACTATAAATTGTGCATATTAAGTGCTCTATTATACATTACACTGACATTCAGCAGACTCAAACTCGATACAATCTTTAATCTCCCATCCCCACGGGACAGATAAGAGCCCCCTCCCCTCCCTGGCACAGCTGGAGCTCCCCAGTGGAAGGGGCAGAGGGTGAAGGCACCAGGTCTGTGTGACAGCTCATGTCACACCAGGTATGACTGACACAGAATGGGAATTGCCTCCTGCAGAGGGAAGGCTGGGGAATAGCAATGGGGAACAGCTTTATCTGCGGGACAGGCCCCTCCTGGAGCAGCCAAGGGGAAGGGCTGGAGGGAGAGATAAAAGGATGAGCAGGGATGTGGCAGCAGGGAAAGTTTGGGAGGGGTGGAGAGGGAATCTCACTCGGATATCTCGGCAGCACGTGCCATAGAGATGCCCACAGGAAAGAAATTATCCAGAGTTTTGATCACTGGGATCACGAGGGACCATGCTGAGGTTCACCCTCTGCCCTTGGCAGGCCTGTGATGATGATTTCATGCTGCTGGGTTTTGGCATTTTGGCACTGGGGCTCCCCCTGTTTCTCCTTGCAGCATCCTGTGTTTCTCCCCCTGCACCACAAGCACCTCCTGGAATGAGCCGCATTCCACCAGTGTCCAGGAAACATTTTGGAGTGCTGCTGGGCTCCCTGCCACCCATCCTTCACATCCCACCTGGTTTCCATCCTTCCTGACAGGTCCTCCACAAGACTCTTCCAATTCCCATGGGTGATCCCTTCCTGAGCATCCACAGTGTCTGGGAGCAAACTTGAGCCTTCCTGGAGAAGTGGCACAGGGCACAATCTGTGGCAAGACCCTGCAGCTCAGAAACTCCCAAAAGATCCCTGAATTTTCTTTTAAAACAAGTCACACCTTGCCCTCCTGCTGCAGACAGCAGTGGCTGGTGGGCACAGAGAGAAGAGAATAACTCTTCCCTCCCTGGGGGAGGAGGAAGAAGGTTTAGAAAAGTAATAATCTGGGAAAGCCTGTGCTTAAAAAAAGGCAAAGAAAATAGAGAATGGCACATTATCCAAACAAAATCTGAGGGTTTTTTGAAGAGGGGCAGGGGTAAATCAATCCTTTTTTAATAAAACCCTGAGCTTTTAATAAAGTGTTCACACTGATGGGCTGGAAATATTGTAAGAAAGAATTAACTCGGCGCTATTGAGACTCTAGGGCAAAACCAGCACTGATTCTACATTATTTCTTCAACTCAAGGAGTTTCTAAGGAGGAGGGGGGATGGTGCAGAAAAATTAAAACAGTTTTAATGATGTTTGACATGTATCTGTACCATTCTGCTGCAAGGCAAGATGGCTGCTGGGGGTTTGGCCCCACTCCTGGCTCCCTGTGGGATGCAGCACACCTTCACAGCTCTCAGCTCATCTCCTGGAGAGTGGGTTCCTCCTCCTGCACCCCCAAAGTGCAGCTGCAGCACTGCCTGCACCAGGCAGCTGCTGGGGTGCAGGACAGGGGCTCAGCAGCAGCTCTGCTGGGGAATTGGCCCTTCTCCTCCAGACCACAATCATTTAGGTTGGAAAAGGAATCACAGAATCATTTGGGTTGGAAAACCCTCCTGAGATCATCTGCCCAGGCCCCCACTAACCCATGTCCACATCCACATCTTTTAAATCCCTCCAGGCATGGTGATCCCACTGGCAACCTGTGCCAGTGCTTGGACAACCCTTCCTTTCCACAACATTCAACATCAACCCCGCCACCCAGTCTCCCAAAAACACCCAGACACCCAAGAACCCTCCTGAGGATGAAAAACACGCCTGGAGCTTTGCCACAGCTGCAGGCGCGCTCGGGTGCCCTAGGAGAGATGTCTGAGCCATGCTGGGATGATAAACAACATCAAGAAAGAAGACACAACACCTCCAGGGACAGCAGAGTGTCTCTCCCTGCTGTGTCCTCCTCCTCTGCCCGATAAGAAATTGCTTTCTTCCCAGAGTCACAATAAGCACCTGCCCGAAACGCTGCTCAATTATGCTCCCAGATCCTGGCCTGAGAGGAATAAGAGCTACAACTGCACTTCTTTCCCCTCTCATGCCCCTCCACCTCTTTTTTCTTCTTCTTCTCTTACAGGATTAGGGACTTGAAAGGCGAAGTGCTGCCCGGCATTGCAGCAGGAGGAGGGGGGTGGGGGATGAGTGCTTCAGAAAGCTGCCACGGCAAAAAAAAAAATAAAATCCCATTTCTCACTTCTTAATTCCAGTCAATTCCAGTCAAAGGGCTGATAGGGATCTGTTTGTGGTAATTTGCTGCAGTTTATCCACTCCTTTCACCTTCTATCGGCGCTCCGCTGACGGGCTGGCTGACATGCTGTTACTCGAGTGAGGAAATTAAAATTTGATGCAATAATCCCGAATAAGAAGGATTTTATTAGGTAATGTATACACTTTAGATGAGGTATTCTCGCCTGATACATTGATAGGGGAACACAGACATGCTGTGCACCACAGATAAAAAGAGGGAAGAGAGACGGAGCAGCGGCTCCGTGGATTTAGGGCTGGGATGAGATGCCTGGAGCACATTTCGGCCTGCTGAGTCACATGCCAAGGTAAACATCACCCAAAAATGCACCTCAGCCTCTTGGTTTGACCTGCAAGCTTGGTTTGAGCTGGCCAAGCCCAGACTCCCCACCCAAACTGGATCATCTTGATAACCAAAACATTCACTCCACACATGGCTCTGCTCAGGGGGGTAGGGTAGAGCTGAGGAGAAGAGACAAAAAATGCTCATAATTAACGGCTGGGCTTGATGAACTTTGAGGTCTTTCCCAGCCAAATGACTCTGTGTTAATCCCCAGGTTTGCCAAAGCAAACCACATCCTTGTTTCAGCAGTGGAATTTCGCTGGGGAAGGCTGGGAATTTGGGTCCAAACCAGCGGGTGACACCACTCAAAGCAGTCCCCACCTCCAGCAATCTTCCTCTTCACCTTGCCCCTGGTGGCACTATCCATCTGGGATACCTCAGTGCCTTTGGAGATGTTGCACGTGGGCAAGAGAAATGAAAATCTCTAAACCTGGTGGGAATTCCTTCCCCCTTTTTCTGCATCATCTTACACTGTGGTTATTTGCTGCTCTGCTGACTGCAGACAGAATATTCCAGGAATAACTGTGGTGCATGTATTGACACAGAGGGACCTTTGACCCTTAATGTGTACCATTATTTGGAACACATTCCCTTTCACTTCATGGAGGTGATGCAGTCCACGATTTTTAATATTTATGGCACTTCCACTCCTCTAATTTCATCTAGAGCTTTTATCCTCCCAGTTAAGTGTGATCTAATTTGTGGGTTTTTATTTCCCTGCAGCACACTGTCCATCCCAGAGACACTCCTCAATATTAACAAAACTTTTGCCTAGTGAGTAATTCATGAATAAGCTGGGGGGGGTTTTGCCACCTCTGGGCCAGCAGACAGGCAGTGTGCTGTGTCCCCATGGATTTTGGGAGTCAGCCCTATTGATCCACTCTCCATGCCAGGGCTTTGCTCCAAAGTGAGTAAAATGCTAAACTGAAGCACAATGGAGTTCCCTCTCCCTCTGAACCGAGCCACCAGGGATTTGGGATCCAGACAAGCAATGGGAAGCACATGTGGTGTGGATGCCCATCATGCCGTGATTTTAAGGCAGTTTTTTCCTTCCACACACAAAAAATGCTTCCCTGTGGACAGAGGGATGGGATGCACAGCTGGGGATGCTGCAGGGAAGGGCTGGTGCATGGATTAAAGCCCTTGGTGGGAGCAGAGCAAACAGCTCCCAAAGCCCAAGCTGCCCTCCACACTCCTGACATCTGTGGGGGAAAAAAAAACCCAACAAAAAACAAACTCATCCCTGCTGTATTCAGAGACTGGGAGACGTTTTTTTCCACAAACAGCGAGTTTGCTGACAAACCGAATTTCAGAAGAACTAAAATGATTGGATCAATTTGGCAAAACCTGGGGGGAAAAGACTCAAAGTGCTGAAATGGCTGATGATTCTGGCATTTTCAAAACTGCCTCATTTCAGGAACGTTTAGATTTTTTTTCCCTTTGAGTTCTCTACTGGAAATGGCATGCAGATAGAGCGTGGGGAGGAGACGGGGTGACAAAGCCTTTGTAGAATTTAAGCAAAAAAACCTCAAGAAAATATTTTATTTGGGGTCCACGCTCAGGCTGCCTGTTTTAAGAAGGGGTTGGATGTTTTGGATCTGGCTGGGAATGTGGTGTTTCAGAAGGAAAGCCCCAGGAAGCACAGCCCTTACCGGAGGCGAGTTCTCGTAGATGTTGGTGCTGTAGGGCAGGTTGATGAAGATGGGGTCCATGTCCTGCACGTCTGTGATAGTGATTGCCAGGTTGGCCAGAGTAGACAGAGGCTTGTTTTTATCTTGGTCCTTGAAAAAAAGAAGGGGCAGGGAGGGGAGAGAAAGGATTTCTATCAGAAAAGCAGGATTATTCAGCAGCACTACGTCTCTTGCAGTTGTAGTTGGGGCAGGATTTCTGAATAGTGGAAGCAATCATCTCTTTTTCAAGCTACCTGCTGGAATTATTGTCCACTGCACCTCCCTCTAAGCTGAAATACAATATGCATTTCATTGCAGCATCAGCCCTTTCAAATGAAGCAAACACCAATTTAGTTTTCATCACATTTGGAATGAAAATGCGGGTAATGCTGTTCAACACCTACTTCAAAATGTAAATTCCTTCCTAATGCAGACACAGCCTAAGGCATCTCTGCGTGGTCAGACCCAGGGGTGGGTGCCAGCAGCCTCTCTCATACCCACAGGGCTGATGCCTTAATGCAGTTTGGGCTCTGTCAGCTGAAAAGGAGGCTCCCGGAGACCTCAGAGCCCCTTCCAGTGCCTGAAGGGAGCTGGGAGGGATTTGGGACAAGGGCATGGAGGGACAGGACAAGGGGAAGTGGCTTTAAACTGAAAGCAGGCAGGGTTAGATCATGTATTAGGAAGAAACTCCTGGTGGTCAGGGTGGTGAGTTTGCCCAGAGAAGCTGTGGCTGCTCCTGGACCCCTGGAAGTGTCCAAGGCCAGGCTGGATGGGGTTTGGAGCCACCTGGGATAGTAGAAGGTGTCTCTGCCCATGGCAGAGGGTTGGACTAAATGGTCTTTGAACATCCCCTCCCACCTGAACCGTTCCATGATCCCCTCCCTTTCTCTTCATCACATCCCACCAGGACAGAGCCCTGGGCTCTTCTCCAGGCATGGCCCTTCTCCAGCAGCCAGTGCTCCAGCAGCAGGCACTGCCACCAGCTTTCCTGCTGAAACCTTGTCCCATGGGTGCTTAAAAGTGACTCCAAAACCCCCCCAGCCCTTTGCTAAGGGCAGGAGTGAGGAGAGCACACGGAGGGAAGGGAATCAATTTCTCCTTGCCCCCAGTCAGGCACTGTGCTGGAAGGTGACCATCAGAGCTCACCACACACTCCTCCAAAGCAGCTCTGAGCACAGGCAAAGACTGATTGCCAGAAGATTAATGTTAATTTAAACTCTATTCAACAGCTCAGCTTGTACATTATCCTCTTCACCTGCAGGGCTCAGTGTCTGTGGCCTGGGTGGACGCTTATTCTGACTCTGCTGTTAGTGCCATCAGGTTAAAGTCCTTTGTTTCTTCACATAATGCTCCTTCCCCACCCCTTCACCTCTTAAATTTTGTTTAAAGCATCACAGATGGCACTGAAAAAGCGAGCATGCTTCCAGTTTCTCACTGCTGTCCTTTCCATCCTCTTTCTGTGCTTGCTGCCTTCATCCCTGGGATGGAACAGCTCTTGCCTTGCCCTCTGCTCCTCAGCAATCCCTGCAGCTACCCTGAGCCCACCACCACCCCATTTCCCACTCTGGACCATGCAAACTGTTCATCAGGCAGGCAAAATTCTGCATTCCAGATCCTGCTGTGCTGGTGTGACTCTCATCTTTCTTTCCAAGCTTTGCCCTGGGTTTCTCATCACTTTTCTTCTAGGAATTACTAGCACTGACCAAACCCAGGAGATACTCTCACAGCTGCCATCCAGAAACAATATTTAAGTCCTTGGATTCCCAAAGCTGGAAATCACTGGATGCCAGGAGTGTACAGAGCAAGTAACAGGGTGCCCAGAGAAGCTGCGGCTGCCTCATCCCTGGAAATGTCCAGGCTGGACAGGGCTTGGAGCAACGTGGGATAGTGGAAGGTGTGCCTGCCCAGGGCAGAGGGTTGGGATGAACTGGGCTCTACAAGCCCTCCCAACCCAAACCATTCTGGGATTCTGTGAATCCCCCATTTTATCTTTGCTGGGATACAGGGCCAGACGGAGCTGGATGGACAGAGCTGACAGCACTGCATCCCTGAGGGAATCAGAATCCTGGAAGAAAGTTACATTTCCAGCAGGCTCTGTGTTTGGTCCCACATTTTCCAACCTGCCAGACAGTTCAGTAACACATCCCAGGAAGGTGTGTCAGCGACAGACACTGGCAAGGCAGCAACAGAGAGGAGTATTAAAAACAAAATGAGGTATGCTTCAAAATAAAAAACAAAAAAACCCCGAACAACAAAAAACCCAAGTTTCTGGAGAAAACTGCACAGCCTGGAACATGCAGGGTTTCGGCTGAAAGGCTGTCATGTTTGCCCTGCAGTCCATGAGTGTGTGGGCTCGGCGCTGTGCAGAGCGAAGCGCAGCCCTCCGTGTCCTCCTGACATTTGTGGCTCTGCATCAAGACAATGATCTTGATTAAATCACATGCTTCAAGAGCTCTGGCCAGCTGCCTGGAGGGGGCAGAGAGGGTTTTCCCCCCCTCTCCTGAGCGTGGAGCCGGGCAGATGTATTGCAGGGGTGAACCTCACCTTCCTCTGTTGTGTGTGAGGTGGGGAAGGAGCAGAACTCCAGCCTGTGTGCTCCTCCACATTCTCCAGCTCTCTCTGGGCTGGATTGAACACCTATTCACATGGGGCATGAATTTGCCATGCTGCATGCATCTCCCATGGGATAGCATTGACTGCAATAAAGACCCTGGTTTCTCCTCTGCCCACCACAATTTTAACTCTTGGTGTCTGAACTTAATAAAGGTGAATCCACTTGTAATAAACCAGCTGTACAAGGAATGAGTCTGGAGGATTCCCAAAGACATTCCTCACTCAGAGGGTGGTGAGACACTGGCACAGGCTGTCCAGGGAAGTTGTGGATGTAGATCCAACCCTGGAAGTGTTACAGACCCAGCTGGATGAGGCTTGGGGCAACCTGGTCTAGGAGAAGGTGCCCCTGCCCATGGCAGGGGGTTGGAATGGGGTGGGCTTTAAGGTGCCTGACCTAAACCATTCCATGATTCTGGGAATGGTCTGTATGCCCTGTACTGGGTTTCACCACCCAGGAGCTGGTCCCCTTCCTGCAAAAGCCCAAAAGGAGATTGTCTTAGGTTGCAATATAGGATGTGACCAAAAGTATCTATTCTATCACCATCTGTTGAGACCAGGTGGGGGCAGTGATGCTTATCTCCATGGGAGATATTCTGCTAATGGGCCATCCATTGAAACCAGGTGGGGCATTGTTCTTTATCTTTTCACAACCCATCCTTCCTCCAGCCAGTCATTTTCTGCTCATGGCCATTGAGTCCCACTGCATGACTGATAAAATTACTGCATCCCATTGGAAGATGCTCCAGCCAGGGGGAGGAGCCAAGCATTTCTTACTGAGATAAAATCTGAGATTTGGAACATCAAAGCAGCCTTTTTCCACTGGATTGCTGAGGAAAACCAGACCCTTCTACATCATCACTGGACATTTGGAGGAAAACTGCACCTTGTACAGGAGCACTGCTCCAACTGAGCCACATCTGTCACTGCAGGAGGATGCAACCACCATTGAATGGGACTGCTGCCAACACCCTGCCTGACAGGGTGTCAGGTTGTACTCTGACTCTGTCAGTGGTTTTGGGTTTGTTCTTTGTACTGTGTTTCTTTTTTAATTTCCCTAGTAAAGAACTGTTATCCCTAATTCCCATATCAATGCCTGAAAGCCCCTTAATTTCAAAATTACAATAATTTGGCAAGAGGAGGTTCACATTCTCCATTTCAAAGAGAAGCTCCTGCTTTTCTTAGCAGACACCTGCCCTCCAAACCAGGACAGAGATTTTCCAGAGCAGGGCAATAGAATAAACCCTGGACACCACGTGCAGGCAGGGTAAGACTCACCGTGGCATTCACCTGGAGCTGGTAAGCCTGAGTGACTTCGTAGTCCAGCTCCCGGATCACTGACACGATGCCACGGCCGCTGTCGATGGCAAAGAAGTTGGAAGGGGGCTGGAAGGAGTACAGCACGCTGCCTCCTGCCCCCTGGTCCGGGTCTGTGGCGTTCACGATGAAAATTGGAGTGCCCACGGGGGTGTTCTGGGGATAAAAAAGGAATATCTTTAAATCCGCGTGCCGTTTTCACATCAAACATGCACCAGGAATTTCCTCTTCCCACCAGGAGGGATATCCAGGGACCCAGCACCTTCAGTCCTGCATTTCCACAACATTTCTAAGTTGCACAGCTGTGTTCTTTATTACAGTATTGCAGGCCTATAACAGTTGTTACACACTTATAATAATAGTTATACAGCTGTGGTCAAGATGGCACTCTGTCACAAACCCTTATTTTTCCCATACATCCCAACTTTCCAGAAAAAATCTCTCTCTTTGCTTAAACTTGCTTCTTGCCCAAAGGCGCTTTTATTTTGATGCTGACTCCCCCAGCGTTTTCACCACAAAGTATTAAATACAGGAGAGCTTTGAAAAAATAAGGGGACATGTGAAAAAGCCAACAAAAAAAAAAAGCATTAAATGCAACACAGAACTTCACGCAAAAGTCAAAGTTGTAGTTTCCACAGCAACTACAACCTGGCCCGATTAACGCAGGCATGAGCAGCTCCATCGTCATAAATCTGGAACTAATCTACATGCATAAAATATGCAGCTGAGTGCACAAAATCAGCAATGGCAAGTGCAGTTTGGCACTTCTTATTGTTTAACTTCGCAGCGGGGAGAACAATTATCCATTTTTGGTGTAACAGCTGCATGTTCCTATGCAAATCTTAAAATGCATATTCTTGTCTCTGCCTGAAGGCACGAGCACAGACTGCCAGGAAAAAAGGCTCTGCCAGGGCTCCAGGTACACCTTGGGCACGTCCCTCTGCCTGTGACACCACCAAAAGGGTTGGCAAGGAGCTAAACCTCGAAAGGGGACACAGCAAAGGGCAGAAACGAGCCCTGACACGGCTGGTTATGGGATAATACGGATTATTCCTGAAAACCTCTCCCCAAGTCTCTGTGTTTTATTGCTAACTCCTTCCCTATTAAATTATTCACCCTCAGATTACGGAGGAGCATCTTGAAGTGCTGAGAGGATGGAAAGGAGGTTTGAGGAGGGGTATGCTTCCAAGAAAATCCCTGGTCCAAGCTGTGAAACAAACTGAGCCGTTTTCAGGTTTTTTGGGAACCACAGGCTTGCAGTAAACCAAAGGTTGTCCCAGTCAACACCTCCTGTACTAGAAAATACAGGAAAACAGAGCTCCACACTAGGGAATCTTATTTTACCAGCTCAATACTGGTGCCAGCAAAGAACCAAAGAATCTAAATTTTCCCAGTTAGGGCTGAGTCCAGCAGAAATTTGCCCTCGAGGCAGGTGGCAGGGTTTGGTACAACAGAGCAGGGAACCCAGGGCACACTCTGCAATTCCCACTGATGAATCCAGGCTCAGGCCACTCATCCCACACTCATCCCTCGTGGTCCCTGCCCTTGTCTCCAGGCACGTGGCATTGCAGGGGCATCAACACCAAGCTCACCGCGGGTTCCAGCAAAATTCCACTTCCCTTTCATCAGCATCACTTCTGCCAAGGTGTTAGAGACTGTGGCTCCCACTTAGGTTTTCCATTTCCTTTCTGGTTTTTTCCCCTCCTCTAAATCAAGCTGCTCCAGGAAGCCTCGCAGTGCACGGCCTGAGGATTATTTTTTAAAGTACCTTCCAGTTTTTGGTGATCAGCAATCACAAAAGCATAAAAGATATAGCTGGAAGGGACCTCAGGAGAGAAACCTGTCCCCCTAAATCATTCCCATCCCAAAAGCCTTCTAGCAATGGAGACACCATATCCCCCCAGCCCACATGTCCTGGAATTTTGCTGCCCTTTTCGTTACAGTTGCTCATTTTCTGGAAGGCTTCACCCAGCCCTGCCCTGCTGCCGTGTAAACCCTTGACTTTGTGGCACACACTCAGCACCTTAATCCTGGCTTGGGCATTTAAACTGCTCGGGAGCCAAGATTTTGTCAGCTGTGGGGGGGTGTGTTGGGTGAAGGGCCCTGTGTGGGAGGCTGGGGTGGGTGTTTGCTCTCTGGGCACTCCTAAAATGCCTTCTCAGACAAGGCTGGAGCCTCTTTTGGGCTACCTGCCTCCCCCAAGCCATTCCAGAGCATCCCACAGCCTTCCTGTTGCTGCTGGCAGGGCACTGCTTCCACCACCTCACTCCACATGCTCCAACAACCCAATTCCTTCCCAAAGAGTGACCAGTGTCACAACACAGCATCACAAATTAACCATTCACAGGGAGAGGCAGAGCACGAGCAGATTCAGCCTTGCACTGAAGGCTCTGAGCTACACTGCCCTGGGAATAATAATAATAATATTCATAAGGATAAAGCTGGCCTTGGTGAATATGTTTCCTCTCCTTTTTAAGTGCCCCTAGCCACTGCTTTTAGCATGCAAATCCTCTCTGGTCACCCGTGATTACGGGGCTGGCTGTGAGAGAGGAGAGCTTGATTCCCCCTGCATTGTGCTCCACACAATAGCCCCAAAGCAGGCTTTGAAGGGAGTTCATCTCCTCGTCCTTCCAAAGGAGAAGCTGCCTGGAGGGGACACGGAGGTCACCAGCTTTGGTGCTGTCAGCTCCCAGACCCTGCAGACACCACTGGGTGACTTTATCCTTGTTTTACAGCCTCCTTCCCTTCGTTGGCCAGGACAGCAAGGGATCAGTTCTGGACAAAGATCTGGCCCTGGGAATCAGTCATGGATATCAGCAGCAAAGCATCTGAGGGGCTGTGAGGGACACCAGGGCATGGGCACACCAGCCAAACTCAGCCAAGTGAATTTAGGAGGGGAGCAGAAGGGTTCCAGGCAATAGGAGGAGTGTTACAGGAAGCAGAGCAGCATGGATACCCAAAATGCACAGGTCAACGTGAATATTTCACCACCAAGCACATGCCCTTATTCCCAACAGCTCACAGGGGAGAGGATGCAGACCCATAAGGAGTGCTCTGGGTAATGCATCTTTTTTATCACAGCTCAAATTCAAGCACAGAAAAAAATAAAAATTTCCCCAAACCAGCAAAACCAGCTGGAGGGTGCAGACATCCCATGTCAACAGTCCTCCAGGGAAAAAGGTCTCATCAATGCTCATGCCCAGGCAGGCATAGTCAGGACTCAGAGGAATTTCAGGCCATCTGCCTTAAAAAGCATTAAAAGCTGTCTTTAAAATCCTCTTGCCATTTCTGGGTCAAACAGGCTCGAGATATTCCTCAGCAGGAAGCGGATGTCTTTATTTCTCAGAAGCTGTGGCCCATCATCTAAACAATGAAGCAAAACATCTGGATAAACAGAAGAGCCTGGGGCTTGTGTTTGATGGTAAATACCGAGCAGAGGACACAAACCAGGGAGATGCCTTTGGAAAGCCCCAAATGTTCCTGCCTTTCCAGCATTTGGTTCATTTATAGGACTCCTCTGCATATCCTTCATGGTTTTTCTTCATTAACAAGGACTAATTGTGGTTGTGCTTATCTCACCAACAGGCAAAAATAACTAAATCTATCATTTCTTTTGTCCAGGCAGACACCAGCCTACAGGTGCTCATGGCAAGCAGGTGAGCTCTCTACACGAGTCGCCAAATTCTGTCATTTTTTAAAGCTCTCAGCTCTCTGCAGCAGCCTGCGATGGAGGCTTCATTCACTACAGAAAAAAGAACTGGTGACAAAACTGTGTCATGTCATTAAATCTTTGTTACGACTCCAGCAGATGTGAGATTAAAAATAAACATGCAGGCAGATGCTGCCTGCTGGGGGGAGGAGGAGGAGGGCAAACAGGAGTGGGACCTGCTCCTGACCTGTCTCCTGCACCCCAACCTTCACCTGGCACCTCAGCAGGAGCAGCTCCAGCACCCAGGGCCCCCCCAGGGCAGCTCCAGGAATTAAAGGGCTCTGGGGTGCTGAGTAATGATGCTGTTCGCCCTTATTTTGCAATAAATTAGTAAGAAAAGTTCAAACTGTTAAAAAAGAACGTATTGGAAGAAGAAATACTGAACAGCAATGCAGGAGCCCCTAACTCTTAACCATAAGAAGTCTGCTCTATTCCAGTCCTCCCAGGGAGTTGTGTTTCCATCCCAAAGCTGTGGTGGGATTCCCAAGCACAGCCCAGCACAACAAACAGCTCCCCTGGGCTGGCTGTCACCTCCCGTGTGACCTCAGCATGAGCCACCAGACACAGATGTGTCCTGCTCACCCTGGCAGCTGGGACACCAAAGTCTTGTGCAACACTCTCTGTGAAAGGGCAATTAAGGCTGAAGGAGGGGTTACCAAAAAAGAACTTTAAAAATATTTATTTATTTATTTATCTTATTATGAACCCTGCTATAATATGCATTAGTAATAAAATTTTGGGTGGGTGCTGCTCTGACACAACGTGGTAATATAAAGTAGATGACAATCCAGAGGAGATTCCCTCTCTGGGGTCACAATGTGAGAAACCTGGGATAGTGGAGAGTGTCCCTATCCGCAGCAGGGGGTTGGAATTAGATGGTCTTTAAGGCCCCTTCCAACCCAAACTGTTCCATGATGTGTCCAACCAGGCAGGTTACATGGTTGAACACGAGGGAAACCTGAAAAAAGTCAGAGCACCACCTCCTCTTGTCTGTTCCTCTCAAGCTGTGCCAGAGGAGGTTTAGATTGAATAGCAGGAGACATTTTTTCATGGAAAGGTGTCATGGTTTGACATGGTCCTACCACAGCCTGCAGAGGAATCTTGGCTCTGGCACCTGGAGCACCTCCTGCCCCTTTTTTTCCACTGCCCCTGCCGTCTCTCACATGCTCTCACCTCCTCCTCTTCTCTGGCTGGAATTAACACTATCACAGAGGCATTACCAACATCTCTAACTGGCTCAGCCTTGGTCAGGAGCATGTCCATCTTCAGAGTCATCAGGGACTGGCTGTGCTGGACATTGGCTTCTCACAGAAACCATCTCTGTGGCCCCTGCTATCAAAAACCAGGTCATGCAAAACTCAAGGAAGTGGTGGAGCCGCTGCCTCTGGAGGGATTTAAAAGATGTGTGGTTGTGGCGCCTGGGGGCATGGCTGTGTAACCTGGCAGTACTGGGTTAGTGCTTCAACCTGATGTTCTTAGATCCAACTCAAATGATTCTTGTGGAAAGGCTCTCCTTTCACACAGGGCTAACAAAAAAAAAAAAAAAAAAGGCTTTTTTTTGCAGAAAATCCAGCTCCCATCCCTTTCCTGAGGCTCCTGCTCCCACAGCATTAAGTCCCTCGCTCTGCTCAGGGAGCAGATTTGCACGGTGCCTTTGAGAGTTCCCCACTACAGAAAAACCATTTCACGGGCCACGGGCCACCAGCAGCCCAGACGTGCCTCGATCCATCAGTCCTGTCCAACTGGCCTGACCCCAGGATCCCCGGGGGCAAAGGGCTGAGAGGGGGAGTATGGAGAGCTGACTTGTTTACAGCTGGGTCACACTGGGGTGGGAGATGAAGCAGAGGAGATCTGGGAGTTCATTTTCCAGATACTCCCTTCAGCGCATCCACGTTTCCAACACACTGCATGGCTCTGAACTGCGATGAAACCACGACAACGCTCTCACAAGAAGGCTGGGCAGCAGAAAGGAATATTTTGGTTTGTTTGGGGCTCACCCCTCCAGACAGCTGCCCCTCTCCAGTGGCTGGCCACGTAGAGGACCTCCATCTGACCTCCCAGGGCAAAGTCACCCGGCAGAAGCTGGTGGGGATGATTAGGATGCCGCTGCATGCTGTAGCCATGCAAATAATGTGGAAAAACGGCAGGCAATCTGGCCGAGCAGCTGTCGGAAGGTCGGGGAGATGAGGCGACACAAACGGGCCGGGGGGCGCACAGCCACCACGGGCAGCTCTGATCCCACAGCCCTGCCAGCCCATCAGGAGATGCAGCTCAGGTCAACCTATTACTCTTAAATAATTCCGTGCTGCCGCTCCTGGCGGCTCTTTTCGCTCCACGGACAAAAGGAGCTTTGCACTCCGTTGAAAGCTGGAGCTCAGACATCCCTGAGCTCCAGGCAAATCCTGCCCATCCCAAATCATTGCAGGCAGGAAGGAGGGCTCAGTGCCTCTGGCCTTGAAGGCAGGGCATCTCACGGTGCAGTGGAACATGGATTCCAGGGATGTTCCCCACACAGCTGGGACCCTCTCTCTCTCACCCCGGGCTGCCTTAAGTCACCTATTCCTGCCCAGGTCTCGTTTCTGCAGGAAATCACTGCAGAAAGAGAGTCACAGCGAGTGCCAGCCCCTGCTGAGAGGCAAAACCAGTCCCACGTTTTGGTTTCTGTCCCCATGCTCCATCCCAGCTGCCAGAGCAGGTCCCTCGCTCGCTCGCCAGCTCCGAACGTTCAGATGTGCACAGACTTCCAATTCCCCTGCTCTTAATTGCACTTTTAATTACATTTATTAATTGCATTACTGCTCGTCCGAGCCAGGCAATTTCCAATTTCTAAGTTTGATTTTAAAACCCGGTAATTTCCCTTTTTGCAGTTTTTATTTTTTTGGGTGGAAACCCAGCCCACCTTTCAATCAGCTCTCATTAATATGTACCTCCTGTTGCTATCTCTATTAGGTGACCTCCCTCATTATCGGGTGACACTGGCAAACGGCCACCGCAGAGCTATAATTCAATTGAGGGGCTTTTGAAAACACCATAAACACAGCTGGAATGGATGCTTTGTAGGAGCTGCAGAGGAATTAGTTGCTGGATCACCACGCTCGGAGCCCGAGCACGCTCGCTCGCAGCAGACACAACCCGAGGTACGGTGCTGGAGGAAGGGACATCACAACCCCCAGCCCACAGGGGACATTGCCATGCTGGCAGGACAGTGGCACTCAGCAGGCAGAGGACAAACAGCCACACAGAGCAGGAGATGCTCTGGTGTCCCAGATAAACCTGCTTGCTTTTTCCATTTCCCACCAAAACCCTGCTGACACGGTGGCTGAACCACGGCACAGCACCCCCAGGAGCTGGGGGAGAAATCCTAAAATGGTTTGGGGGGTTGGGCAGGGAAGGACCTTAAGGATCACCCAGTTCCAACTGGCAAAATCCAGCAGCTTCCCAGTGCTTGGGGAGGGGGCAGGAGAAAAGGGTGGTGATGCAACCACCACTAACTCAGCATCCACAGCCAAATTTCATCACAGAGCCACGTTTCTCTCCCATTCTGCATCTTCAAGGAGCAGGCAGGGCCAGGGCAAGGGCTGGGAGGCAGTCTGTGCTCCCCTCCTCTGCTGCTGGTGGCTCAGCCCCAGTTCTGGAGACAGCAGATGGGAAGCCAAGATGGTCTGAGAAGACATTTGAAAGTCAGACACGAGCGCCAAGAATGTGAAAACCTGTCAGTCAGAGAGCCCCTGGCTTCAACAGCACGGCGTCCCTCCTGCTGGTGTGATTTTCCTGCTGGAAAAGGGCGTTTGGAGCAACCTCCCTCTCTGCAAGGGCACCCACGGCAGATGGCCCGGCGCCCCTTTGGCTCCTCCTGGGGATGGTGGGCATGGATCAGCTGGATCCAGGTGGCCACAGTCAGGGTCTGCCTTCCTGCAGTGGCTGCTTTTGTTCAGGGAAGCAAAGGCAGGGGGATCACACAAACCAGGGGGATTTTCCACCGTCCCTCCCCTCAACATCAAAATTCAGAGGCAAAGTCAAACCACCAAGAGTGATTTACTGCCACCAGCCAGCATTCAGGGTGGGCTGGGACAAGAAATCCCTTTTCCATAGCATAGCTTGAGGGCTATGCCATAAACCGAACAGATCCTGGTTTTTATATATATATGTATATTTTTTAAATTTTTTTTTTTCATTTGCCACTAACTTTCACTTTCGGGCACCCCACGGCAGCCCACTGGGCGGTGCTCTGGATGGCAAATGACTCCCATTAAGGCAGAGCACTCACACAATGCATTACAAATGAAGCCCTAATGACAGGACACCGGCAGCACTGCTCCCACCCGATATTAATTGGGTGCCACTTTCTTTTAATGGTACATTAATTAATGCACGATATCAACAGAAGTCCACGGCACCACCATTAATACAAATGAATTCATTATCATCGGTGTTGCCACGAGAAATGACAAATAAATCTGGAACAGTGGGACACTTCAAATAATAGCCACGAATCATTAGCTATTGTCTTCATTTATACAATGTACTGCAAATATATACATGAAATCTATGGATGCTTATGCAGCCACGTGCCCCTCTCCTTGCCTCCTCCTTGGAGGGCCACCAAGCTGGCCAAGACTTGCTTCATCACTTCACTGCCTCCTTGCTATCTCCTCTTATCCCAGTCCCAGAGGGGAACTTCTCACTGTCCCCCTCTCTTGAATCTTCAAAAGACTCTTTGATCCAGCACATGTAATCCTGGAAAGAGGATCACCTTCCCTTCCTCCATCTCTCTCACTCCCATTTTAGCCAGGCACAAAGAAATTTGCCTGTTGGAACCCTGAAACCTGTGAGTTTTGAACTTTCTGTGCCTTATGACACTGAATCTCAAATAAACCATAGCTTTTGACTTGGGGCTTTGGAGAAGGCTTCCAAATTTGAGTGATGGAGTTAGAATCATGGGTGTGTAGTGAAATAAAAGTGTGTGCTTTCACATGGTAAAGGGTTTAAAATTTGAGGATTTTATAGTTTAGTAATAGGTATGGGAAAAGATGGATGCTCTTGGGCAGTGGCTCTTCTTCCTTCTTGTTTCTTCTTCCTCATGATTTCAGGCAGTAGTTTTTGGTTGGATAGAAAATCCCACAGTGCAGGCCATGGGTGTTTTTTATTGGGTCAAAAGTAGAAATAATATAGATGTTAGTTTTTAACTGAATAGTTTCCCTTTAAAAGACCTTGTAACTAGCTAAATACACCTCCATTTTCTTGCTTTTAGCTTGTTAGCTAAAAATGCTGAAGAGCTCTCTGTGCTACAGGTAGGATTTAATAAACAACCAGGTCCAAACAAGAAAATCCATCTCTCGAGTTTCAATCAATCCTGACTCCGAGTAAAAGCAAAAAAAACAAAAGAAAAAATAAAAGCCAGCCACTAATATGCCACTAATAAAACAGTGATGCTATCACCTGCCTGCTTTTTTCTTTGTTTCCCTTACTTATTTAATTTACTTCCTTTTTATCTGCTGTTCTGGTAGAGAAGCCACGG
The DNA here is from genome assembly GCF_009819885.2 of Catharus ustulatus. Lineage (NCBI taxonomy): Eukaryota > Metazoa > Chordata > Aves > Passeriformes > Turdidae > Catharus > Catharus ustulatus. The sequence continues at coordinate 34,263,373 of NC_046228.1, read as the reverse complement.
GAGGAGCGAGTAACCTATCCTCAGAAAATCAAGGAAAAAAACCCCACCCCCCCTTGGAAATCTGGGATTTGTAACTCCCAAAGATCCATCAAGAAGAAACTCCTGGAAAAGCCTCTGCAGCAGGCTGAGAGCAGGTACCGCCCTCAACAGGAGCGAACACAAAATCCATACAGCCCTGCTGATTCAAAAAAATCCTGCCCTGTCTTCCTGTGGATGGCTTCATTACCAGAGTTAGGATCGATACGGGTTCAGCTGGGGTCTCCTCATCAGGTTTTGCTCGTGCTGAGGCAGCAAACTGTGGCAGGAACGCTGGCTGCTGGAGCCATGGCATGGGCATCGCTCTCCCGGGGGAGGGAACACCCCAATTCCCTGTCTGCCACTGCCTCGCAGTGCAGAGAGAGCCTGGGACAGTGGGAAGTGCAGGGAAAAATTAAAATACAGTGTATTAAAATACAGCCTTTCAAAATACAGTGTACGGAGGCTGGCTCAGAAACTGCAGGAAAAGCCAGGCAGGAGCTGTGCTGAGAAACTGGACACATGATAAAACAGGGAAGCCAGCAATCCAAGGGAGGATTTTTTTCTTCAAATGGGGGGAAAAAAGCATGATGCTCATCTTTAAAGTGAAAGAGGAGAGGTTTAGATTAGATGTGAGAGATTCTTTACTCAGAGGGTGGGCAGGCCCTGGCACAGGGTGCCCAGAGAAGCTGCCCCTGGATCCCTGGAAGTGTTCAAGGCCAGGTTGGACAGGGCTTGGAGCAGCCTGGGATGGTGGAACGTGTCCCTGTCCTGGTTTGGGGGGAGATGGAAGCAAAAACTTTTAAAACCCACTTTTTCTGCAATTGCAGGCATCTGCCTGAAGTCTCATAAGCTCTGTGTCGAGGCAAACAGTTTTTCCCTCTGATTTCTCCCTGTGTTGCCAAAGGAGCCAGCCCAAAGAACTGGCCAAGCACGCTGGGAAATCACATCAGAACACTGGTCAGAGCAATCCACTGGTGACACCACTTGTGTCAAGCAGGTTTTAAAAAATCCCTTGAGTGGCTTTCAAAAAGTCCTGGTGTTTTATTATAGAAGTGCTCAGCTGGTGTGTTGGGGTTTGTTTCAAAGGTGCCCCACTCTCTGAGGAGCACCACAAGAACCAAGGCAGTGGGGTCCTAAAAGCTCACCACAACATCTCCTGCAGGGATAATACAGCAGGAAAAGGCACATTCCAGCTTGGGATGTCTGCAGTGAGGAACAGGAGCAGGGTGGGAAAGGAGAAGGAGCAAGAAAACAAAGGAGAAATAAAAAACCTGCACTTTTGTCCTTTTCTAGAAACAGGGATGACTCCCTCCTTCTCTCTCTCAGCTCACCACATCTTCTTGCAATCAGCAGAGGAGATCCCAAGGAATTAACATGGCATTACCTGAGTTGGGGGGAAAAAACCCCAAACCCAGACAGACCCAAACCCACACAACCCTTCCTTGCTGAAACCATTCCCTTTGAGGCACTGCCTTCGGTCCCAGGCTTTTCCTGCCAGCTGACATCCTCCTCCTCGGGATCAGACCAAGCCTTGTCACCTGTGGCTGTGGCTGAGCAGCAGGAGAGTCAGGATCATTTGCCAGGGCAGGGAGAAACTAACCCTGCATCCCCCCCTGCCACAGCTCCCACTCCCTTCCCGTGCTGATTGGAGCAACTCCTCCTTCTGCTGATTGCAGCTGATGGTCCTGGCTGGGCTTTGTCCTTCCAGACCAGACCCTCCATTATCAAAGGTCTGGTTTTTATAAAAGCTTTGGGTTTTTAACTTGTATTTCACACCCCCACCCCAGCTGAGCTAAAGAGTTTATCTTTTGCTTGGGTTCTTCCTACCCTGTCTGGATGTGCTGATGGATTTTGGGGCTTGCCAGAATCCAGCAAAAACCAGGCTTGCTGGGTAGTATTAACTTCTAACCCCCGTGTAAAAATAGCTGCAATAAAGCAGAGTGAATAATATCAGCTTCACCTAATGTAACTTTGATTAAAAAGTGCTGCCCTCTCCATCACTCCCGGGTGGTAACTCCAGAGAAATGTCCTTCCCCAGGGATGGAAAGCCAGTGAGCTCTGGGGAGAGAACAGCCTGTACAACCCAGGCACTTTCCAGGGCTGCTGCTGAGCCCCACAGGGAAGGTGGAGGGACCAAACTCGGAGGAAAAGCCAACAAAACAGAGGAAAAAATTGCAGATTCCTGCCCATCTGGGTAGCAAGGCAGACCCTTCCAACAGAAGTCCAGCTGCAGGACCAAACCACTGAGGTCCACGGCACAAAAACCTCATCCCTTCCCTCAGATACAAAAACCCCCCACGTATTTAATTATTCTCCCCTTCACTCCTGGTGCCTGCAGACTGTGTCAGGAGCTGTTTTGTTCCAGCGTGCAGGAGGAGGCAGGCAAGGTTTTAATTTCACGCCATGCACCAGGCGCTGCAATTTTGGACACTGTTTGTTATCTGACTTCTGGCCCTATCTCTGGTGCCGGTGCTCCTCAGGCAGCCGTGGCCAGTTGGCTTTTTAATTTATTCTCTGCTAGGATGGGGATTCTGTTCAAGTGAGAGCCCTCCCTCACCGCCCAGGCATGCTGCTTTAATCACAAAATGCTTTCGAGTTTGGAGGTGCCAGGTTCGGTGCCACTCCTGTGCCACAGCACAGAGGGCTGGAGGAAACCCCCAAGCAGCAAAGCAACTTTTGTTCACTCAAAAAGTAAAAAAGAAAAAAAAAAACCAACAACAAAAAAACCCAAAAAACCCCACCTGAAATGGGATTAAAATTAATTCCCAAATCTGTCCCTCCTCAGAGAGGTGAAAACTCAAAATTCAAGGACGACCTACGGTTTGGATTGGACAAGACCTTAAAGCTCATCTCATTCCACCCCCCTGCCATGGGCAGGGACACCTCCACCGTCCCAGGTTGCTCCAAGCCCTGTCCAGCCTGACCTTGGACACTTCCAGGGATGCAGGGGCAGCCACAGCTTCTCTGGACAACCTGTGCCAGGGGCTCACCACCCTCACAGGGGAGAATTTTTTCCCAATATCCCATCCAGCCCTGCCCCATGGCAGAATGAAGCCATTCCCCTTTTCCCCTGTCCGAAACCCCTCTAGGCAGTGCAAGGAGCCCATTCCCCAGCAGAGGAGTGAGGATGACTTGGAAAACCCTCATCTCTCCAGGCTGATCCTTTGCCCAGGTGAAGAATTCCCTGCTTTTTTTGGCATAAGCAAAAAAGCAAGGCATGAAGTCACATCTGCAGGCTGGCAAGCCACGGCATCCCTCTTGTGCTCCCCCAAAAACTGCTGAGTGCCTTTTTCCGCAGGAAAACTCAGCCCAAAGTTTTTTTGAGTGAGCCCTCTTCCCCAAACCCCTGACCCTGCCTTTCTTGCAGGGTGGTCTGTCAATACAGAGTTCAGCCTGAGCTCAGGAGAGGACTGGGAATGAAAGGAATGAGGAGCAGGTAATTGCTGCGTGAGAATGACAGCGCAGCGATTTCCACGGGCTGGCACAGAGCGTGGAATACCAAGAGGCAGCCGACAGCTGGAGAATCAATACCTCCCAAGAGGGGGGATTATTAGGGAGAGAAAGGGGCTTGAAAGATCCATAAGTGCCTGAGGAGTGACTATTTCCAAAGCACTGCTGGCAGAATGAGAATTGCCCTGGGAAGGATTGCTGGGACCATTCCCAGGGTGTGCCTTCATCCCAGGGATGCTCGGCAGCAAAACACGGCTGTGCCATCATCCCCCACCTTCCTCTTGCAAAAGGCAGCTCTCCTCTTCCCTTGGTGCCCCCTGGAAGGTGCCAGGGAATGTCCTGACGGGGATTTTAGGGAAAGGCATTTTGGCCTCTGCATTTCCTTCAGAGAGGCAGCAGGAAGAGGCTGCAGGAAACAAAAACGTGCGGTGGCAATTCTCCTTAGCCAAAGCACCTCTGCAGTCATTAACAAAGCACATCTGTCAGCTCCCTGCAGTCATGTCCCACCAGCACTTTTCAAATCCCAATTTCCCTGCTTTGCTCAGCCCCTCCACGCTGCAGCCACACCGAGGTCCATCCCCCAAAACCATTAGCATCCCCCCAAATGATGAGTGTGTGTGTCACCCCTCTCCATAAAGCCATGGGGAGCCACCAGGATCTCCTGCAGCACTCCCCAGCGACCATGGCTTCAGTTCTGAGCCCCAGGAGAGCTGGTTACCCACAGCAGCCACCCTGCTCCCCAGGGATGAGCATCCCAGCAGCCAAGGCAACAACATCACTCTGCTTCTCCCTGCTGCATCAAGCCATCCTTAGGCTCAGTCTCTTGGAAAACACAAATTCAGGCACTTCCAGATGAAGATTTGCCCTCTGGACATGAGCAGGGAGCTTATTTCAAACCAGGATGCCTCTGGGCATTCCAGCTTTCCACAGGTTTCACACACCCAGCAGCTCCCTCTGCCAAGAGCAGGCTGCTGAAAACGCAGCTTGGAAGCTGCTTGGGGGAAATTCGTGTTCAGCTTAGTGCTAAGCATGTTTAAATACAAAAGTTCCTCCTGGATGAGAGCAGCCAGGAGGCCAGGGAGTCTCATTTTCCCGGGGGAGAACCAATTGCTCACAGCACATCTGGGTGGGAAAAAGGAGCAAAAAGCAGAAGAGCTCTCTCCTCTTTGAGCCTCCTGCAGCCTGTGCACAGTTATTTATTTATTTAAACTCTTTTTTTTTGTTTGTTTTTCAAAGGTGAAAACATAAATAGGATTTTTTTTCAGGAGGAGAGAGAAGCTCAAGTAAGTGGGGAGGAACCTTAAAGAGCAATTTTTGAAATGTCAGCAGGCAGGAGTTTGCCCAAGGACAGCTTAGATGTGCCATTTGTTTTTCAGAGGAAGGCAAAAAGATGTCACATGCCTCAGTTTGCACCCTTCAGGTCATCAGGTGGACTCCACAGCAGGAAAAAAGCAAGGCACAAGACATGCTCTCCAAAACCTTCACCCAGAGGAATTTCTTTGTTTTCTATTAAGTGTAAGAAGAACGAAAAACTTTACTGTTTAATTGGAAGAATTATTTGCTAGCACTTGGCTTGGGCCAGGGAAGGAAGGTGAAAAATTAAGGCTGCATTATCACCTGGCTCAGCATCAGCACTGCCACCCAAAAAATTTGTTTTTTTTGTTACCAAAACCCAATGCCTGGATCAGAGGCAGGGAATAAACGTCCAGCAGCAACAAATGTGGGATATTTTGGGCACTGCCAAGCCCCACCACCCACCCATGTCCCCACATCCACACATCCAGTGAGCCCCTCCTGCCCTGGGCAGCCCATTCCAGAGCCTGACAACCTTCTCAGTGAAGGATTTTTTTTCCTAATATCCAATCTAGACACCCACTGGAGCAAAACACCCAAGTCAAAGAAAAATTCACCTGGCTGAGGAGAACCCAGAAGCGAGCGCTAAGGCTGCAGCCCCAAGTGCACAGCCAGCTATAAATAAAAGCTAAAAAAGAGCACTTTTGATATCTGGATGTGGCTCTTGCTCTCAACCCATTCGAGACTTAGCAGGAAATTTAAACAAAAGCACCTAGTCAAAGCAGGGATAAGGAGGAGGATTTTTTTTTTTTGGAGAAAGGGAGAAGAAAATGCGTGTTCATCACCCACTAAGCCAGCCCAGAGGGGTGAGAGCAGCAATGCCAGCTTGGCACGGGTGCAGTGCCCACCCCAAGCTCCTCCAGCAAAACCCCCTTGAAACGCAGCACGCAAAAATAATGTTTCAAGAGCACATCTCCTTCAAAACAGCTGCACCCAGCCAACATTCCGTGGCCCAAGACTCAAATGCGGCTCCTCTCCCCATCAGTCAGGCTCAGTGAAGGATTTGCTGTGTGGGTTTTGTTTTGTTTATTACTTCTAATGACTTTCTCATTATCATTTCGCTGTGAAACATAAACGATGGTTATGGGAGAAATCATATTATTTGGATGGCTTTATTAAATTAGAGAGCAAATCTGTGTGTATTTCTGGCTCAGGATAAATGTTTGAACTTTGAGAGGCCAAAATTCATTTTCAGACAAAGCCGTTTTCGGCAGCTTTGGAATCTGTGGTTAAATTTGCCCTCAGCTGCAAGGGAGATGTATGGGGGTACTTCTCAATTTAATGCCTCCTAGTGATTTAACCAAATCACCAGCCCAAAACCCTGCTCCTAGTTCTGCCTGTGAGAAACTTGAGACTTGTGGAACATAATGGAAAGATAAAGGGAAAGTAGCACTGAAAAGAAATACAATAAAATAATGAAATCATCCTGTCTGTGTGTGCCCATTCCCCTCGTTCTCACAGGGGGACTTCAACCAGCTCACACATTTTCTGTGAATAAAATCACTGTCTCCACACCTTCACAACAAGGAAAAGTGCTTATTCCTACAGGAACTGCTGCAACTGAGAGCACCAGCACAGCTCCACCAGGAATAGCAACATCAGCCAGGGGGAAAACTGTGCCAGCATGGGCTACCTGCAAGGATTAGGGATAAAACACACAAGGAGAGGTCTGGCACCTTCTCTGCACAGGTTCCAGCCTCTGGTGACAGTAGAAGACAAGCGAGTGGGACACAGACAGGATGAGAAAGCTGCTGCTAAACAGGCAGAAGTTTCACTTTCCTCCTCCTTTCCATCCCTCCCTCCCAGTTCAAGGAAGGGAACAAAAGCCAAATGCATTTTCCATGCAACAAATCAAAGCCTCCCCCCTCCCAGCCTTTTAGAACCAGTACCTGACACTGGAATAAACCTGTTAAAAAGAATAAATTCCCCTGAGCACACCCAAAGGGAAAAAGCAATAGAAAATCAACCTTGATAAAAGAAGTCTTAAATGAAAGCACTTTCAGTGTGCCAACTCCAAATGTATGGCCCCCAAAAAAAGCCTGGGGAGAGAAATCCCTGCTGGAAAAACATGGCAAGGAAGAATGGAGGGGAAAATATTTGGTGCCTTGCAGCAGTTAGGGCAGAGAATGTGATGTGACCTGCAGGGAACAGGCTCTGAGGCAGTGGGACAGGTCTGTGCTCTGCAGCACCCCAGAGGCTCTCAAGCAGCCCTGAGAATTTTGTGGGAGCACAGTATTGGAAGGGACACCCAGCAGGGAAATGCCAAGCTGGAAACCCAATATTCCACAGCCAAGCAAGACCTACTCTGCTACAAATTCAGCAACCAGGGTCAAAGGAACTTGGGGATAAAAGGGGGAAAGGGGCAGTTTTTGAAGCAGGGACAGCTCTGTGGGCATGAGCAGCTAGACTCAGCCTCTGGAGCATGGGAACCAGGAGTGGGTGCTGCCTCTCCAGTGCCCAGAGCAGAGCACAGCAGGCTCTCCTTCCTGTACCTCCACAAGCTGCAGCTGAGCAGAAATGCTGCCCTGGGCATGCTAAACCCTCCCTGCCCTGGTGGCATGGGGTGGGTGGGCAGCAGGAGCAGCTCCCCGACCCCAGAGCCAAGGGATGCTCACCCCTTGCCCAAGGAAAAAGGAGAGGGGAAAAGCAGATGTCTAAGCAAAGTGAAATAAATGAACCTGAGATGTGAGAAGAATGAGTTCATTACAACCTCCCTGACATGGAGCTCCAGGCAGCCACCATGTGTCAGCAGCACCACTTCCTCTCCAAGGAAAAACCTGGCAAAAAAAAACCCTGTTTGTTTTCCAGGCATCCTCCATCCTCCTGGATGGACAGGGCAGAGCTCTGGTCCCTGAGCTTACACAAAACCACTGCTTGTGACAAGGCCACCAATGCTTTGAGACAACTCTTGAGCTGAGCTGCAGGGAGGCAGAAAGCTCACAATCCCACCAGCTCTGACAATCCCTTTTTGTTCTGCTCACATGGCATTTCCAAACCCACCGCCAGGCAGGTTTCCAGATGCTCTGGTGGGAGCCATGGATGTATCTGGGAGCACACAGAACAAGGGGTGGGGGCTGAGAGCAGCTCCTCAGTACTGGATGAAGGGCTGGGTTTCAGCACACAGAGGAGCTGAGGTGTTTCACACACACCTGCACCTCAGAACGGGGCTGCAGCACCAACCACAGTGAGAAGAGCTGATGTGACACTCCTTTGGCAAACTCCTGCGTCCAGGAATGGAGTCCTGCTTCTTACAACCAAGGGACAGAAATCCCATAAACACACTGATCCTTTGCAGAACGTCTCCTGACACCAAATCCATGGGAATAAGCCATGCTGGGTGCTCTCTGCCCGCAAGAAGCTGGTGAAGCATCAGGCCAAGCACAAGGAGGGCTCCATGTCCATTCCCAGTGGTGCCACCCCCTTCCTTCCTGGCCACACCATTTTCCAGGAGCAAGAGCACCCCAGAGGATCCAACACTCCCCCAAACAGGTGGGGAGGCAGAGCAAGAAAGAGAAGAGCAGCTTTTGCCAACCAAACTCACAGAAAGGGAGAGAGAGAAGAGCTAAGCCTCCTCGGGAGGCAAAGCCTTCAGAAGTTAAATGTATCATGAAAAGGAAAACTTCTGTCGCTGCCTAAAAAGGTTTTTGACAGGTCTTCATTTGTAACCCACAAACAAATGCAGTTTCTCATGCTCCATGGACTCTAATATCACTTCAGAGCTGAACCAGAACCCAACTCCCCGTTGAAAAGCTGGAGAGGCAACCACATTAAAGCAGCTCTCTTCACTGCCTCTGGGCACACCAGAAATCTTTCATTTCAGGAGCTGCACCTAAAGTGCCTGGGAGCACAACCTGAGCAGGCAGAAGCTGCTCAGATTCTGCTGCTCAGAATCATTTCAATGGCTTTGGGTGGGCCGGACGCAGCCAAGTCAAGCCTAACAAACAAGGCATTATTATACAAGGCAGAAGAAAAAGTGCTTTGCCCTATTTCAGCAAGTTTCAGAAATCCCTTTTGTGTCTGAGTCGATGAGAGAATCTGGTCACAACCCAGCAATTCACGTGGCCATTGTGTGTGCTGCCTGGGAAAAGGGGACAGAAAATAAAGGGAGACTGGTCAACCCACAGCAGGGCTGGGGATGGAGGAGAGAAATGAGAACACAGAGCACCTCAAGAGGCAGAGGAACAGCCTGCCCAGAGGAGCTGCCCCTGGATCCCTGGCAGTGTCCAAGGCCAGGCTGGATGGGCTTGGAGCACCCTGGGGTGGTGGAAAGTGTCCCTGCTCATGGATGGGGACTGGAATGAGATGAGCTTTAAGGTCCCTGCCAAATTGTGAACATGTCCAGTCCCACAGCCTCTGCTCTCAACCTGGAACCTCCAAACCAGCTCCAGATCAGTCTCTGACTGCCTGCTCCACATCCCAACATTCCTCCTCACTCATCCATTTCAAAGTTCAGCCAGCACAACCTACTGGTCCAGAGAGTCCCTTGTAAGACATTTACAAACACAGGTGAGCCTGGCATTCCATATTTCATCTGGATGGCAGGAGTAGAGCATTTTTACCTCTTAATTTTGTGTTAATTTTGCCTCCTTGCTTTCTTTCTGCAGAGTTCCCAAGATTTCATGTCAGCCACTACCTCATCCCTCATCCTGAGGGCTACAGAGCCCAGCTCTGTCACCAGCCAGAGGAATCCTCTAGAAAGAAAACCTGCAGGAGAGAGATAAGCAGCATCTCCTCCACTCATCAGAATTCAGGGAAAAGACCAAAACAAATATTAATGAGAGGCACTTAGCTGTGCCTGTTCAGCAATCAATAACAGAGGACAGGATACACAACTGGGCTGAGCACCTCACACCCCTGCTGTGCTGGGCTCCAAACTTGGGAGGGTCTTCTCTAATCCCCTCCTTGGGGCTGCACCAGCCCTGTCCCCTTACCCCAGGACTAGAGAGACAAGGGACAGTGACAAAAACCTCACTTTTTTTTTTTTTTTAATTTTTTTGTGTTTAATTATTACATCCACTCTGACTGGCCACACTCTTCTTTTTGTGAAGATTTTTATCCATCTGATCATTCCAAATTATCAGCCATTTGGCCATGCCAGTGAGTGCTCTGGAGCATCTCTGTGTGTGTGGGTGGCACTTTTCTCAATGGGAAAAAGCTGCTTGGTGGAGCTCTGAGTGGGGAAAGGGGGACAGCCAAAGGGTGTGAGCACAGAAGGACACAGGGTGATGGCACTGGAGAGCAGAGCAATGCCTCCAAGGAAGGAGAGCTCAGCTCATAAAAAATACTCATTTTTCTGGATAAAAAGCAAAACCTTCCTCTGCATCTCTGGGTGCTGAGTGCCCAGCTGCTGCCCAGGGGTGCAGCCCCAGCTCCCTGTCTCCCAGCAGGGCTCCAGGCTGCCTCTGGGAGCGGCTCCTGCGGCGCGGGCTGCGGGAGGAGAATGGCTTTCAGCTCAATTACCCTTCACATTCCCATTCCATAACGCTCCACTGAGGCTTTTTAAGCAGGTCCCCCCCCCCAAATAAAGGCTGCTCGGACGTGCAGAAGGGAGCTGAGGCTCTGCCTTTCCCAAAACCCTCCTGGAGGTCGCCTTCTCCTCACCCCTACCATTGGTGTGGCTCCTCCGTGCCCTGCTTGCTTCTCTCCAGCCCCAAAAACACCAGGCAGGTGGGGATGATGTGCTGGGGGCATCTGGGCCACCCATCCACCCCTTCAACGTGGGGCCAGCACAGTGCAGGTCTGATCTGCACACAGGAAAACAAGCTAGGCACTTGTCCTGCTTTTTCCCTCTCAGCCCCCTCAAAGGAAAATCCCAGAGAGTTTTCTCCTGGGGGAGTCCAAGGAATCTGCAAACATTTCCAGCACATTTAATTTTCCCCAGCACTGCTCCTGACCCAGGGTCACCTAAATCACACAGGCAGTAAAAATTGTTTTCAGTTTTAGAGTTTTCATCCAGCTCTGGTTATGGGGTAGATCCCACTTCATCCACAGCTTGGAAAACTTCCCTCTAAATAAAGATTTACTGATTAGGGAAAGATCATCTTCCACTGATGGCAACGAGTGGAGAAGTGCTGAAAAAGCATCCCTTGGATGAGCATACCAGTCTATAAGCTACAAACTCCTTTTTTTCCTCCTTTAACACCAGTTTGAGGGTGGTGCTGGTGGCCAGCCTGGCACAACCAGCCAGACTCCAGGCCAGGAGCTGCCTCCAAACACCAAACAAAGTGTGAGTGCCTGAGATGTGACAGCCTTTATCACCCACACTGGGTTTGCACCCTGTCTCAGAAAAACCAATAGAGATGTTTTACAAATCTCCCATAAAGCAAAACTAAAAGCTCTCCTTTTTTTTTTTTTCCTCCTTGAACCAAAATTGCCTTGAACCCTCTGTTCACTTCCCCTGCTCTCTCCATTATTTGCACTAACAAAATAAATCACCCACATTTTAAGTTCCCACAGCAATTAACGCTTGAAATTAAGTAATGGCCCCTAATTTTGATTGAGACTTCTACTTTGATCAAATTCCCTCCATCTGTAATGCAAATAGTTTGAAACCGACACGAACAGTTCAGTTTACACATAAATATTTAAAAAACTTGTAGAGAGGCTGATTTAGTCTATTATTTTACCACAAAGTTTGACCAGCGGTGGAAAGCTTATTATACATGACTGTCACTGACACATTACAAACTAATAAAACACAAAATGCAATTCTCAAGAAGAGATTGGAATGAATCTATTGCAAGAGCGATTTTTATGGCTCTTTTGAAATTCTATTTCTCCCCAGCTTTGCTGTCAAAATGGCAACATTTTCCCTAAATATTTCCATCTTAATTAAAAATGGTGTTTTTTATCAGGAAAAAAGTGCCAGCTGCAGCTTCACATTCCCAAGCTGCACGGAGTGAGGATGCTGATGTGAACCCAGCTCAGGGATCTGCTGCTCATCTTGGTAACTGCAGGTGGAAAAGAGCCTGGACCCCAAAATTCCTCAGTGTTGTTCAGCACCACCTTAATCGTCCCTTAATTTGGGTGCTGTGACTCAAAAAGGAGCCTGAACCAACAAATTGTGTGATCAGGTGAGGAAAAAATGTTAAATACATTTTCAGTGATGGGGGTGTTTTTGCTTCCAGTTGCCACTGGCCATCTGAACGAGTTAAAAACCATTAAATATTAGTTAAAAACCATTAAATATTAGTTAAAAACCATTGAATACGAGTTAAAACCCAGTAAAAACCATCTAGGCACTGCCCTGTTGATGACTCCAAAGGTGAGGTATGGAGAGGGAGGTAAAACAGGGATGGGAGGGGACAGGATGGATGCAGCTTTTGCTGGCTGGCATGAGATAATGAGTTACATCCCAGGCTTCTGGAGGAGATGGTGACCAGAGGAAAGGGAAAAGGCCCAAAACTGATTGCCAGCAGGTCACACTCACTCCCTCCTCACCGCTCTGTTCCCAGAACAGGGCAGAGACCTTGCAGCCATCTGCTGCCCAGATGTGTAAGTGTGATTACACTGAGAGGGTTGGGCTGGAATGGCCCCTGGAAAAAAGATCTTCTCCAGCCCAGGAGGTGCTGTGGGACCACAAATTCCTGCTCCAGAGGAACGTGCCTGCTCTGAATAACCCACTGCCAGCAGCCACCATCACTTGGCATCAGCAGTTCTGAGCTCAGACATTGTCCTGAGCTCTAGGATGACTCTGGGACAGATCCTCCAGAGCTTTGGGATCAGCAGATCTGTGCCCTCAGCACCCCCATGAAGGAGTTTGGTTAGTGAGGATGTTTTTCCTTTTTCCCATTTCTCCCACGAGGAATGATCACTGACCTGTCCAAGCTTCCTTGTCCCTCTTTCCTGTGTTCTCCTCACTCAGAGAATGCTGCTGAACGCTTTCCCTTCCTCTCCCTCAAGACAATTCCCTAATTTCCCAGCACGACAGCACCGAATCACTGCTGCCCCACCCTGGCTCCCCTTTCTGATCCAAACCTTCTGTTCTCCCTGTCCCCCTCATCCTGCCCAGCCCACACTGACCAGAACAGCACGACTGTTTCTAATGTTCAGGCTGTCCCCCCTCCCCTTTGCTGCAGTAGCCTTCCAGAAGGAGCCCAAGTTTTGCCTGGTGGAAATGACTGTTATCTCCAGGACACTTTACACATTACTTCCACGCCATTTGGAGTTTTCCGCCCCAGTAGTTTCTGTTGCATCTCTCATTTCGCTCCTCGGTCACGTGCATTAAAGGACCAGGGTGTCCTGTTCACTGGTGAATCCAGACAAGGGGACAGGGGATACTTTTTTCCTCCCTAGGACGTCACTCAAGGCCTTCTGGCGTCACAGCAAACACGCCAGCAGTAACAATGAAAACTGGCACAGATGACCTTCACCATGAGGGGTGTTCCAGGTCTGAGCACCTGCTTGGTCACAGTTTCAAAGGACAAAATTATTTAAAGTGAGGGTGCCCAGAGAAGCTGTGGCTGCCCCTGGATCCCTGGAAGTGTCCAAGGCCAGGCTGGACAAAGCTTGGAGCAGCCTGGGATGGTGAAATGTGTCTTTGTCCACGACAGAGGGATGGACTAAATGACCTTCAAATACCCCTTCCAGCCCAAACCATTCTAGGATTCTGACATCTACAGTGTCAGCTGTGCAAAGCCCTGCAGCCCCAGTCCCATGTTTTACTCAATGCACTGCAGTCTGTCTCATTTAAATTCTCTTTTCCAGTCCTGGTGGAAAAAAGCAGGGAGGAGATGACAGCTGGTGCCTGCTGTGCTTCCAAGCTCCTGCCTGGAGACACCACCAGCATCCCAAAGCCAGAAGGAAAAGCCCAAGATGGGGCCTGAACTTCTCAGCCCATTTATGTTTCACTTGCATGTGGAAAGCAAGAATAAAGACAATTAAAATTGAGGATACCAGGAAGTTTGGGAAGTGTTTCAGCTGCTGCAGATTATCACCTGTGCAACAGAGACCCTTTTGCTACAGCAAATCCCCATCTCCTGTTTGTCCCACAGGCACTGGAGGTGAGAGATCACCAGCACTGGGCATGCCAAGAGGATGGAGGGCAGATGGAAGTGCTCAATCTACCCAGGAAGGAGAGCCGGCTTTTCTGTCCAGCAGCTGCAGTAACACTCCCTGCACTGCTCACTGCCTTTCCAGTAAGCTTTAAAAACAAACAAAAAACCCCCACCACAATAAATAAATAAATAAATGAATGAATGAATGAATGAATGAATAAAAAAAAATATTTTAAACTGCATCTGATTTGCTGAGAAGAAGTTCGAGGCACTTGTGAATTTTGCACGCTCGAAGGTAGTGGAAGGAAGGGATGGCTGGATTTAGGGGGGATAAGTTATTCACTGTAAATTATCTGTTTAGTTCTCAACTCTACGTGCAAATACAAGGATAAGGAGGGAAGGAAAAAAATGAATGAAAAAAAAAATAATAATAAAAAAAGGAAATTAGGGAGGAAAGCAGCCAGCAGTGATTATTGGCCATTTTTGCAATGTGGTAGGAACATCTTCCTTATCAGCTCTGTTATCATCACTGTAAAGGCTCTTTATTTAAAGGAGGGCAAGACAGAAAGCCCCAGAAGGTGTCTGGGAGTGTGGAAGAGGCTGGGTAGTGCAGCTGAGGGGAACTCAGCTCGTGGCAGCTGCTTTGTATGTGCAGCACCAGGCCTGGAGCCACGGCAATAGAATTATATGAGCCCCCGAAGACTCCCAGGCAGGATGGCAGGGAAACTGGTGTAATTACTGACATTATTACCCTTAAAGCAGAATAATAATTTTAATTACAGCAAGGGCTTTGGGGCCTTTCTGTGCTCCTCCCTGCCCCTGCTCACTGTGCAGCACGGTCTGGTTCCAGGCTGTGCCACGGGGATGGGGCAGTGGCGCTCCCCTCCCTCCTCTGCCACCAAACCCTTTTCTGCACTATTAAGGAAAAGACATCATAAAAGCCACGATTTCAGCTACACCCCCATATTAAGGATGGCAATGGTGTCCAGCAGCTTGTGAAGGCTCAGCCCCAAAGGCTGCTCCCCGAGCAGAAGGGGCTGCTGCTGATGGCGAGTGCCCGCCTGCCTCCCAATTAAAATAAATCAGCAAATCAGGGCTCAGCTCAGGAGATACAGACACCTGCAACACTGCTGTGTGCAGACCAGAAACTTTCCTTTCCATTTTTAAACTCCTTTCCCACAGCCCTGCTTGCTTGCTTGAAGATGAGCACATTCCCAAGGCAGAGGGCTCTGGTTACAGATCTGAAGATTGGAAGGCAGAGCTCTAATGCCTGTGTCCTTGAGAAGCTTCAGGTACTTCTCTTGTGGTCCAGCTGTGATTTCATGAATGACTGAGTTGCAGTCTCTGGCCCAGTGCCAAGCTTTTTGCTGGAAGATCATAGGATCATGGAATGATTTGGGTTAGAAGGTGCATTAAAGACCATCTAGCTCCAACCCCCTGCCACAGACACCTTCCACTAGACCAGGCTGCTCAGAGCCCCATCCAACCCCATTCCTGAACACTTCCAGGGGTGGGGGTGTGTAACCTCGAGAGGCAACACACATCACTTCATCAATCACTCAGTGTTTTATAAATATAACAGAAGGAGTGAGGCGGGGGAGAGCACAAAAGGAGAGAAAACTCCAAAGGAAACCTCCTGAGGGAACATTCAGCAAAGAAACCAACAATTAAATGACCTTTCTGCCAGAACTGCTGATGCTCCAAGGCCAAGAGAAGTCCATAGATGGCTTAAACTTGTTTGACTTCTAGGAGAAAACAGCTTTGCTCAAGGAGGTACTAGGCTTGAGGTTAGTTGACCTCATAGTACGATTTAGGCTGGAAAAGCCCTCTGGGATCCAGTCCAACCATTCCCCCAGCACTGCCAGCCACGACTCACCCACGTCCCTCTCCAGGGATGGTGACTCCACCTCTGCCCCAGGAGTTAAAGGCAGGTGGGAAGTTGTGTGGAAGCCCCGGGAGGTTTCCTGCTTGGGATTGGGACAGAAATTACAGCAGGCACCCAGGGGGAGCAATGCCCCCCGATGTCCCCAGCACACCAGGTACCACAAACAGGGGCTTGGCTCTGCTCCCCTTGCTGGTTTCACCTAAAAGCATCAAACGGTGACAATCCCAGGGCTCTGAGCTCCCTGTGGATCCAGCCAAATGGAAAAAAAGATCAGATAAAGCAGATTGGACGTGCCAGAAGCTGAGGCATGGCCACAACAGCCTGCCACAGGCTTGGCAATAGATCTGTAGTGTTTAAAAGCCAGAAATCTGAGACTCCCAGAAACGTGGGATGAGGTGAGGGGGGTAGAGAAGAGGCTGTGAGCAGGAGATGGAAGTGCAAAGGATGCATCCAGAGGAGAACAAGCCCTGAAGGTCAGAGCAGCGAGCACACGAGCTGATGTACCAGAGCAGCTCCGCGGGGCACAGCCAGGGGCACGCACGTCCTCGCCCAGTGGAAAGCCATAAAAGCCCATTACGGCAAATCAAACAGCAGCCAGCATGACGGCCATTAGCCCGAAATGAATACACGGGAACTTAATGAGCTCTGTCGAGGCCAGCTTGGAGAGCTAACTCGCCGGTTCTAGCAGGATTCCCCTTTCCTCCGCAGCCTCGCCTCGCTGCCTCTTGGCAAGCGGAGCATGGGGCGCGCCCTTGCCCAGACGGGACGGACGATTGCCCTGCAGCAATTTCCCTCTCCCAGCCCACCGGCAGCTATTCCAGGGATGAGATTAGCACACGGAGGAGCGCTGCCACTCCAGCAGTCCCGCTCTGGGCACTCCGAGCTGCTGGGCTGCATCCTCTCCATCCCTCCCCACGCCACAGAGCCGGCGCCATCCGCAGCCCGTGCCCGAATAAATTCCCGTTCTCGCACCAAGCGGCACACGTGGAACACCAGGATGGGCATTTAGAGGCAGTATTGTTTTTAAAGGTCAGTTTACTTCATGTTCCATTTATTTATGCACGCTCTCCTTTTGACTTTCCAAGTGGCACACAATAGCAGCGAGGTTTAAATAGCCTTTGGGTTGCTGCTCCATTAGCTACGACAACTGCAAATCGATACATCCATTTATCTCAAAATTAAAAAGAGAAAAACCCTCATTAGCTGCCAAATCTGCACAGAGGCAGCCTGTTGAAAACCACACTAGCACCAGCCCTCTTCATTCATTATCCACCAGCCCTTGGATTTGGGCTGGGTGCTCTCTGAGGTGGATTTGGGCACCTGTGCCCTCGCTGCTCACCCTCAAGCCGTCTGGAGCATGGAGTGACCTGTCATCCCTCACCATGGCTGCTTCCCCAGGTGTCCCCCACCCAGCTTCGAGTAGTCATGGACAAGCAACAAAGAAAACTCGTGGCTCAGCACAGGTCTCAAAGGCAAGTGCACATCTCCTCCTTGAGAACTGTGCCCCTACACAGAGAAAAGTTTATTGCTGACACCTCCCACGGCCTGCAGCCCTTGGAGGGGCCTCTTTAGGAGGTGAGACCCCTGCTCTCACAGTGGCCAAGCAAGGCTCTGCTTCCCTGGCAGAGGAGCAGGAGTGCTGGCGTTTGTGGCTCATTACCTCTGATCCGTGCCCTTGGTTAAAGATCACGGCTACAAACTGGAAGCTGGCACACACTGCCTCCTAATTAGATTAGGCCAACCTCCAGAAGAGCCCAGCTCCCTAGGCCAAGTGGCTGCACGGGGGGAGCACCAGGCTTGCTGCACCCCAGAGAGCCAGGCAGCCTGGAAACCCACACAGCAGAACCACAGCTCACTGCAGGGCACTGGCATTGGCACTAAGGTTCAGCCTCTTCTTCTTTTCTATGTTTGTTTGGTTTTTTTTGTCCACCTCACCTGCCTGCAGTTCCCTTTCCTCAGCCAGTCCTGCTTTGCTACATATGAGGACATGGAGTGATAGGACACAGGGGAAGAGAGGAGGCTGAAATTAGATTTTGGGAAGAAATTCTTCCCTGTGAGGGTGGGGAGGCCCTAGCACAGGTTGCCTAGAGGAGCTGTGGCTGCCCCTGGATTCCTGGAAACGTCCTCCCATCCTCCTGCCATTCCCTTTGCTCTGCAGACCTCTGCAGGCAGAGCATGGCCGGGAGGAGCAGCAGCAAGGCACTGCCACTTCCAGAGGCTCCAGAGCCAAGGTGGGAGCTGGGAGCACCTGGTGTGGGCTTTGCCAAGCCATTTCTTCACCCCTCATGCTCTACAGAGCAGCAGAAATGCCCCATACCCAGTGTCACTCTCACGGGGAGGTTTCAGGTGTCTTGGTGCAAAGATGAGACATCACAAGCAGCTCCAATGAAGAAACCTCATCCTGGCAGCAGAGGGATGGGGAGGGATCAGAGCCCAGCACGGCAGGGCAGCAGCAGCAGGAATATTAAATACACAGCTCGGTAACACAATCGTTTGCACCTCTCAGTTACCAAAGCTGCTTCCTTTCACCACACACACAATGCACACGGGACTCACCCACACCCCGAAGAGAAGGCTGAGAAAAACTGCCCTGAGAAAAACTGTGCTGCAAAAAGAGCTTTTCTCCATATCAAATGCTCTACTAACCCCCTGTTTCAAATGGAATATCCTCACCCTCTCCTCCTGGCAGCAGAAGTCACAGCCTTAAAGCCTAAACTCATACCAAACCTGTAAATTCCTGGCCAAGTCAGGCTGCAGGTGCAGAAGCTGTCCCTGATGGACGAGTGATGTCACCTCCCTTCAGTGGCCAGCACTGAGAGCAGCAGAAGGTTGTGGGAACTCTGGGAACTCTGGGGATACTCAAGACTTGGCCAGATAAAGCCCTGAGCAATCTGACCTAACATGAGAATTCTCACTGGATTAGTGGGAGCTTGAGCCAGATGATCTCCTGTGGCCCCTTCCCACCTATTTTATTCCAGGGGCACTATGGGACAAGCCCTGCTATGGAGCTGTTAAAGGAAATCTCCAGCCAGGGCAGAAGCCTTTGGGCAGCACTCTGCCAGAATTCAGGCATTTGGAGAAATCCTTGGTCCTGCCTCAGGTCACCTCCGTGGCAAGATCTGTGCATCCCCCCAGCAAAAGGAAGACAAGACACAGATCCTCATTTACCCTCATTTACAACTTCCCATCTGCCATGGGAAAGATGTCACCAAAGTGCCACATCTCCTCTCCCAGCTCCTTCCCCCAACACCCAAAACACTTTGCTTCTGCCCATTTTCAGGCAGTGACTTTCTGAAGTTTCATCCTCATGCATCCTCATGTCCACCTCAAGAGGACAGCCCTGTACACTGGTGGCAACCAGAGAGCACAAGTGGCCACTTGTAAGAGCCCAAAGGAGGGATACAGGGCTCCAGACTGGCTCTTTAAATGCTGTTTGTTGTATCCAGATGATTCAGCAATTCATGGGTGACAAGAGCCCAGCCCACAGCTTTTTCAGCCTCAGCTGTAGGCTTGTCTGAAGCCACTCTAGTTCTGGTTATAGTGCATTATTTACTTTTCTTTTAATACATAACAACCAATCAATACTTTCATTATTACCTATAGCCTATCCTAACTACTAACATTACCATATTCATACCACTATTTTCCAATCACAAAAAGTTAATATGTTGCCATTTAAGCTAGAAGTTGTTTTTCAGTTTTCTTGCGGAAAATTCTGAGACCTTTCTTCCTACTTGCAACACGGTGTTTTTGTTTGCCTGTAAAATCTTTTTGTTTGATAAAAACATCTCTTGTTTGAGGTGGATTTATCCTTTGCTCTGAGCTATAAACCCCTTCCAACTCACACACTAACTTACCCTTTGCCTTCTTAGTTACCCAGCGAGACTGGTTCAGCAATTCTTTTATATCAAAACTTGCTCTCATTTATTTTCCTTCTTCAGACTCTGCATTCCAAGATCTTTCTGCTATACACACACACGTGTGGGACTGTCCTGTGGAGCCCCTCTCCACCCCAGGAGGCCCTGAGGGAAGAGGCAGAGGCCAGGCAGAGAGGATCCTACCTCTGGGATGCGCACGCTGTAGGGCTGGTTGTGGAACTGCGGCGCGTTGTCATTCACGTCCCCCACCTGGATGTTCACTGTGCCTTTGATCACCTGTGGAGACCCAAGGAACAGCAGGGTGTCAGCCTTAGGTGGGGATTTAGAGCCTGGAGGAGCTTGTGGCTGTGTTTGTGGGCTTTGGGCCAAGGGGCTTGCAGTGACCCACAGCCCCTGCTCCCCTCCCCCAGAGCATGACATGAGAATTCACACTCACCCCTTGGCTGTCACTGACGGAAAATTCAACCGTGAATTCTGACTTGGTCTGAAAGGGAAAGAGAAGAGGAAAAAAAAAACCAAACTGTAATTAAAGATTCCATAGAGTTTATCTGCAGGTGGCAGGCTGGGGACTTGTAGCCAACGTTATTACACGCAAAATGCTTTCAGGAGCTTCCCGAAGAGGAGAGGTGCTGCAGTGCCATTCGCTGCACTGGGCACAAAATGCTGGGCAAGCTGAATGCCAGCAGGGCTCCTGTGTACTCCACAGGCTGGGAGATGCCCTGCCCTGGGGCAGGACGATGCAGGGCTAAGGAACTAACTCCCTGATTGCCAGATGGGCAATTAAAACACGAGATTTACAGCTCATGGCAATGCAGCACCTCTCAGTGAGGACCTCTAAAATCCTGCTGCTGCTTCCCCAGCTTACCTGCCACACAGCTGGAAGTCCTGAGATGAGCCTATGTGGTGAGAACTGTCTGAAATTCCATGAAAATACCCACACGATTCTCTCTGCTCCTCATTGCCTTAACCAAATGAACAGCTGGCAGGAGGAATTTATTCCAGCCACTGATGCTGGGGTGAGCAACAAGTGGGAAAAAGCAAATTTTTTGGGGATCAGGGTGGAGGGATATTGCTAGTGGAGGCAGACCTTCTCTTCCTGACCCTTTTCTTCTCACCAGCAATCATTTTGCTCCAATTTCACCAAAGAATCATGTAAAGATGGACAGCAGGACTCGGGCCACCACATTAATCTGGTACCTGCCCACCAGCTGGTGCTTTTTGTTACCCTCCAGCCCTGGCAGCCCCTTCCCACCTCTGGTGTCCTTGCCCTGCCTGAGCTGCTGGAGCACAGCAACTCCACATTTCCCAAGCAGCACACAGGAAAGGCTGGAAAAGCCAGCTTGAAATGGCTCTCCGTGCTGCAGCTCTGGTTGATTTATTCCTAATAAGATCAGCTCAGGGACAGGCAGCAGCCAGAGCAGGAGCTCTGCTTGCACCAGAGCCCAAGTTCATCCCAGAGAAGGGTTTGGGGAATGGTGTGTGCCCCCTCCTGCTCCCACATTTCCATCCAAAAAGCAGGGAAGCGCAGCCAGAGAAAGCCCTTTCCAGTGGGACAGTGCTCCCAGGCAGAGGGAAGGGCTGAAATCCCGAGGGAGAGGAGATGCTCTGCTCCCTGTGCCTTACAGGGCTCTTTCACCCTGCTCATCCACGAGGGACAACGCAATAGGGAAGAAAAAGAAAAAAAAAACCAAGATAAGAAGCAACCTGTTGAGCATTTAAATTTTAAAAACTCCATAGAATAATCAGAGAAAGCTTCCACGTACCGACTGCTGTCTCTAAAATTATTGTAACACAATTCTTTAACCTCGGGGTCTGTAATTTTTTTTAATAAAATCCGTTTTCCTTCTAATCTTCATAGAAGTTTTGAAATTCATTTTGCCTCTATACATTTTCTGCTTCCTCTTTTTCCCTATTTCGTCTTTTCCTGCATGGTTTACCTTACTAAGACTCCTTCTCCCTTCTTGCTCCTCTATTGTACGAGAATTCACCTCTTCCTTCTCCCTTCCCACCACTTCTCCCGAGTGGCTTTCTCCCCCCTGACTTTCTGAACACGTGCGTTCAGGCCAGTGCTCTCTGCTCCCAGCTTTCTGCCCATCTCCATCACTTCCTCCACCCTAAATTGTCATTTACACCTCTTCACATCCTTTGCACCGTTCCCAGCGCTGCCCTGCCTTCACTGTCCCCAGGAACTGGGGTTGACTTTGAGCCCATCCATGCATCCAAGCTCTGCCCAGCTCCCACACCACAAGACACCTAAAAATCTATTGATGCCCCTCCTGGGCTCAAGGCTGGCATGGGCAGTGTGAGGAAGCAGGAGGCATTTGGATGAGGGAAGATTTATGACTCACACCAGCAGCTGTTGGCACGGCGAGGCGGAGGGGAGAGGGGTGAAAAAAAACCAAAACACTTTATTTTCCCAAAGTCTCGCTCTTAACACTGTGAAATTGGGTTTGGCCTTCCCCCCAGCATCCTCAGCCTGAGCAGCACCCACCACTCTGCTCCTTCTGCCTGGCTGGCTCCGACTGGGAAGGTGTGGGAATGGCTTTGATCCTCACAAGGATTTGATCCTGGTCAAGGCAGCACTAAATACAGCAGCAGAAGCACAGGGGAAATTCAGCACGTTGCCCAAATCACATTGTGCTTTCCCAGCCTTCCTGCTATCCCTTCCTCCTTGCTCCAGGAACGCAGCAAGGGCCAAGGTTTTAGCAAAGCAGGCACCTGGATGGGATTCCAGCTCTGCACACCAAAGCTGCCATTGAAAATAGGGGTGGTGGAACAGCTTTGAGGCAAGGATCTTGCCAAATTTAGCATCCAGCAGCCTGAATCCACAAGAGGATGAAAAGTCTTGATGAGATTGAATAAGCAGTGATACCTCACATCTCTTGACACGCTGTTCTAAATAGTGAAGGATTTAATTGGCAGAGAGATTTAAAGAGGAAGTCTGCACATTTCCCTGACAGTGTGAGCAGCCTGGCTCCTTGGTAGATCACCTCCACCTATTAATTCCTTCACTTCCAGACCCACAGGTGTTATTCCAGCACCCAGGAAAACCAAAAGCCAGGCCAAAGCAGAGCACGCTGCTCATGGCTGAACTGGAGACAGTGACAAGGAAGGTGGGCACACCCAGATCCCTAGCTCCAGCAGGGAGCAGCACCCACCCCAGCTGTCCCAGAGGATGGAGACCCACCATTCATGCAAGCAGAGGTGCTTTCCCCCCAGCTTTACCTCTCTGTCCAGGGGCTGCCTGAGCCACACGACGCCGGTGACGCTCTCCACGGCAAAGAAGCGACTGGCCTCCTCCCCGACCACCCCGAACACCAGAGGGTCATTGTCCAGGTCCCTGGCCAGCAGCTGGGTCACTGAGGAACCTGGCAGGCACAGAGAGGGAAGAAATGCTGAGCAAAACGAGGCAGAGAGGGAGAAATCCTGAAAACATCCAGCTTGTCAGGGAACGGACGCTGGCGCAAGACCGGGAGTCACATCCATGTTCCACACCCTGGAATCACACCCAGTGCCTCAAGGGCAGTCAGGCTGTGCATGGCCTGGCTGTTCTGTGTGGCACAGATGGATTGAGCCACAGATCCTCTCCCTCCTTGCCTTTAGCAGAAGAAAAATTCAGCCTGGTGCAGCCAGAGACCCCCACCCCTCCCCTGGGTAAGGCTGAGCAGCCTCCTTCACCCCCGTCCTGCCAAGGGCCACCAGCAGCAGGACAGCAACAAAAGCAGGGGACAGCCACCACCCCTGAGCCTCCCCTGAGCCCCACAAGAACCTCCTCAGATCATTCTGGGCCCCTCCACCATGCCTCTGGGCACTCTCACAGCCTGCCATGGCCAGCTGACCCCACCCCAGCAGGACGGGGGAGAAAACAGGAGGAATAAAAAGTTGCTTGATGGAGATAAGGATGGGACATTCTCCAAGCTGCCTGGCCTTGAGGATGGGGGGGGATAAGGAGGAGATTTCTCCTCGGCCACACGGATTTGAGGATGGGGAGGGGACAATCGGTGTGAGCCACCTTGGGCAGCACCAGAGCACTCCCAGGTCTCCTGGCCAAGGAGAGCAGGTGCCCAAATTTCATCCCTCTGGGAAGCTCCAGCAGAGCAGAGGGCAAAAGCAGCAGCACAGTTTGGGGAGCAGAGCGAGAATTCCCGGTGGATTGGGGCGACATCAATCACGGTAGAAATAATGGAAAAAGGCGATACGAGATTCCATTAATAAAGAATTAAATGATAGGAACATAATTATTGCCAGCCAACACGATTTCATGGAAAATAGAGCTTGTCAAACAAACCTGATTTCATTCCTTGATGAGATTATGACTTTGGCAGATAAAGAAGGAATAATAGACTTCTGTAAGGCATTTGCCTTCGCCCTGGGTGACTTTGTGATTAAAAATTTAGTGCCCTGGGACATCGGTGAAGCACATTTGGAGTGAGGACCCAGCTGGCCTGGCAGGTCCCAAGGCCACCAAACCTCACAGGGGCCATAACAGTGTGATGTAAAATTGCTGCTGGAACAAGCAGGGGTGACAGCGTGGCACATAACAGGGAGGACACTTGGTAATCTGGGCTCTTTGGGGAAAAAAAATTTACTTTTTGACCCTGCTCCAAGCATCCTCAAAAGGCTGGAGGGCCACAGCTGGTGAGGAGAAGATCCCAAAGCCAGCCCTGCTGGCAGGAATGGGGGTCCAAGCATGCAAGGAGCCATCTCACACCCTGCCTGCAGAGCCACAGTGCTCATGAGGAAGGCAGGAGTGGATTTAGGCTAAAAAAGCTGCTTGTGCCAAGCTGCAAAGCTACAGCTGCCTGCATCACCTTCAGGAATGGATGCAAGAGGAAACCACGACATTTCAAGAGCTAGCAAAAATGCTTTTCCTTAAAAAAAAAAAGGCTTTAAAAGCTCATGTGTGACTAAGAAAAGTGAGATGACTCAGGCCATCTTGAGCACATCCACGGAGAGGACAAAATGTGATATCCTGAGCTATGAGCACAAAGGCACAGCAAGACTCAGTGCCCAAACCCGGGCAGATTCCTGTTAGGAGGAGGAATAGCAGTTGTTTTAAAAGGAGCAGCTAGAATTAACCACTGGGGAAAAAAAGTATTCCTTCCACCAACAGGTGCAGGTGAGTGATGGGTCACAAGCAAAGGCATTTTGGATAAAGACAAAAACAAGTGGCTTTATCCCAGGCTGTGATCAAAGTGTTCATCTGCTCCGTTCTCACCTCTTCAGTGCAGCCAACTCTGTGAATACAAAGTCCCTGCACTTCCTCACACCTTGTAGCCCTGATATAAAACAGGTCAGCAGCTCCATTTTGTGCTGGAGGATGCTCAAGGCCATCCTTAGCAAAGGTTTCTTTGCCCCAAGAAAAAAAGAAGACACTCAGTCTCCACAGCAGGGAAAGCCAGTTAACTAGGACAAAATAAATCCAGGATCATGCCTCTTCATTGTGCCCATTGTAGTAGGAGAACAGAATTTCACACCCAGTTCAAAAACCCCACATCAACTGGTCAGAACAGCAAATGCTTGAAATCCCAAAGTTGGTTCCACCTTTGGAAGGGAAAGGATTTAAAAATTCCTGCTGAATAGGAGAACCATGTTTTCCACCCAGTTTTAATCATCATTGTGGTTTGTGTGTTGCCAACCCAGCGGTACCAATAAATAAATTACTAAATCAACGAGCATTTAACATCCAATTCTCTCTGTGCACTGCAACTACCTCCAGCTGTCAGTTCCTAAATTCAGGATAACCTGGAGAAGGAGGGAAGGCTTTTCTGGGCAGAGCACATCATCCACCTCTGTGTGTTCTGGTCCTGTCAGTCTTTGGAGCAGGATCTGTGGAAAACAGTGCTCTGAGTTCTTTTCCAAGGACAAGATTCCTCAACTTCTCAGTGCATTGATTTGTTAGAAACAAGAGACTTCATTAGAGCTTCAGAAGCAGTGTGAGCAGAGAAATTCCATCTTAAACCCTCCCCAAACGAGGCACAAACCCTAAGAGCTCCTTCACCCTTATCTCCCAGTCAGGCAGCAATCACCATCTTACTTTCAGAGCATCTTGTTCAGGGAAAAAAAAAAAAAAAAAGTATTACAAATGTATAAAATACAGATCAAAAATA
This sequence comes from Catharus ustulatus, assembly GCF_009819885.2. Lineage (NCBI taxonomy): Eukaryota > Metazoa > Chordata > Aves > Passeriformes > Turdidae > Catharus > Catharus ustulatus. The sequence goes on along the minus strand of NC_046228.1, from coordinate 34,237,683 downwards.
ACAAACCAAATAGAAGATAACAAGGAACACAGGCCTGAAATGAGAAATGAGACTTCACAATTGCTTTGCTCCAAGTTTTTCCCAAGTTCCACCCCAAAGGAATGCCAAGTTTAGGAGTGTGGTACCAAAGCCCCACCACGACAAAAGGTTGTTCAAGTTCTTTCCAGCGATTTCTTTAGCACTGATTCATTGCATTTACTGATTTTTATCCTGCTTTTCACCCCAACATCAGGAGGCAGAGGGTGTCACAAAGAAGAAAACACCTTCCATCTGCGCCCAGGGTCGTGCTGGCGATGCTGCTCAAGCCTCCTCCAGCCCAAGCACCGACCTGGCCCCAGCAAGGGCTGAGCAAACAGGGACAAATTATCTTCCTGCAGCACCAAGTTATAGGCTCCATTTGTTTCCTCTCAGGAATCAGACAGGGCAGTTAAGTGTCTTGATTCCACCAGATAATCAGAATTTATCTTGTCTCCCTTTGCCTCCTTTCTCTCCATCACAGCTACTTCTCCCTCTTTCTCACACATACACAGATTTTCTTCTTCCTCCGAGTGCTGAACTTTGATTGACCTCAGGAGTTGTTGGGGTTTTTTTGCCGTGGTTTTCTTCCTGATCAGAACCCCAGCTGCAAACCTCTGCATATTCCTTGCCCTTCCACTTTTCCAAGGAGGAAAGTGGGAAAAGAGGCTGCACCCCACCAATTCATCTCCACTGGTTTTGCTTTCAAGAGGAGGATGAGAAGGAAGAAAAGGCAAATTCAGTCTCTGGAAGGATCCTAGAGCTCCTGGAAGGTTTTGGAAAGTGCAGAGCCCCAGGGCCAGGGCAAGCTCCAGATGCTGACCCAGACCAGCAGGAATGGCTGGGGTGGGATGGAGGGCACAGAAGGGGCAGGTTTCTCATTAACTGCCTAATAAGCCTCTCTTTTAAGAGGTTTGATTCATCCCCATGTGGAGTTAATAGGAATTTCTGCAATGGCTTTTGGGCTCAAGACTTGAGGCATCAGCCAGGCTTTAATATGAAAAGCGTTTTAATCCTGATTTTAACAAGCAGTGCCAGTTTCTCCTCGTCTCACTGTCCTCATCCCTCCTGAGCTCTGGTTCATACGTGTGGGCACAGTCACCACATTTTGGTTCTTCCCCATGCTGGCACAGGGAACCAACCCTCAACTCCTTAAACCAGCAGAAAATCAGTTAAAAATAATTTTAATACCCCCCACCTTACACAAAGGCCACACTTAACTTCCAAAAGTAAAACTTCCAGTACTAGAAGTTTTGCCTTGACTCCTCTTCTTTCCTGTGAGGGAGGTGAGAGAACTCAGCTCCATTCCATTCCCCTTCAGCCCAGCTTTCCTGCCCCAGTCACCCCAGCAGAGTCCTCTCCAATTAGCCCAGTTCATCACAGCCCTGACACGCTCACAGGCGGGATTTGATGGATTTCATCTTGAAATTCCAGCCCTCTTCTTCTCATCTATCACCTGCTCCCTTTTCTCTTTTACCTCTCAGAAAAAAAGAAAAGAAAAAAAAAAGGAATAGAAAGCCCTTCTGTAGATGTTCTCCCAAAGATTTTGAAAAGAAAAGATTAAATGCCAATATTTCTGTGCAGCTCAGCAATCTCTGAGCAATGAGAGGGAAAGGAAAGGATGGTGACTCCCTTGCCAAAGAAGTAAAATTTAGTTTCAAGCAGGAGGTCACAGGGAGTGGGAGCTTCACCAATTTTCTGGAAGGGACAAACTCAGAGGGGACAATGCCACCAAAGCACAGCAGGGCTCAGGATGTCTCCTGCAGGCACCAGGGTGTCTCCACCTCCCTTCCTGCATTCCCTGGGTGAGCCAGAAGAGCAAATCTCCTGCCACACAGCCATGCTGAGCTCCAACCCTTGGCAGCACCACCCAGCTGTGCTCAGGGCACATCACAGCCCATCCCCAGGCTCTCTCCCAGAGCAGGTGTCTGGTAGCTCATTCCAGAAGCACAACCTCAACAGATACTCCCTGACCTCCTTCTCACCATGGGCTCAACCACTTGAGCCAAAACTTTCCAGGAGGGCTTGGCCAGGGAAGTTTCCACTCCTAAAATTCAGCCGAGCTCAATGTTACACGTTTCTCTTTCCAGGTGCTGGTGGGGAGCACCAAGGCTGCCTCCACTCCAATTATTGCCAGGAAGGGCAGGGAGACACCAGCACCTTCCTAAAAAAGGCTCTCATCATAAATAAATAGAAAAAGAAGTTTTTTTTTCACCAGTGATGCAAGGAAAAAGCCTTGGACCAGCTGGTCCGGGATCCACAAGCTGCTGTCGTGTATGGGAGGGAAAGGAGCCAAACACAGAGGTGACAGCAAAGAGGGGAAACAAATCTGTGCAGTCAAAACCATTTCTGAGGGAGTTTGTCAAGCTGGGAAGCGAACAGCACAGCAGAAGAGCTTTTCCTGGTTCCTCAGATGCTCCGAGACAGAGCCTGTAATTTCTCTGCTGCGTTTAGTTATTGGAGTGGGGCTCAGGGTGGAGGCAGAATCCATAAGCAGAGCTGACAGCCAGGGGTAAACCTCAGAGAGAGGCACTTCCAGCTCTCACAGAGGTGTGTGAAAGGGTGCTTAAAGCTGTTTGAAAGGGCTTTTAAAGCTGTTTAAGACAGAGAGAGTAGCAGCAATTCCCATTTATAGAAGGGCTGCTTTGGTTTGCTCAGAACCTATCACTTTGGTTAACTTTGCAACACAAATAAGGAGGGGAAAAATACAACAATATCAATGGCAGGTTGAAATTTCTTAACACTACCATTAAAATAAAAAGAATTCCTGAAGCTCTCCTGGCAGATGCTGTGCATGCAGCCAAGCAGAGAAGTGGCATCCTACACCTCCAGTAAAGTCAACATCCACACTGACATGGGTAAGACAGAGTGGTTGCCCTCCCCAGCCCCTAACAGCTCTTAAAGCAGCACAGGTATCACACAGGCTCTCCAAACCCTCTTTTAAACACGTGGCTCCGTGCTGGTGCTGTGCCCCTGCAGTGCACGAAAAGCTGAGGCAGCTGGGGCTGTTCAGCCTGAGAAGAGAAGCTTCAGGAAGACTTTAGGGAACCTGCCGTGCCTGAAGAGGCTCCAAGAGAGCTGGAGAAGGACTTTGGGCAAGGGCATGGAGGTGCAGGAAAGGGGGGAATGGCTTCACGCTGCCAGAGGGTGATTTAGATGGGATTTTGGGAAGGAATTGTTCTTTGTGAGGGTGAGGAGACAATGGCACAGGGTGCCCAGAGAAGCTGTGGCTGCCCCATCCCTGGAGTGCCCAAGGCCAGGCTGGAGGGGCTGGGAGCAGTCTGGGATAGTGGAAGGTGTCCCTGCCCATGGCAGGGGTGGGACTGGATGATCTTTAAGGTCCTTCCAACCCAAACCATTCCAGGATTCCAGGGATGGAGATGACATCCTGTGCTCACTGACTGCACCTCCTTGGGCTGGAGATGGGGGTTCATTAGCCAAAACTCTCCAGCCAGGCTGGGGTGTGGCTGCCAAAACGACTGATGCACCTTAGCACTGCTGTGCTATCTCCAAACCTGCCTGGAAAAAAGGGAACTAAAAAATGCTCATCCCTGGGCAATCCCCCTGCTCCAGCTGGGATCCAGCAATTCCTCTCTCTTCACTACAAAACCCACAGGCCTTTTCTGAGACCATGGAGAACACAGAGAATTTTCAACAACTGAAAGGGCTTTTGTTTCCTTTTTTTTTTTTTTTCTTTTGGTTTCCTTTTGTCTTGGAAGGAATAGACTGCTCCAGCATGGAAGAGGGAAGTCAATAAAATCGCATCAAATAAAAAACCAAAATGTCCAGGAGATAAAATCAGAAAAGAAACACATGTAAAAGGAGGGGTCTGTTAAGATATTGCTGGTGAGAAAAGGGATCCAGCACTTAAAACAAAACCCCTTAAAAATAATTTCCCCTCCAAACTGCCTGGGTGCCTCATAATTACCAAGAATGATCACAGACCCATTCATTTGATCCTAAAATTAATACATCATGTTCAGAACGATATAGCATTAATTTATCACAAGATTTATGAAACTTGCACTTTTTTTCTAATGAGTTTTATGCAAATTCTGCTCCATCCATTGTTTGCACCCTTAAAAGACAAAAAGTTCCCTCTCAGAAGCTGCTCTGTCAAGAAGTCTGATTCATTTTTATTGATATCTGTCTTTCTCTGCTCATCCCCACAGCAGGAGGGAAGGAGAGGAGCTGCTCCAGCCTGGATGCGATCCTGCTCCCAAGGCACAAGCCACGAGCTCTGCAGGTGAGCCAACCATTCAAGGCACTAATTCTCAAGGAAATTAACTGGTGGTACGCTCACACCTTTCTCTGAGAAGGGTCAGAGAACAAGAAGAGCAGCAGGGAATTGGGCAATTCAAGTATTTAGACTTCCCAGAGTGGAAAGTCCGTGTTTGGTAAACTTGGAGAATAAATACAAAAGGTGGGAGGGAGGGAACCATTAGCACTGAGCATCATGGGGTCATAAAGGGGGAAATCCCATGAGATTGATTTCATTTTTTATGGCAGAGCTGTAAACACACAGCTCAGGGAAGCACTCAGTGTAGCCCCTTACAAATCCTGAATTTTCCTGCAGGAGACCCAAACCCGACTTTTGGGCTGGGTGCTCTCCCACCTCTGAAGGCAAAATCCATTCCCAGGAGCACTGCTCTGCATCCCTAGCCATCCCTCCAGGAAAGCCTGGCTAAGGCAGCCTTGATTAACACATCTGACACAAAGTTTAAACCCTAAATCCACAGAATATCCTTTCCTAATTAACTGCTGAAACCAGAAACAGCCCGGAAAGAACAAGGAGCACTTCCTTCGTTCCTCCCTGCCTTCTACCCAGCTCCCTTTGAAATGTTCACTTTTTTTAAACTAACTCAGACCAAAGGAAACCCCATCACAGGTCTCAGTTGGGAAAACAGGGGCACACAGGCACTGCCATCTCCCCTCAGCACAGAAAGCAGGAGGGCAGAGACCAGAAGGTGCAGCTGACCCACAGCCCTCGAGCTCAGAGCTTCCCTTTGCCCTCACCTCACTTTCTAGAAAAAGCACCAGGGCAAACAGCAGAAGAGCAGCACCCCAGAAATGCATTTAATGAGGTGCTTTGCTGCTTGGTGTAAATAAATGATTTATGAGTAAGGCGACACGTGCGGTGTTTTGCATTTTAGCCAGGCCAGGTAACATAGCTTCGTGTTAATTAGAAAAGAGGAGCTGCTCTGCAATTCATATGAGGTGGGAGATAAAACTCTCCCAGGGCTGCAGGACACCTCTGGGGTGTCAGACACCCCCAGAAATGCAAGGCAGGGACATTAGCAATGCTAATTTAGAAGTTGTAGGATGCTGTGGGTTCCTAAGGACTTTTAAAGGTCTCCTAATCCAAACCTCCTGCCACAGGCACGGACACCTTCAGCTAGAAGTTCCTCAGAGCCTTGTCCAAGCATAAAGCACTAAAACAAGATGCCCTACCACACTCACTGCAAAAAAAATCCTTGCTTACACTTCCTCTAAACTAACTCTCTTTCAGCTTAAAGCCATTACCCCTTTTCCACTGCAACAGGCCCTGCTAAAAGTCCCTGAACTGCTTCCTGCAGCTCTGTCAAGCTGAGGAGCTGATCAATATGAATGGGGGAAAGAGGGGGAAAAAAAGGCAACAACAAAACAAACCCGTCAGCAAATTGCACTCGTGCGAGGGATTCATTCACGTCTTGTTTGAAATCTCATCTGTGCCTCACAAAAGCCGAAACATCCCCGAGGCTCTCAGCCTGGCAGGGAATACAAACCCTTCTCGTGCTACAGCTGCTCTGCTCCTCTGAATGGTTCAGGGGAACAAAAATACAGCCACGCTCAGCCCAAATAGCGCAGCTCCAAAGGGGGATCTGGAGCTGCCAAAGCTGTGGGAATGGTACCAGCGGTCAGGTTTTATCCGCAGGTCTCAGCTCTGTCAGCAAACCGGCCTTGGACTGTCACCTTAACTCTCTGGGGCTTCAACACGCGCTGGGTGATGAATTCTGCCTGGTGCAGTGGAGATGCAGTGAAGTCCCTTCCTGATTTATCTCTCCAGAGCTGAGTTAGTGCCTCCTGATCTCCAAGATATGGCTGCAGCAAAAGCAGGACTTGAGCAACGGGGCAGGAATTAGAAACCCGAGGCAGGCAGTTTTGGAAAGGTTACATCTCCTGCTCCTCTTCCTCCTTGGATCCCAGAGTGGAAGTGACCTTGAACATCACTTACTCCAACCTCCCTGACACAGAGGGACACCTCTGCTGTCCCAAGTTGTTCCAAGCCCTGTCCAGCCTGGCCTTGGACACTGCCAGGGATGGGGCAGCCACAACAAAAATCAACAAAACCTTTGAGGGAAACCACCAGGGGCTTGGAATTCTCTCCCCAAAGGTGACATCCTGAGGAACAGCTGCAGCCCATCCACCCAGCTCCTCCAGGCACTGCCCAGCTCCAGGTGCTGGCAGCCCCTGTCACAACTCAGAGCATTTCCCATTTCCTCCCTCTTTGTGCCCCTGAAACGCCCCAGGGGAGGTGTTGGCAGGTGTGCCTGGGTGTGTGAGGCTGCAGCTTTGCTGTGGCCCCGCAGAGCATTGCTGGTTGATAAATGAGGCTATTTAGGAGCTGGCTCCGTGGTTATTAATGACACAGACGTGGGGGGATGTTTAAGAGCGGCCCCACGTCCCATTGTCCCCTCTCCTGTGAGTAATGGGGCACTGCAGCTGCAGGGCTTCCAACCAGCTTGGCCTGCTGAAAACAGAACCCAAACCAGGCCCAGGGAAAGGGATGGAGGGCGCTGGACTGACGGCTCCAGGGCACTGATAAATCCACGCTCCTCCGAAAGAAGCTGGGCAAGGCTCCAGCCTTTAGGTGGAATTAAACCAAACCCAGCGACCTGGGCTCTCCCCCTCATCCCTGTGAGCTCCCAGTGAGCCCTGTGCAGCAAACCCACCCCAAAACCAGGGAAAAGCCAAACCACAAGTGGGAGCAGCAGCGGTCCGGCTGTGCTCGCAACACATGGCAAGATCTGCCGAAGCCCAGGAGGCTTTCACAGGGCCATTGCCTCACTCTGGACGTCACAGATGTCTAAACACGGCCAGGAGGACAATGAGTGAGAAATAAAGAGGCTGTTTACTGCAAGAGGAAACCTTGGAACAGAGCTCCAGAGCGGCTGGCGGGAGAGCGAGGCAGAGCGTGCGAGCGCACAGCTGTAAACTTGTTTCTGAGTTAATATACCCACGAGTGTTTTTCCCTTTCCTCTGAAAGCACACTCTTCTGCAAACAAACATCTGGAGAGCTCTGTTACAGCTGGACCATGATCCCCAGTGACTGGAGCATTCAATTAATTTAGCCTTTCTCATTTGTGAGTTGTCTGCAAATAGGCTGGGGCTTGCAGGAATCTATTTGTTATTTGGATATAGCCAGTGAATGGTTTATTAAAAACATATTTCAGGCAAAGGATTTCTCACTAATTGCCCCTGCAAATGTCGCCCTGGGTGCTGGCAACTGGCAGCTCACCCCACACAAATGGTCACCGTGCTCAGGTGGGAATGCCTCTGCATGTTGATGGAATGTAATCTACCTCTGGATAGGGGGTTTGTGGAGGCACCTGCACAAAAAACATCCACACAGCCTTACCCAGCCTGCCTCAGCGTCCCAAAAAAAGCAGAGAACAACCTGTGTTGTAATAGAGATTGGCAAAGACACTTGTTTCTTCGTGTAGAATAGCTCAATCTTTATCACACACACTCAATTTTTATGTGGTATTAAAAGGTACTGTGTTTGAATTTAATAGGTTAGCAAATTATTGAAACTCAGTAATGGTTAGTGTACATGTTTACTATGCTTTTATCTTTCTAGATACGTTTACATTCTTTTTTCACAGATTCTCATGGGATAGACTTTTTATTTTTATAGGTGCAAACTGTTTTCTCACAAGGATAGATTGTTATGCAAACTGATTTTTGTTCTTATGATTCTTTTCTCACGGGAACTTCTCAGCCTAGTTGCTAGCCTAGCTGAAATAGCAGGGTCTGATTTTATAAGGGCTTTCTTTCAGAAGGTTTCACTAAGGATTCTATGATTCCCCTGGCCAAGGTGACCCGTGAGAGCCTGCCTGCTCTTTCTGCAGGCTGGGTCAGAGCTGAAAGGGGTGGCTGAGCCCACACACCCCTCACCTGGTGCCAGATCAACTAAAAAAAAATAAAATCAAGATCAATCCAGATCAACTCAAAAAAAAACCTCCTTTGGTCAAAAAAAAACCAAATAACATTTCAAAATCCAAACTGAACGCAAAACTCCACGCACCAAATCCCAGCTGCTGGGTTGTTTGAAAGCAAAAAGAAAGTAATCACTGAGGTTTCACAGACTGTTCTAAAAGTGGAAATTTATGAAGAGAAAAGTGATCCAATAAGTCCCACTTTTAGGCTTTTTCCTTTCAATTGCTCAGAGCGAAGACTTTCAGAGCTTCTCTTCCCCCTGCAGCCCTGATTGAGGGAGAAGTGGGTATTGACCACCAACTTCAGCCTCTCCCTGCTGCTTGTACACATCAGAGATCCTGCAGATGTCACACACACCCATTTTTCCAGCCCCTTCAGAGCACATTCCCTAGAGCTGAACCCTCCCTGTGCCATTGGACCATTTCTTGGATGAAGAAAACCCACCCTACTCTTTCCGCCTAAAACTGGTTTCCAGATTGAATCCACAGCAGCCACTTGGCCCTTTATGGATGTCCACAAATGAATCTTGATGGAAACTCATCAATCTCATCACAGCCAAGAGATGATCCATCCCACAGCCCTGGGGACACTGCCCTGGAGGAGACACAGCTAAAAACGTCAAAATAAACTCAGCCCACCAGTCCAACCACACCACAGGCACTTCCATGCAAAGGATGTGAGCAGTGAGCTGCCATCAGCAAGAAATGCACCTCTTTTCCTCCTTCCCATTAACTGAGAGCCATCCTTCTTCTTTGTTGGTTGTCCTTTCTTCCAGTCCTTGTCCTTGGCAGGATGCAGATACCCTGGCCCAGGTAACATCCATAAATTCCTCAAATTTGGGCTGAGATTATATCTGTGGTTATTAAAGAGTGATAATAAACCTTATCAATCGAGAGTGAACGCCAAAGGAATAAGGGAAGGATTTTCCCAGGAGTGAAAGTGCAAGAAATTCATAACCAACTTAATACCTGTACCAATAAGAGATACTCGTGATGAATCCACTTTAAAAACAGTTTTACACTTTCCATAAGAAAAAAAAAAAAAAGAGAAGAAAAAAGAGACCCTGGGAGGGCAGGTCTCAGCCCTGGCCCTCCATCTCCTCACCCCAGGTTATTTCTCCTGCAAAACCCCTGCTCTTCTCTTTCACCTCTTGCCCAAGACACAATCCCAGGCTCCTCAGGTTTTGGGATGCCCTCAGATGGGGATGTTGTCCCATCTGTCCCTCGTGTCCCCTCCCAGGCATCCTGCAGCCTCCCAAATGACTGATGAGCCTGCACGTTGTTTTTGAGCAGCTCACGTGCCAGGCAGGATGACAGACCTTGGGAACCTGGGCATTAATCTGGAGATTTATAGTCAGACCTGTCACGCTTGGGGAAGCTTTTTTCCCCCCAAGAACTCTGCCTGAAGGTCACTTTTCCCTGGGCAATAAGCTCCAAGAAACTTTCTCAGGCACCTTGGCCCCCACCAAAGGGACAGCAGGGGATGGGGACGGCCACCAGATAATGCATAAATTTCTTCTGCATATTATACATCTATTATTATCTATGTTTATAGATTCTCCTCTCCTCACTGAGGCTGATGACAGACACAGGAGGAGCTGCTGAAGAAGTCCAGACAGTGCAGTGAGTCTTGGAGTAGGCAGAGGGAAAACATTCCGGGAGCTGCTGCAGGCTGGGTGGCAATTTCAGGACAACAGCTAAAAAAACCAAAAACCAAATAAACCTGCCCAAACCATGATTAGCTGAGCAGCTGGATAACAAAACTGGAGGCAAAGCTCACCATGCACAAGGATGAGAGGCAGGAGCACAGGCAGGTCCCACCTGAACCTCAGGGGATGCCCCAAAGGATGCTCTGGGATGAGCTGGTTCCCAAGACAGGCTCTTCTCTGCACATCACTTTCCTGTGGGAGTTTCCCAGGACGGGCCCAAAAGCCAAGCCCTATTCTCAAGGCCCCAGACACTCCAAAAAGGAAGGTGTCTGTTAGGAAAGATCCCTTGGACGAGGCAAGAGCTCTTCTCCTGCAAGACATCAGGACAGGCTGGCGGCGCACGTGGCAGAGCAGATCAATCCCGACAAGGAACACTCCTGAGGTTTACAGTCAGGGCAACGTGAATAAAACCAGTGAATCATTTATTCAGTCAATTTTAGCCGTCCCTAACGACGAGCTGTCTCACAGCAGACCACACATTTCTCTAGTGTATTCTTATTTAAAGCAATAATCCCTGGGGAGAGCTCTGAGACTTGTTTAGAAAGCGCAGACTATAAAGATGTTTCAGAGGGGTGCAGTGCTCACTGCGCCCTTTCTTGCCTCCTCTGAGCTGTCAGATCAAGTTTACAAGCCAAACAGGGAGGATTCCAAATCAGAAATTTGCTTTCTCTCAGCACTCTTGGCAACATCCATGGAACGCTCCTGCCTGTGACCTGTGCGGGAGGACGAGCAGTGAATGTGTCTGCTTACCACAATTCACCCCCCACAAACACTTCCAACACTGTCCAGCTTGTCACAGAACCAAAGAGTGAGTCACAAGAGTATGGATGGGACAGATTCACCACTTGGTGCTTGCCAGGCTGGCTAGTGTGGGTAAAAGGAAGGGATGGGGTGAAGCACACAATAAAGGCTTTGGAAATTAAAGAGTTTTGAGAGCAAGCACTCCACTCCAACTTCTTCTTCGGGACAACAGGGAGAAGTTGCTTTTCTTCCCAACAGGAAGTTCCTTTCCTTTCCCAAAGACTTCCCCTGCACATCCTTCCAAGCTCTTTCCCCCTCCCCTCACTGGAGCAGCCAACAGCTGCTGCACAGCTCGTCTCCCCATCCAGCTCCTTCCCTGCCTTCCCAAAGCATTCCCAGGCTCCAAGGAAGGCAGCAGAGGATCACACACACATTCCCACGTCCCCGCAGGCAGAAGCCACCCAGGTGACGAGCACATGTTGGGCCAGGAAGGAAGGGGGAGCAGAGAGGAGGCAGATTTGCAGGCTCTGATCCTCCTCTCCCTCGTTATGGATGAGCTAAATTAGCTGTGACACTCATTAGCTGCAGCTCCTAATTAGTGAAAATTAATATTGGTTTTGATAGAAGTGTTGGCTGAAGCTCTCCCAGGCAAAGGCATTACTGACCTTGTTATCTTGTTTGATAGCAAGTTACATCACAGAGACTCCTTCTCGTGGAGTCCACGGATTGCAGCCGCCTCCCACCCTCCACAGCTCCCCTTTTCCTTCCCACCAGCACCAAGGGACAGACCCAGCCCCTGCCAGAGCCCCCTCAGCCCATGGGCACCTGCAGCCATGCCTGGCAGCATCCCAAGCCTCCCCATCCCTGCACACAGCCCAAAATCCCAAGCCCCATGTGACTGCTGATCCCTAGCCCTCCGTGTCCCATTCCAGCACCAAACTGCAGAGACGACAGAGGAATTGCTCACCACCACCTCTGCTCACAGAAGAAATAAAGGGGAAGAGCTGCAGTGCAGTGGCACTGACCATTTAAAAAGGAAAGAGATAGGAGCAGCATTCCTTAACCTCTGGGATCCCCACCCTTGGAGCCCGGGAATCCCACGGTGACAAAGTGAAAGACAGCAGTAACAAAACAAAAGGGAAATATTTGCTACCAAAGTCATGCATAAAAACCCCACCACAGTGCATTATTCACACATTAATAACAATAAAGATGTCAGGCTGCCAGCTAAGAAGTTAATCTCGTTCAGAGCACAATTAGGGATGCCATTATCCAACCACCTGGGGCCACTTGCACACGGCAGTGGGTTTCATGGAAAACAGGGATGAGCCCCTCCCTGGCAAAGCAGCCCTGCCTTGTCACCCCTGTCCAGCCAGGGCACCCCAAATACTGACATTGCATCTTGTTCCAAAGAGGCTGTGTGCAGATCCACGACAGAAAAACTTCTTTTAAAGAGCATTCCTCCACTCCTGGGAGCAGCAGCCCAGTGAAAAGTGTCCCTTGGATAACACCACTGGGGACAGGATACACAAAGAGCAAACCCAGACCACCCACAATATTTGCTGGTCCTGGGGTGAACTTCAACTTCTGGAGGGGGGAATGGCACCACTGGAAAACAGTCACTCATTTTGCAGCAGGATGCCCACCAAGCACAGCAATTTCAGCTTTTGAGATGAACTAACCAGCAAAATAAAATAAAAATGACACCCCCAAGTTACAGCCTGGAGTGCAATATCAAGCTGCTGGTTTAAAATCCGTGGGGGCTCCCCTCTCTCCCTGGAGACTCCTTTCCCACCTGGATCAGCCAGAAACTGCCTGTAGAGCATCCCAGCACCAGTGAAACTCATTCTCCTGCCAGTGCTCTGTGAACTTTGGGGATGCTGCCAATCTTCATGGCTCCATGAGACAATCCTGTTGCAGTGTGACAAAACCAGCTTGGAAATTTTTTTCCCTCCCAATCCAGAGCCTTGATTTCTGACTCTTTCCCCAACTCCACCAAAGCCAGGCGGGCAATGACTCCTGGCCGATGCTCTCTGCAAGCCCTCACTCTGCACCTGATGGGAGTGCAGACAATTTTTCGGAGGCAAAGGACGACATGCAAATGCTGGGGGATGTTTTTCCCCCCCACCCTCTGTGCCCCCAGGAAAGCTGCTGGGAGAGATGTGCAGGCAGGGTGGTGCTTGCTGTGTGTTCCCCTCACCACACACGAGTGCTCCTTTGCAGGAAAGTGCTGCTTCTTCCAGCAGGATGTGTTTAATTTGATGCTGCTGTCAGATGGGAAAAGGTGCATTTCCAGAGCCAGGCTTTTCCGCAGTGCTCTTACTTATTTTACAGTCTTCTGCCACATCTTATTCCTTCCCCTCAATTTCCCAAAATCATTAGTAACAACCATTAATCTCTGCTTGGGAGGATGCTCCTCGCTTCTCTCCATACCCCAAATTGTTCATCTCCCTTGGACTTTATATATTCCAAAATCTTTTTCCCCCCACCTCCTCTTCTTTCTGAATTAACTGCTTGAAACCAAAACAGCAGAGCGAGTAAAGCCACCACATCACTGTTTATGAAAGGATATTACGTTCCACGACACCAGCTCTCACCTCAGAGCTAATAATCAATTAGAAAGGAAAAATAAAAAGGTTTCTGTGGATCCAGGTACCAAATCACCCTCCTAATTGCTCACAGGCAGCGAGACAACCTCCGTGCTCCAATACCAGAGCAGGCACCTGACAAAGGCATGCAGATGAATGGAATAAAATTGAGTTACTAACCATTAAACGTCAAGTGTTTGAAATCTCTCCCCCTCGTGTCCCCAGCAATATTAATAAATCTTTAAGAGAGGCAGCTTTTTCACTGCCCTGACCAGCGCTGCAAACGGAGCAGATGTTTCCACAGAGTTGCCCAACAAGGCTTTTCTCTCTCCCCTCCATCCCCAAGTGGCTGCAGTTAATTCAAAAGCCATCAATGAGCAGTTTGACAGGAGGAACCAGTGTATTAACTCCCCTGCCAATCAAGCACGTTGAGCCATTCAAAGGCAGGAGGGTGCATTGGTGATAAATCAGTTTAAAAGCCTGGGAGATGGGGAGGGGATGGAAAAAGTAAGAAAATGTGAGAAAAAGTGAGAAAACAAGCTGCCCAAGAGGAGGCCAGGCAATCACCACAGTGTTGGTCCAGCATCCCAGCCCCACACAAGATGCTCACCAGGACAGTGACAGGAGAGTCCCAACAACAATTCCACAAAAAACCCCAAAAAACCCCTCTGTATCCACTTCCAGAAGGGCTCTCTTCCCTCTTCCACGTGCCTGCTTCCACAGTGGAATGTGGCAGCTTTACATAATGGGCATCCACTAAATCAAGTTTTCATGTTTTAATTGCTCTGATGACTTTGAAAAGTCGCTGGACCTCCCTTAACTCTTCTTTGTTGTTGGTTTTTCTCCCCTCTGCATTTTTTTTTGTCTTGTGTTACACCAGTAAGCAACAACCACCAACTAGTGGTGGTGGCAGCAAATAGTTTGATTTTTTTTTTTTCCTTCAAGGAAAGGACTTCCACAGTGCCCAATTATAGGAAGCTTTAACTGAAAGGGTAATTTCTTCACCAGCCTGAAAATTCTATAAAGAGAGTCATGGAATGGTTTGGTTGAAAGGGAGCTTAAAAACTTTTTCCACCCCCTGCCATGAGCAGGGACACCTTCCACTCTCCCAGGTTCTCCAAGCCCTGTCCAACCTGGCCTTGGACACTTCCAGGGATCCAGGGCAGATCCAGACTGCAGAGATCCCAGATGTGCCAACATCAGAAGCAGGGGGTAAAGGAGGTAGGATTAAGGTTTTTTCCTTCCTTTTTAAGCTCACACAACCCAAATACATCAAGTTTCCAACCTGGCAAAACACACAAGCTTTTTCATCATTACTTGCAACCAGGGCTTTTTTTTTTTCCTGATAGTGAAATCACAGCTCACCAATAATTTACCAATAATAAAATTATGAGTGTATGCAAATACAAGTATTTCCCTCCAGCACAGGGAATGCCCTTGGATAATAATATTCCACTGGAACACAAATACATCCACAAAGATACATATAAATAAATATATATATGTCTCCTAATTTGAATATATACACATCTGTACACACGTGCTTTTTACCCCTCATGTGTTTTTGTCTTTGTTAAGCCTGACTCCCATAATTATCCCTGCTCTTTATCAGTTTTGGTACCCCTGTTAATGCCTCCAATCAGCCTGGAAGGCCCAAATGACCTGGGCTGGGGCAGTGCTGACACCAAGCCTGGGTATTCCAGAGTAACAAGGAACAGCAGAGAGAAGCCAGCCTGCAGATAAAGCTCCTCCAGAGAGTCCTGCACAGATAATTAACGCTGCTAAAGCCATCCCAGACATTAAAAAAAATTCAAAAATCACCCCAGCCCTCATTACCAAGCTCACACATCTTCCTCCCTCTCCCTGGGAAGGGCTTGGCCCCAGTGCCAGGGCTCAAAAGGTGGCAGGATCAAACCCTGGGTGGTTTGACAGGAGCAAGGTTACCCTGGCATGTTAATGAGTCCATATTGCAAATCCACTTCCTAGCCTTCTCCCCATTCCCCTCCTTAAACATAAGCATTAATGTTACTGCCTATTAGCAAAGCAGATATGAAGGTTTAAGTGATTGATGAAGTGATTAATTTAATGACACAGGGTTAAGGGTTTGGGTGGGAGTGGGGCTTCTTTTATTTTTTAACCTTAAGTTTCCCTGATGTTGGGAATAACTGACTTTCCTAGCCTTAAGTTTTCATAAAAGATGCTGTATTTTCTGCAGCTCAACAAGTAATTTCATCAATGGGCCTTCAAATGACAGAAGAAGGGCTTGAGTTGGGAGAGCTGGGATCCCCTCCTTAAGCGCTCCTCCCCAAGTATTGCTGGTCATTAGGGTCAGCAGCACGCTTTGAAATGAGGTTGTTCCTCTGAAGAACACTCCAGAATCCTGAAAATTCAGTTTCAGGCAGCAAACATCCCTTGGGTGACAGAGAAACACTGAAGAAGAAGGTGAGGTCTCTCTTTGTGGGGGAGAATCTCAGCAATGGCCACAAGGAAGCTTCAAAAACACAAAATCTCTGGTCACACAGCCAAGAGTCTGTTGTGTTTCTCTGGAATTACCCTTCTTAAAAAGCAAAATCAGCTCTGCCTGCTGCACAGAGGCACCCCACAGGTGTTTGCTTCCTGAGCAGCCCACCCAGCAAGCAAACCAAGGAGTTTGGGTCCTCCAGCACCTGCCAACTCACCTTATTTCTGTCAGACCTACCAAAAAAGCAGCTCTGGGGGGGTTTTCACTATCATGAACCACAAGCTCCTGGGTCAGTGCCAACACAGCTGGGCCCCAAGCTCTGCAAGCAGCCCAGAGACAGTCCCACAGCAGAGGGATGGGCAAGAATGAATAAGGATGGCCCTTGTCCTCTCACAGAGTGGTTTGGGGGGAAGGCACTCTTCAAACCATCTCTTTAACTTATCATTTTCTCTTCAGCTTCAACACCTAATTTTGAGCAAGAGGGACCCCAGAGTAAGTACACCCTCCCTCTCCACCAACAGCAGCAAGGGGACACCAGAGGGACAAGGGGCTGGTGATGCTCAGGTGACCACAGCCAAAAGCTGTCCCCAAGCCTTGTGCATGGATATCCGAGCTCTGAAATGATTTAACCACTCCAGAAGCATGCAGGGATCAGAGAACCCGCTTTTTTTGTTTGTTTATTTTGGTTTTGGTTTTTTTAATGGCTTTTTCCTTCCAGTGATGGATCTGGAGGAGCCTGGGCACAGCAGCTGCTGACAGCTGTGGGATCAAACAGGTTTAGCCTGTGCTCAATCCCACACTGATAACCATATCTTCAGCAGCAGCTTGAGCGCCCCAGCATCCCCAGGGACCCTTGCTAGGTGCCAAAGCATCTCCCAGAGCACAGAAAGGCAGTGTTGGAAGAGATGACTGCCTTGGAAAGGATGGATACAGAGTGTGGAGGATGGAAGAAGAAAAGCCCTCTGGCCTGGTCCTTGCCTAGGACAGAGAATTAAATCCAATCATCCACAAACAGAGGGATGTGCTGCCTCAGATCCACAGAGTGTCCTGCCTGTGAAATACCACGTTCCTCTCTGGTTTTCTGGTGAAATAACTGTGTCCCAGCAGGCAGGAGGTGTCACAGCCCCAGTCCTCTGTGGCACTCCACTGTCCTGGCTCCTCTTGGGCTGCAGCAGCCTCAGGGGCAGAGCGGAGCCACAGCTCCATGGGGCAGTGCCTGTGCAGCCCATTCTGAGCAGCTCTTACACAGAGCAAGGTTCAGCCCTGCCTACTCAAATTTAGTGAGAAACACCCCTAGTCCCGGCCTTTGCCAGCTCAGCAAAAGCTGCACAGAGCAAAGAGGGCAGAACCCTCTTTTCAACCCATGAACTATTTCAGAGCCACGAAATTCCCTGTCAGCCATCCCTCCATCCGTGCATCCATCCATCCCTCTGAGCACGGGATGCACAGCCCAGAGCTCCTGGGAGAGCCACAGAACCAGAGGGAAGGGAAAGGGGGCTCTGGGCAGCAAGCACAGCTGGATGTGCTGCTGAGCTGGCACTGCCCACCCCACGCTGCTCCTCACCCTGGGATTTGCTGACTTGGTCCCCTAGCCCTTCATGGAATCACGGAATGGTTTGGGCAGGGACCTTAAGGACCCCTTGGTAGAACCCAGCAGGTGCTCTAAGGCCCAGCCTAAGTCTGGCTCTGAGCGAGGCACGAATCACCGGGGTCTGCAGGGCAGGAGGGGACCCTGAGGGCGAGGCCAAGTGCTTGTTATCACCTCGGATGAAGTGCTCCCCACTCTTTTAAGACAACATTATCCCGAGATGTTATCGCTGGGATGAGGGGAAGTGGAATGATGCTCCTCTGAATGGCCTCTTTTGTCACGCATTTTGCAAGGCGTTGAGGCATGAAAGCTCGCCGAGAAACCTGGGTGAAGCGAGCTAGGTGGTTATAAGGCTGCTCACAGAGCTGACATGACGGATCATCTTCATTTCCCCACTGCTGTCCTGCTCACAGCAAATCCATTTGCTGGGCAATTAGACTCCAGTCATTCCATTATGCTAAGAGGACGCTCCTTTGGCAGCGGCAGGGACCCCGGAGTGCTGCCTGCCCGTTCCCACCTGCATTCCCACTCTCCTGGCATCCACAAGGCCTGGGATTAAGCAGAATGGCCCTTGGAATGATTGTGCTTAGGGCAAACAGCAGCAGGATGGAGATGGACACTCCCCCTCCTGCACGCTCTTCTCCCTTTTACCCAGCCAGAACTCCCATTTTCCAAGTGAAACACAGGGTGATACAGCTGCTGGCAGCTGGCCCTGTCTTGCTGTGCCACCACAGCACCACCATCCCTCCCTCCTCATCCTCCTCTCCAGGCATCTCCCTCCTGCTCCTCCAATTCCTGGAGCTCCCATCTCCCACTCCCTCTGCACGTGTGTGTGTGTGTTCCCATTACTTCTGGGTGAAATAACTGACTACAGGGTCAGTCCACCTGAAAATTGCTCTCCCCAGCCCTAAATGAAACAGATGGGCATTGATGATGTTTTGGGAGAAATTAATCAGCCTGGACCGGCGGCAGCGCCAGCAGCTCCCTCGGCCCAATCTCGCCTAATGAATTCAGAGCTCTCTGTCTTAATAGCTCCTGACAAGACTAATTTACTCTTGTAAGTGATTAGAGGGGGAATGATCTCTTAATTGTTGCTTAAGATCCCTTTTGGCATGGCAGGCAGCAGGCAGGGAGCTGCTGGGTTTGGAGGGAGGCATGTCACGGGGATGGGTGCTCAAACAGACCTCAAAAAAGACACTTTTTTCTTTTTTCCCCCCAGATAACAGGCACCACACACTGTTCAGGATCTCAGAAAGGTGTTTCCAGATGCTACCTTTTTTTTTTAAGTTAATAAAGCTTAACTCAGGAAGCACCTACCAACAGCAGGAAACAGAAACAATCATGTGTGTCAACACTTCCCAGGCTGACATTTCCCTCCCAGTGCATCTGGAAACAAAATCTCAAGGTGCCAATATTCTTAAGAGTCAATTACGTCTATACACATGGTGTAATACAAAGTTTAAAAAATAAAATGAAATTCAACTGCCAAAGTAATTCCATGAACAACGTGACTCGTATAATGGCTCGCTGGAAAGCAGGCTGTAGGAAATCTCCCTATTTTCTGACAAAATAGAAGTTCAGTCCAATTCCCATAAGGTATTTCAGGCTCAAGTACTGGGAGGGCAAGGAAGCATTCCCATTAAGCTGCTCCCAGCCAGCTCTCACTCCTGCTCCCTTCCCAGAGCTTCTCCTGGGGGTGAGCTCTGTGCATCCACCCAAAGCAAGACTCCACATCCTGCTCGCCCAGACACCACCCCAAACCCCACAGGGGCTGCAGGTGCCTGGCCAAGGGCACCCTGGAAGGGACAGAAGGCTCAGCTGGAAGCGCTGGTTGAGCTGAGCAGTCACTGGAGATCCTTCCAGACTCTTCCAACCCTCAGCAGCTCTGAGAGCCATGTGGGTGCAGCAAGAGCCCTTCCCTGAGGTGGGAGAAGGGACCTCCACAGGCTCCATCCCAGCCTCCCAATCGATTCCTCCCACATTAAGAGCCAGTCACGAGCCCTGATTGAAGACCACAAGTTTAATGGACTGAGAGCCTGGCAAGGCGCCGACAACGACCGGGTCGATTTCTGCATTTACTAAAAAAACCCATTCCCAGCTAAAAAAACAGAAAGAAAAGCTCCACCTGCCAATCAAAAGAAAAGCATTCCTTTTCCATACTTTTCCAGGGGCCCATCCCACTTACCCACAGGTGTGTCCTCGTTGATCAGCAGGTAGGTGTCAAAGAAGTAGTTGATGAAGTACGGCAGGCGATTGCCCTGACCTGGGAAGAGGACAAAAAACAAGGAGTTATTTCCCTGGCATGGGCCAGCAAGGCTGGGAAAAGCTTGGGAATGCTCACAGGGCTAGCAGGACAGAAAGTC
This sequence comes from Catharus ustulatus, assembly GCF_009819885.2. Lineage (NCBI taxonomy): Eukaryota > Metazoa > Chordata > Aves > Passeriformes > Turdidae > Catharus > Catharus ustulatus. Next base: position 34,218,020 of record NC_046228.1, on the reverse strand, counting down.
CCTCGAGGTCCTCCATAAATGCTGCCACTTCACCAGCCTTTCTGGATTTGGTATTTTCCAAAAGGCAAGAGGGAGGGAGAAATCTGACAGCACAAGGATGGGGAGCATCAATTATTGGTTTAGGCCAGGATTAATACCTTGCTTTGTTCCCAGGGCTGAGAGCCTTTTGCCTTGTCAGCCAGCCCAGCAAACCCCCGTGCTCCTTGCCTCTGCCATCACCCGGCTGCCTCTCCCTCTAATTGCCTCCTTTCACCTCTAATAACCGGGCTCGCTCCTTTCCACTCGCTCCCGAGCCTGCCCCTGGCCTCATTAGGGGACAGAGCCAAGTGCAGAGCACGTAGGAGAGTAACAAAGGCAGCCTGAGCCAGGGAAAGAGCCAGGCAGGGGAGATCTGCTGTTCCAGAGGTGGCAGGAGATGATGATTTCCCAGGAACGTTTGGCAGAGCGTGTTCAGCATCCCACCTCGGGAAACGGGAGCAGACCGAGCTCCAGCACCCTCCCTGCTTGGCAAGCTGTCAGAGATGCTCCTGAGACCTCTCAAACACAGGTCCCAGGTGTGCATCCCGACAAAGCTGCTCCTGGGAACGCGGGCACAGGGTGGGGGAGCAGCTCCAGCTCCCCCGGGGCTCCCTCCAAAACAAGAGAGGGATTTTTCAACACTGCCCTCTTTCCTGAGGCACCAGGTTTGTTAAACACCCTGAGAAACGGGGAAGCACTGGAGGCAGCAGTGTTGCAAAGGCACATTTTAAATCCCAGCCTCTGGGGTTAAGTACCTGGAAAGAAAATAAAAAGGAACCTGACAAAATGGGTTATTGAGAGCCAAGAGCATCTCCAGAGGCTCGGCAGCTCACTCGTCACTGGATGCCACGCTGGGGCCAGCAGGCTCCAGGAGGGGCAAATGAGGCTAAAACACCTCCAAGCAGCCCTTGGCACACAGGACACGCTTCTGCAAAACCTTTCTGTTTCAAAACACATTTCTTAGTATCACCAGCGCGCTAAAAATAAGCTACACTTCCCAAATCCAGCTGCGGCAGGTGCTGGGAGGCTTCCAAACCACCTGGCACACGGGATCTGTGCGCTCAGGGAGGAGGCAGAGCAGCACCTGAGAGCTGGGGAAGGCTGGGGAGGAGGGGCTGGAGGCAAGGCTGCAAATCCCAGGGTAAAGGCTGGAGCTTCCTTGTGGGAAATTGTGACAACCAGCTGGTTACACCCTGGGATGGGGCACTCTGTAACCCTCAGCACAAAACGGGGTCCTCCCAGCATGGGAAGGACCTGGACCTGCTGGAGAGGCTCCAGGGGAGGCCGTGAAGATGCTGGGAGAGGCTGGGGAATCTGAGGGCACTCAGCCTGGAGAAGAGAAGTGGCTGATGGAGGTCTGAGCTCGTCTCCTGCAGCAGGAAGGAGGAGGGAGACTCCACTGAGCTGAACCATCCTCTCTTCCAAACGCTCCAAACCCACGATACCCCAGCTCATGGCTTCACCAGGAGCTCTGCAAACCTCCTGGGAAGAGCTACTCCAGCACCTGCAGCGCCCAGGGTTGTGGAAGGACATCCCTGTGCTTATCCATCCCTGCTATCCCAGGCGCAGCAGCTGTGCCAGCCCTTGCTTATCACAGAGATGGCAACCCAGGCCCTGGGCAGGGCTTAGGAGAGGAGAGCTGGAATGCTGCAAAGCCTCCAAATCCCTGTCTCCATGTGCTGCCTGCCCAGGGCTTTGCAGTTTGTCACTGCAAGCAAGGAGCAAGTCTCCAGCTGGGCAGGCAGACCCCCATCCCACTTCCAGAACTGGCAAGGTACTCCTCTCAGGGAGGGAAAGGACTTGCTGGATTGTCCTTTTTTTCCCCCCTTCTTTGTCCCCTTTGCAGTTACCCAGTGAGGCTCTCCTTGATCCAACATGACACCAGGGGGAGATTGACTGCGCCTGTCACTCACAGCTAATGTCATCCACTGACTGCTTAATCAGCCTGCCAATCTGGGCAAGCCATCTCCAGGCTCCAGGAGGGGGAAAAGCCTTTATTCCAAAGGGCACAGTGCTATCACATGGACACACACGGACTATTGTTTATCAGCAAGAGCCACACAGGCACCCTGTCCCCACACCAGCACCCAGGGGGGTTAGGTCAGCCATGTAACAATCCCAATTTTCACGGGGCTTTGCTGTGCTTTTACAGCTCCTGTGCACCTCGTGGTGTGCCAAAACTGTCCCAAAATGCACATTTCTGCACCAAAAGGCAGAAATGCCCCACCAGCTCCCTGCCAGAAAGTACCCAGAGCATCAGTGGAAAGAGCTTACTGAGGAGGCTCTTCTGGCCCACAGCCCTGCCTTTCCCCCATCTGGAATTAGAAAAGAGGTTTTGCAGCTTGGACAGGAGTTATTTTATACTAAAGCACAGTTCAGGTCACCATTTTCTGCTGGAAGCAGAGGGGGAGCCTTGCCAGCAATATTCTGCTGCTGCACTGCTAACAAGCTTCTGGTTTACATCCCTCCCTCCAGTTTTCTTTAGGTTTTATTTACATAAATTGACCTCATGCCAGGTCCAGCACCAGCTCTGCCTTGGTAAATCCACATCTGGAAGTTTTCTTTCATTGAGATACACCAGGAGCATCCACCCCTGCCGGGTTCACTCCAAGGCTTTTCCTGTCCCACCCACTCTCCCCCAAAAAGGGCCATGTGTGCAGTCAGTGAGGGCTGCAGGAAAAGTGGGAGCACCGTGTGCAGGTCTCCACGATTTCATGAGATGGAGACAGGAGATTCAGCACTCATTCACCAGGAGAGCACAAACACAGCAACTGCACCTCTGTGCCTGGCAAACACGAGAAGCAGAGCCAGACTTACCTGGGGAGACCAGCTCCAGCAGCAAGAGGAGAGGCAGGAGCTTGCTGGCAGCACCCACGTGAGGCTTCATGGCTCCTGTCAAAGAAGAGAGGCACTGTAAATCCAGCCAGCACCTGACAGACGTGACCTTGTCTGCCTAAATCAGGCTCAGGGTGCAGCCCTGCCCCAGGGCAACACTCAGGACATCAGTGCTCTGTTCCAAACATCCTCATGGTGATGGAAACCAGCATTCACCTGGTGGAGGAGCTCCATTTTTGCCTTTCTGCTTCCCACATCTCCTCTCCTGTGAGGGGATGAGCCACTGTGACCTCAGTGCTCAGAGGAGCAGCCCCAGCTGGGATGAACATCCCAGCACTGGAGCAAAGGCAGAGATGCTGTGACAGCACCCAGGTTTGGGATGATTTGGCAGAGCTTTGTGCAAGAAGCTCGACCCAGAATCACTGGAGAGGCATCAAGACTTGGGAGCAGAGCCCCCAGAACCTCCCACACCACCTGGGTGGCTGCAGGAGCATGGGAAGCAGGGAGGCTGCCAAGCATGCCCTCACCCCTCTCTGCCTCCCAAATTTTCAGCATAGCACGTGGCTCCTCAAGCTAAGGAAACAGGATAAAACAGCACCAGGGAGCTGCCAGCACAGCCAGACCATCAAACCCAAAGCTATTCCCAAACCAACCCCACAAAACCTCAGCCAAGGGCGCCTTCGCAAGGAAATTCCACACCTGGATTTTAAAACATTCCACAAAAGCAAATATAAACCAGAGCATGCAGGCACAAGGAGACCCCCAGGGGACACCTAGTGACCTGTCCCTGAAGTTCCCCACGTTTTCATGGGGGCTGTGGGGCAGTGGAATGTTTCCCCAGCAGCTGAGGTGGGACAGCAGCAGTCCCAGGGACAGGAGGTGACAGCAGTGGGCAGAGTTATCCCAACCCTCTGCCCCCTTTAGAGATCCATGGAAATCTTCATGGATGCTCCCAAAGGAGCTCCAGCTACACCTATTTTGTTTTTCCTGATGGATGTGTCAGAGAAGACAGCTCGTAACAACTCTGTCACCACGGCAGAAAGGGCCTGAAATTCTAATTTCTCCTGCTATTTTGCTACGGGGAGGCTCTGGCATGAAGAGACCTGCGCCTAGACAAGAAAAACGGTGCTGTGGTGCATTTTGTGCATCTTCAGGTATTTCAGTGCAAGCCTGAGAAGACATTCAGATGTAATCATGCCCATCACCCCAGAAAACACAGGGCAGGGGAGTTTAAAACCTCCACCCCACAACAGGCTTTTGATTTCTGCTCAGTGTCAGCAGAGAATACAAAAAAAGCTAAGTTTCTACACAAAAATGGCCACTTTCCCCAGAGCCAGCCATGCTGACAAGCCCCGGCCAAAAAAAAACCCACAAAACAAAAAAACCCACCAGAATAAGTTCTTGTGGTTAAAAAAACCTACCAATTATCTCAATTTCCCCCCTGCTTTTATAGGTTTTGGGGAAGAAGAAATCTCAGCATCATTGTTCCAGCACAGAATGCAGAGCCCAAGCTCTTGTTGAGGATGAGATGGAAATGTGCCTCTCTGTCTTCTGCAGTGCCAAAATGCCACAGAGGAAAACACTAACTTCCTTCTCAAACAGCACCACTCTCAGCCCAAGTGAGCATGAACATTATTTTCCAGCTCCACAGCCCGTGCTTAAAAAGCAACAGGGCAGCGGAGAAATAATTTAGAAATTGTAGAAATAAAGGCAGCTGACAGCATCCTCTTTGGAGTGCCATGATAAATCTAAATATTGGGTATTCCAAGTCAGTCACTTCATTATGTAAGTAATTGCCTGAAATGTCATTTTGATTTTCTCTGTCTTCATTAATATTGCAGCTCTTCGCTGCTTCTTCGAGATGGTTCACTCGAACACTGCAAATTTAAGGAACGGCATCGAGGAGCTCTGGGGACAACTTAAAACAGCGGTGACTAAGAGCAGATTAAATTGCACCTTGTGCCTGGGAGAGGCCCTTTGGAGGAAGCAGTTTCCAGCATGGTAACGTCCCTGGGAGCTCAGGTGTTGTCTCCTCCTGGCTGCCAAAGCTCTGATGTTAAACCAGAGGTTTCCCCATCCGCTGCTCCCCAGGCACAAGGAGCTGCAGAAACACCACAGTGCAAACAAATCCGGGCCTTGCAAGTTCAGGAATCAGCTGGGGTCAAGCAGAGGCTTTTCAGGCTGATTTCTCCAAAGCCTCCTCCTTCCCAAGCCCAGGAAGCTGCTTTTTCACAGCACTTCTGCATCCCTAAACGTGGCAAATCCCACCTGCTCCAGGAGCCTCCTGCTTCCTCAACCCCATGGAACACCACTGCTGCATTCCTAAACGTGGCAAATCCCACTCCAGTCATGCTCCAGGAGTCTCCTGACATCTCCCCTCCAAGGAACCCCAGTTCTGCATTCCTAAATGTGGCTAATCCTGCTCCAGGAGTCTCCTGGTTCCTCAAACCCATAGAACTCCAGTGCTGAATGCCTAAACACAACAAATCCCGCCTGCTCCAGGAGCCTGCTGGTACCTCAACCCCGTGGAACATCACTGTTGCATCCCTAAATGTGGCAATTCCCACCTGCTCCAGAAGTATCCTGGCACCTTTCCTCCATGGCACCCCAGTGCTGCATCCCTAAACCTGGCAAATCTCACCTCCTCCATTCCAGCCATGCTCCAGAAGTCTCCTGGCACCTCCCCTCCATGGAACTCTACTGCTGCATCCTTAAAAGTGGCAATCCCACCTGTTCCAGGAACCTGCTGGCACCTCAACCCCATGGAACCCCAGTGCTTCATCCCTAAACACAACAAATCCCACCTGCTCCAGGAGCCTCCTGGCACCTGCCCCTCCATGGAACCCCACTGTTGCATCCCTAAAGGTGGCAGATCCCACCTGCTGCACCCCAGCCATGCTCCAGGAGCCTTCCCAAAAAAGCCCCTTTTCCTGCAGGGACACCAGAAGTGTCCCCCACAGAGGGACAGCACTGTCCCCACCCCTTTACAGGATTTGATGTGGGAGGTATCACCAGGATGCTCCCACATCTCCACCCCTCTCTCTCTCAGACTTCCTCCATCACTGTGGCCACCTTGGAAGAGCAGCCAGGAGATTGCTCAAACACACATCCAAAAAAACCATCCCTGGGATCCACTTTGGCCAAGCACATTGCTCAACACCACCCCTCACACCAAAAAATCTGCTTTCCTAGCTTCCCCATCCCTCTGCCCCTTAGAAAAACACTGCTAGAAATGCACCTTTCCTCCTCATTACTGCCTCTTGGCCAGAGCTTTACAATAAGTAGGATTCAAAAGGAAAACATTACAAGTTAATTCCGATTTTTTTTTTTTTCATTCCCACCCCCGTATTGGCGTGAGCCATACCCAAATCATAATTCCCAAAAATAACAAATTGCAGAACAGGGTAATCAGGAGTAAATTGATATTGATAAATAAGCTTTTCTCCCGTGCAGTAGGTGGTTTATTTTAATCTAATGAGTTTTATATTTTCTGAGCTTTCACATTCCATGATGAAGAGCCGTCCGCGCCAGAATTACAAAGCACTTTGAAATATTGTAATTTTATGGCTCATTTTGTCAGGACTCTTGAAAATGAGATTTGTTCCCAGTGAAAAAATTTGCCCCCTTCTTTTTTTCCCCTTCTTTCTATTCCCTGCAGTGAAAGGCAATAAAATTTCCCTGTTAAATAAATACAGGATATATGGATCCCCACAGGGAATAAGGGGCACAGCTGGTGGCACCTGTCACGACCCACCTGAGACAGCATTTGCAGGAGAAAAGAGCATGGAAAATCCTCTTTCTTCTTCCTTTACCCCAAAAATCAAAGCTGAGGTTGAGACAGAGATGTTTTCTCCACCCAAAACCCTGCACATCCCAGCTGGGGTACTCAAACCTTTTTTCTTCCAAGGAAAAAGCTGGAGCTGCTCCTTACTGACAACTCCTAACACCCAAAAGTTTTCCCTCACTGCCAGCAGTTTATTTCCGTTTTTAAAATTGTTTTAGCAAGGACAGGAGTGGAAGTACTTTGGTTGGCACAAACATTAGCTGCCAAGTGACACCAAGACATCATTTAACCAAAAACCCAGGCCCAGAAGGAAATGTCATCTTCAAACCTCTCAGTGCTAACAGGAAGGCTGTGCCTGGCTTGGAAACCACATTTCCCAAGCCCCTGACACAAGATAATCCCAATAAATCCCAAAATCTGATCCCAATAACCCAGTTCTGCACGAGCAACACCCAAACCTTTCACCACAACTGTGGCACCTCCAAGGGAAAGCCAAATGGTGCATCCAACTCAACTTCTGCATCCATGGGACACTAAAATAACACCCTGAGAGCTTTGGGAACAGAGTCCTCCCCATTCCCTGCTGCATCAGTCACTGCCACCCACCCCTCCATGGCGAGGGCACCTTCATTTTTGGGGAGAGAGAAGAAAGAATTCCCAATTTCTTTCTTTTTAAGCAGGGCAGCACCGGCTCTGTGGAGCCTCCAGCACTGGTTGCTAGTCACCATAGGCATCATAGCAACCATTTTCCATCACAAAGCCTTTCTCCAGCTGGAGCAGCAGCTCCTGAGCTGGGAGGAAGGCTGGGATGGGGCAGGGAGACCAAGCCAAGAGGCTCCTGGGCTGCACCAACACATGGGAGCAGCACAGCAGGGCTGATGCTAATATGGGATGAAAAGGTGGAGAAGCACCAACAGCAACAGAGCTTTGCTGAAAGGAGGAAAAGGGAAAAAAGGAGGAGGGGGGAGAAGGGTGGGAATTCTTGCTTCAGGAGGAAGTGGCAAGCTGCATGCAGTGAAGTGACACTCACAGTCTGGTCTCACAAGACAGGAGCCTCTCTCCAGGCTCTCAGACAGCATACAGGAATGGACAGAGTGGCAGGTGCGAGGATGCTGAGGGGCTGACTCCAAGCCTGCTCAGGAATGGGGGGCCAGGCACCTTCTTGTGCCCTGCCTGGAAGGAGATGACCTCCCTCCGACCCAGGGCAGGGAACAGCCTGGCTGGACTTCCAAGCACTGCCATAAAATGGTGCAGGAGCAGTGTCCAACATCCCCAGGCTCCCACACACCATCCCTGAGCCTGTCTGTACTGCTGCCTTGGGTTTCAGCTTTTATGTTTTTCAGAATCTCTGCTGCTTAGTGTGTAACTCCAAAATGTCATATTAGGTGTTAGTAAGGGCTCTTCATGGGGTAGTGACAAAACAATTCCTTTCTAGCTAGAGAATCAAGGACAGCTGGTACCCAAAAAGGAGAAAAGGGGCAAGCCAGGGGCTGGCACTTCATAGCCTGGGGCTGTGGGTGGATAATTGACCCCAATGTGGAGATGAACCAAAACTTATCAAAGTGCAAACAGTCATGACCAGGATCCAGCTTGGATTTGGGTGTAGCCCCGGCCAAGCTCTTGCACTGCCCGAGGTGTATCCTTTCAATAAATACTGATTTTATTCCTTTTACTCTCTGTTCCAGCTCAGCCTTGCCAGGCAATAACCCAGTCTGTGCCTACAGATCCCAGGAGATCCCACCCATGCTGCTCTGGATCCAGGCACACCAGTCCTGTTGGTTCAGGGGGATTTTGAGGGAAAAAAGAGGACAAGATTTGTGTGAAGTGGGATTAAAGGAGAAAATAAATGTGTGCTGGATTGGCTCAGCACCTCCCTCCTTGCCACATCCAGCTGCAGTTTTCCAGGCAAGGATCCCCTTTTTGCAGAAGGGTACAGGCTTTGCCCCCCATCAGCATCAGCCTCAAGAGTGAGTCACCAGCCTCGGAGCCACCAAATTGCATTTTAAAGCCCTGCCAAAGGAGATGAGTGAGTTTTTTGACTCCATCTCTCTTGGTGAATGCTCAGCAGACATCGCTCCAAGCCCAGGACCCTGGTGTGTGTGTGCACCTGGGATTTTATCCCATCTCCCTGCCTTCTAAGCTCCAGGCTGGGAGTTTGCAACATTAAAAAGCAGCAAGGCTATTTTCTTCAGGCCTGTGGTAACTGGAATGGAAGGTCTTCAAAACAGAGGGCAAAAGGGATGCTTCAGAAGAAGGGTAAAAAAATACAACAACCGTAGGAAAACCCACAAAAAACCTGCACACTGATGAGCCAGAGCTGCAAAGGCTCTCAGGCCATTTCTTGCCTCATCCAAATCAAGAGGGAAGTCACACAAAGCTCACTTAACTTCCAGAGAGGCACTTTGCTGCTCCAGACCTCTCCAAGGCCCACTGGCTGCTTCAGCTGATAAAAGGGAAGCTCTGCAGGCACACTGGGGATAATCACTCCCTGGCTGGCATTGTAGGAGCAGGAAAAAAAATGTACAGACACAGCACAGGGAAAGGAGGGTGGGGATAACTCAGGAGCAACCCCCTGGAAGTCTTCCAGTCCCAAAGAGCAGCTCTGGAGAACAGGGATTGAAGGAAAGACAAAGGCGTGCAGCAGGGATGAAGTTATTTGGATTAATGACAGCAGTTCATCACCAGTGGCAAGCTCATTCATGCAAACCCTCCTGAGACCCCAGATGTGGCTGAGGGCCCTTGAAGCTGTCCAGTCCCTCTCCTACATGCCCTTTCCAAAGGGGCAGCATGCTCAGGCTCAGTTCCCATCAGGAATTTGCTCCCGATGACTCTCTCCTCAGCACCAAGCAGAGCCTCTCTCTTCCCTGGCAGAGCAGTTGTTTTACCAAACACACAGAGCAGGGCAAAGCAAGGCAGGCTCTGAAGGGACAGCACAGCCCTCCCACACCCACAGCAGTTTCCATCACCAGCCAGGTCCTTGGCTCCAGGACAAGGGTTCAAATGGATGCCAGGAGGGTACAAAAGGGACGTCGTGTGCCAGGATTGCTCCTCTGGTCAGAAGGGACCTGAAAGACCACAGAGCCATGGGCAGGGACACCTTCCACTACCCCAGGGTGCTCCAAGCCCATCCAGCCTGGCCTGGGACATTGCCAGGGATCCAGGGGCAATCACAGCTGCTCTGGGCACCCTGTGCCAGGACCTCCCCACCCTCAGAGGGAAGAATCCCTTCCCAATATCCCATCTAATCTTCACCTTCATGGACTGAAAGTCACCAGGAGCCCTGAACAAATATCTCCTGCCCACACTGAAACTTCATGCTGAGCACAATCCATGGATAAATGCTACTCCAACCCCTGGCTAGATCCAGGACCTCTGCAAGATTTGGGTCTCAACCATAGGAATTCCCAGTTTCTCCGCATTTTGGATTCAGAATTCACACACTGTCAGACAACAGCATCAGCACCAGGGCAGGAATTTTCACCTTTGTAGGTCCTGGGCCATAAAAGCCCTCAAATAACCCTATTTCTATTAGAAGTGTTACTGGAGGGAGCAGGATGCTCTAGTGGGAAAAAACAGAACTTTTTGGTTGCACACGGAGCTATTCATGCTCCAACTCAATTAGCCTGGCTGCAGCATCCTGCCTGAGCAGCTGGGATATTTTACACCCTAACCCTCTCATCAAGCCAATCCCATATCCTAAAGCTTCTTAAATTTAAAAAAAAATAATCTGTACTCCAGACCATCTGCACAGAACATCTCAGAAACTTGATAAAATGAATCCTTTTTAAGAGGTCCTTTCACCCCCAGCTGCTCAGGAGAGGATTCCAGGACCCTTTTTCCTTGCACCAGGCCGGCAGGGGAGCTGCCATGCCCTGGCCATCACTCCGGAGATGATTGCAGCAGGAATGGCTCTGGTGCTGCCTCCCTCCCTGCTGCATCCAGGTGATGTTCCTGAGAGAAGGGAAAGGGGCTGGGGACCCTCCGAGGCTCAGCCACAGCAGCCAGCCAAGCCCTTCCCAACATTGTTACTCCCACTTATCACCAAAATAATTTAAAAAAAATATATAAAGAAGGGACAACATCAATGTTTACAGTTTCCCACAAAGATAGTGTTGTACAACTTGGTGTTAAAACATTGTATTTCTCATGACACCACCCGACTCCTTGGGAAACAAGAAAGCTTTGTGCCGGGGGTGTAGGGAGGGAGCAGGGGAGTGAAGGAAAATGGAACAGCACGGGGATTTCTCCTCCTCCCCTCCTTCCCCAGGACAGAGGGAAAGGAGAGATAAAGATAAAACTCACTCAGCCGAAACAACCACCTGGATTTTCACAATGCGAGCATCCCGTGGGAATACTTCACCCCCGCAAAAAAAAAAAAAAATAAAATAAAACAAACCCCTAAAATATGAATGCACTGGGTCTATCCCACACGCCCGAAGCATCCCAGGCTCCCGCAGGACACACCGGGAGGATCCCGGCTTGTTGCGTGCAGCCCAGCACAGCGAGCTCTGCCAGCCCTCCTGCCCACATTCCCAGCACAGGGGGGAAAAACCCCGAACCAACAACAAAGAAAACACACATCCGAATAGGAAACGTCCCGTTCCAGCACCCTGGAAAACGCGGATGGGTAGAGAGGCGGCTTGGGAAACGATAGTGGCCGGCAAGGTGGTCAGAACATGGATTTAAGGAAAAGACGGACTGCGGGTTTTGAGGGAAGCGAAGGAAAACAGCAAGCAAAGAACCAGAGGAGAAAAAATAACCTGAAATAAAGTGTATTCTCATTCAGGGCAGAGTTCGGCGTTTTCAAACGCCGTCCCTCCCGTTGTAATCGCGTTCGGAGGGGATTTAAAAATCCCACCGCTTCCACTGCGGCTCAGCCCCCACGCGCGGCATTCCCACATCTGGGAAGAACTTAGCCCAGAAACTTTACGGCTTCTCAGCAGCCCGAACTCCGAATTCGAGCCGGGCACGGGGGAAGGAGGGGGGCACCGTGCCCGCTTCCCTCGGGGCCAGGACAGCGGGACCACCGCACATTTTTAGGGTTGTTTTGGGGAAAAGGGGAGAAGGTTGGGCTCTCCCTCTTCCTGCCGCGGAAACCACCGCGCCCAAAATAACAATAATAATAAAGGCTCGGCTCCCAGAAAAACACGCTGAAATGGGGTTTGGGAAGGGGAACCCCGCTCCAAGCCTCCCCCCGGGAAAGGGAGGGGGTGATGCGCATCCTCCCCGGCCCCACATCCCAGCCCTCCCGCGCGGATAAACCAAGGGCGAGAAGCACGGGCAGGCGGCGGGGCATTACCTGCGCTGGATGTCTCGGAGCCCAGAGTCAGCGGCGACCCCCCATGTCCCCCCCGCCGCCCTGCGAGCCGCGGGAGGAGGAGGAGGAAGGGGAGGGAAAGCGAAGGAGCGCGGGAGATGCTGAAGCGGGCGGCGCAGCGCCCCTCGCCCAGGTACCCGGGATTTCAGCGCCGCCTCCACCTCCCCTCCCCACCCCTCCCCGGGGAGCCCCAGCCACCCCAAATCCCCCAAAATCCGGGCTCCCCCCCGACAGCAACCGGCTCAAATCCAACTTCAATTGGGTGTTCAAAGTTTAACTGCACCTCGACAGGTTTAATTCTGTTTGGTTTTTTTTTTTTTTAATTGTTAATATTGTTATTTCTCTGACCTGTGCGCGGGAGCAGCTGGCAGGGCCCGGAGCACGTAAATAAATCATGGATGAGCAGGAAAGCGATCCGGGATGGATATTCCTGCCCGGCTGCTCCCCCGGGCACAGGTTGTACCTGCCGTGCTGCCGAGACACAATTCCCACCACATTCCCTCCTGAATTCCAGGCATCCCTAAGCCGGGCAGGACATTCCTGCCTCCAGTCCAAGCCCTCCATATGAGCAGCTTTTGGGAAAATGGCCAAATGCCCCTGTTTCACCCCATTTTGTGCCACCTTGGAAGTGACAAAGCCACGAAAAGCCACCAGCAGTGACACCAACCCTCACACCGAAGGGGTGGCTCCACACTCCTGCATCCCAGGAAGGGATCAGCAGGGATCCCAGCAGGCCCCCCACCCCATCATGATCAGTTTTGATTAAAACACCAAGTAAAGGCACTTCATGCTGTTAAAGCCATCAGAGAATCCCAGAATGGTTTGGGTTAGGTAGGATATTAAAAATTATGATTAAAAAACCATCTCATTCCAGCCCCCTGCCATGGCCAGGGATGCCTTCCACTGGACCAGGCTGCTCCAAGCCCCATCCAGGACTTCCAAAGATGTGAAGAGCCTTCCCCTCCACTCACCTCGTCCTAGAGCACCAGCAGGCAAATACCCCTGCAGCAGCAGGAGGGGGTAATTAAGCATTTACCCTCCTGAGCAGCTTCTTCTAATTATGCCATTAGCGCAGCTCTGGGGTTGATTGGCTGGAATTGGGCACAGGTCTGCCCCGAGGATGGGGGGATTCCCCATTCACCCACCAAACCTGCAGGCACTCACAGCCCAGAGCCAGCCCTGGCACACCTGCATCTGCTCAAACCCAGGGTCCCTGGCAAACAGGTGACTGCAATGAGCTCTCTGCAGCTAATGAAGGTGCTGGCAGATCATTTCCTCACATCACAGCATTGCTGGGCTGTGTCAGGTTCATTAAGGAATTGGTCTCGGTGCTAGCACTGAGTTTAGGGGCTCACCAGGAGTGAGCAGGGTGTAGGTGGCACCTGTTGGGGCTCTGAGCTGAGCCACCTGCTCTGGGGGTTTCTCCTTCCTCACCCTCTTCATCATCACACAGCCAGGCTCCTCACCCCATGTTCACCCCAAAAAAGCAGGGGAGGAAGGAATGACAACAAAGGGGAGGAACCAAAGCAGAGCCATAGGTGAGGACTTGTCTCGGGCCTGGGTGCCTGTAGCTGCTCTGACTTTGCCTCTCCTGATAAATTCAGCTCAGGGTTTCTGTTTAAACTCCTGTGCCAGGCCCCTGTGCCTTGGCTCCCCACTGTGGGTTTCTGGTTGGAAGGTGTGTCACCTGTTGTACATAAGTCAGGCCTAACAAGGCCGGGTTCCTCCTGGCCTGGGCCCCCATTCCCGATGGATTACAGGCTGCAGCCTTTCCCATGGAGGAGGAGAGGGAGGGCTGGGGGATGTCAGTGCCCAGGTTCACAAGGCACACAGGAATTGAGTATCTTGTGATCTGTGCCTCCCTGTCAGGGTTGGTTTCCATCAGGCAGGGACAGCAATAGCTGTGTGCAGGCTGGACCTCCAACCCTGATGTTCCCAAGCTCCTGTTTGGAGAAATCCATGGTATTCCATGATCCAGCCTGTGGGAGAGGAGCCTCTCCACAGGCTCAGAGCTGGCAAAAGAAGAGAGTGATGCTTTGCGAGCAGGGATGCTCCTGGTTGCTCCTGGCATGATAATTAACACCAACCCAAAGCAGGGAGCTGCAGGGCTGGGATATTCTTCCTTAAGCTATTCCAGCCTTTCTCCACACACTCATTACAAGCAAACCTGATTTTTTTGGAGACAGATCCCGTGACCTCCCTGCTCCATCGTGCCTGTGAGCACAGAGCAGCTTGGCAGAGCCTTTCACAGCCTCCTGGCACCACTCACTCAACCTTGAAATTGTACTGCAGGGCTTCTCCCCCTCTCATTTTCCCTCCAGCCACGGAACATTCCCACATCCAGCTCTCCCACTGCTCTGCCTGCCTTCCACCACGAGGGCTGGGATGGCTGTTTGTCTCTAAATGGATGAAATATCACATGGAAACACAGACACGTGCAAAACCCTGCCCTGCTAAGGAGCTGAATTGCCTCTGCTCGCCCTGCACCACGTTCTGCCACGGCCCCAGGCTCTGCACGGACATCTCTGCCTGACAAGCAGCCCGTGCAATATTGTGCCATCAGTCATTTCTTCACGCCTCCTTTTCCCCAGGAGTCTCCCACAAGGGTCTCTGGAAGTGCTTCCCCAAACTACCATCCTATTTTTTTTCCCCCAGCAAATAAGACCAGTGTAAAAGTGCAGGGCTGGATTTTATGCTCAGGAAAAACCAGCCCATGCCCCCTGCTTCCCATTTTTTGTGGGGGAAACATGGTGATTTTGTCCCAGGGGCATGGTGGTATCCTCCCTCTCCCACAGCTTTGCAACACCCCATTTTGCAGTGTGGGTTGGGATGGTGGCAGCTCCCCTCCTGCTGCCCTCTCATCCGAGTCACAGAATTAATTTGTAGAGCCACCTTGGAGTTCTCTCTTCGACCACCTGTGCTGTGGCTGACAGGGAGCTGACTTTTCCGGTGTGAAATTAATTTCCAGGTCCATTTCACACAGAATTTTAGGGCCAATATTAGGATCATGCTGTTTGTTTAGGAATTTATGAGTGAAGGAGGCTGATGAGAAAGCCAAGCAAAGTTAAGGGATTGCTGGAATTCTCTCTCATAAGAAGAAAGAGCAGCTGGTTTGGTTTTTTAATTTTTTTTTTCCCTTTTAGAAGTACAGACATACAGGGTTTCAAATTGCATCTTTGTAAGGTGATCTTATGGACACAGCAGGAGGGGCAGAAACTGGGCTCACCTTTGTAGCACAGACCTAATTCTGTGGGAATTCCTCAAGGATCTTCCATCTTGTGCTTACAGGTGGGTGGGTCGAGGTGAACTACCCCAGGACCAAGCATTGCTGGGGTGATAACACATGGCAGCAGGGATCAAGGTGATTTTGGTGAGCCCCAAAAAAGCCTCGCAGGACCTGGCTGCAGCCCTGAACTCTGCAGAGCCTGCTAGGGGCACCGAGAGCACCCTGCAGCCCCAGGCTGGGCTTGTTAGCTCCACAAAGGGTCAGTCAGGCTTTAAAAAACCCTTTGGAGCAACTCTCTAGAAGCACTTTTCCCTCAGTCCTTGATTTCCCAAGGATGGGCAATGTTTGTAAACTTGGGGAGGGTCAGTGATGACCTGGATCAAGAGCAGTGACAGCGAGAGGAGACAACTGTGGGACTGTCCCGGGTCACTTCATGCCATGCACCTGAAGCACCTTTTTCTCCTTAGCTCTGAGCCCTGCCTCACCAGCTTGGGTTTTTTCCCTTCCCCTCGGTTTATTCTTCCTCCCTCAGCAGAGGAAAAGGTGCCATCTACAGGCACAGAGAATCCATGAACAGCAGAGAGAATCCCACAGCCTTTCCCATGTCCCCTGTCATCACATCCTGGGCCGGGCCACCTTCCCTGCAGAGTGCTGTGGGGGCTGTTTACTCCCTGTTTGGGGTCAGGGAACAGCAGAGGGCTGTGCCAGGTGGAAAATGAGCTCCCTCCTGGCCAGCCCAGCTGTGTTCGACCTCGCTGCCAACTCAGGCAGCAGCAAGATAAAAACCTTGGAAAAGGGAAGGTGAGCACTCATCTCCACAGCCCTGAGGGGCACCAGCAAAGGGAACACAAAGGAATTTTGGCCAGGCTGTTGCCTCAAAGGAATCCTGGGGGGCTCACCCACAATCAGAAATTCCAGCCCCGTGGATCTCATCGTGCTCCTCTTCTGCCTTGCTCTGCTCTTCCAGTTGCCTCCTTGATCAAATCCACAGGTTCCTGATTCAAGGAGGCAGGCCAGGAAAAGAAGCAGCTGTGGGAAGAAGGGAAAAAAACACCGGATAAATCGTCCCCTGTGTGAGTAGGGGACAGTGAGGTGACAATAAAAGGGAGATTTCTGCACTGCTGGGAGCAGGGTGAGTGCGAGGCACCAGTGATTCTGTTTAAGGCTCAAGGTTGTCCTCAGGAAAGGAGAAAATCTCTCGCCGAGGGTGGCAAAAAATTGCGGAGGGCAGGCAGGTGGTATCGCTCCTCCGACACATCCACGGTCCCGGAGCTTGATCCTGCTTTGAAAACCTTTCTCACCTCGCAGCTCCCGCTTCATTCCCAAGGCGTTTGTCACGGTTCCATCCCGCCCTGCCGTGTGTCCCGAGCTGCGCAGAGAGGCGGAATCACAAAATTTGGGATGGAAGAGGAGCTGGGATAGGGGTCCCATCCATCAGCAGGGGGACGGCACAGTCTGCTCCAGCCACGCTGGAATTCAGGCAGTCCCGGCTCCCCCGCCCTGGCGTGATAAATTAGGAGGAAAAGTTTCTCATCTCAGTTTGTTCTCGCAGCGCCGTCCAACAGAGCACAAGCCTGTCTAATCAGGAGCTACAGTCCTTCACCATCTGTTTGGAGCCTAATTACAAATGCAGAAAAATAATGTGCTTTACAATTGCACCAGTAAATGCTGTAAATGATTTAAATGCATGCATATGTTCCCTGCAGAATTCAGCATGCATCTGCGACTTCTTCTGCTCACATTAGGCACACAAATCAAGGGAAAAAATACCCAGATCTGATGAACAGCATGTCCCTAGGATGGTGATTTTTATCCCTTTTTTTTTCCCCCTGCTGGAATGGCAAACAGGGCTTTTTTGTAACAATTCATCCAGCAGCGTTTTCTTTGCTTCCATTTTAAAAACTGTTTATCACTGCTGTGTAAATATAGTACAAATTACTCCATAAAACATGTAAAAAGGAGAACAGCAGCCGGGCAAGCCTGCAGCTGGCTGGCAAGGTTTCAAAGCCAAGGTTTGGGTTTTTTTTTCCTCTGGGGCACCCATGGAAGGGGCAGGAGCAGCTCAGCTCATCTGCTGAGGATGGTGGCTCTTCCCAAGCCCCCAGAGACCATTTATGTTTCATGGGATGGGCTGCAAGGGGCCTTAAAGACCATCGTGTTCCTGCTCTGCTCTTTGGCCACCACCACGGTGTTGCTGAAGGATAAGGGGGTGGTTTCAGAGGTGCATAGCTCCAGAACAAAACCTCCCTTTTTTTGTTTGCTTGAAAGCCCCCAGATTCCAACACTTACATGGTCCAGCTCTGAAGCAGGGAGGGGGAGCTGGCACCACAGAGGTGAGAGGGGACAAAAGCAGCTCAGGCATGGCCTCAGTTGTTTCCTTGGAGCAGAAGCTGCAGCAGATGCATCTCCTCTGCTTTGTGCCCTTTCATCCCTTCTCTCTCACACCCTGCTGCCTTTGCTGCTGCTGCTTTGCCAGTTCCCAGCTTTCCTTCCCCTTTGGCCAGCTGGATTTAACTCCAAAGGCTGCTGGAAAAGGCACTGTGGGGCAGGCACAGCATCCCCTCTGTGCTCAACAGGACTGGGACTCTCCATACCCTGGATCACAGTGCCAGCAGTGCTGGACACCACACAGGGATTTGTCTTTGACTCTGTTTCACATCATGGGCTCACCCTCAGGAATTCTGCAATGCAGAAATGCTGCAATGGAATTCTGCAGGGCTCGTTTTACACCCACAGATGAGAAGGGGGCCAAGCTCTGTGGTCCTTCCTGTGCCAGCCAGATCAACACCCACCTTCCTCAGCTAGGAGATGGGGAAACAGCCCTGCTGGCTGAGAAACAAAATCTGGGAATGCACTTTCAGGCAGGTGAGGGAGACACAGCAGCTCAGGTCCAAGCCCTGCCTGCACCCAGATCTGTCTCTGGAGCTCAGGCACCCCAGTTCTGGGGAGCAGCTCCCTCTTGTGAAGCTCTTGGAGAACTAGAAGGCAGTGTAACCTCCCAGCTCAATGTCATGAGGTAGGTTTGGATCCCTGCAGTGCTCCTTCTGGCTAGAGCACCATTCCAGCCCTGGAACTGAGCTCCATGGCTGCTTTTGTTGTCAAAGATGCATTTATCACAGACAGGATCATGGGATAAGTTTGGGTGGGAAGGGACTGTGATGATCATTGAGCTCCAAACTCAACCCACCCAGGCACAAGATGTGGCTGCACTGTGGCGCATCCCAGATCCAGCAGCCTTCACCACCATTTCCCTCCTCATCCTGCTTCTCCTTACCTGCAGCTCCTTGGCATGGCCCATCCATGCTGAGCAGCAGATGGGGCTTCTCCCAGGCACTGTGGTTACTTCCCTGCTGTAATGTGCAATTCCCTATAAATTATCCCTCCCCTTTTGCAGGGGGATCACCCACAGCTCATGGCTCAGAGGCCTGGCAGCATCCACCCCCATCTCATGGCATTCCCTGCTTTATGCCCAGACCTGGCTCTCGCCCAGTTTGCATCTGTATGGATTTTTTCCCCTCATTTATTAACCTTCCTTAGCTGCATGCCACCAAAACCAAAGGATAAATCCCCTTTTTGCTCACTCCCTCTGACACAGGAATGCTCTCCACACCTACCTGCACATCCTTTGGGGATACTCCACTGGAATAACTGTGCTCTCCAAGCAGTGATCTCAGGGCTCCTTCACCTCATGCCAGGGATTTCTCTGAGTTTACAATCCAAGCTGGGAGAGAAGGATGACCAGAAGGAAACATGCAAGCTAAAACTGCATGCACCAGTGCATCTACAAGAGAAATTATTCCAGACACCAGCAGTTGCACAGGATTAAGAATTATCTTTATTACCAACGGTACCAGATAATGAAGTTCTCCCTCCAGAGGAATTTGGTCAGTAACACAGAGAGGAGGAACAGAGATGCAAAGCAGTAAAAATCCAAGCTGCTGAACCCTTGGGTGGGCCTTCACCTGGACCAGGGCAGTCCCTGGCCAAGTGCTGGAGGCCAAAGGGCTCCAAACCCACAGGATTAAGAGCCCACACATTCCATAAAGCTGCTCCTCCCTACTACACACCTGACAGATTTTCCACTCGTGTCTGGATTTTTTGAAATAAAAATCAGCCCTAAAACAAAACTCTGTGTATAGCCAAGGGGCCCAAAGTGAACACTGGACAGGATTTATGTAAAAAACCCAATGTCCACCATACAGAACCTCAGCATGGATCCTGCTGGTCTCCCAGCAGAGCCCCACATCCAGCAGCTCCACCATCACATGGGCAAGGTGCTGAAAGAGCATCCCACTAATGGAGCATCTGCTCCTAACCCAGTCTTAAAGGAATTGATTCCCACAGACAGCATCTCTGAGGCATCACTGCACTGCCAAGCTCTGCCATTACACCCTTGCTTATCAGTTCACCTCTTCTAGACCATAAATCCAGCCAATTTGAGAAAATAAATACAATAATCGGATTTAGCCCAGGCTGTGCTGGCATATGGGAGTTTAAATGACTTTAAAAGCCAGTCATCTTTGGGTGGGCTGTATTTTTGGGTGTCACAGTAGCTCACCCCTCTGAAAACATCTGGAGGCCATATGGTGCCTGTCTACATGAATTAACCAGATTTCTGCTGTGAGCCTCACACCAGGGCCTGTCTCATACCTCTCCCTGGCTCTCACAGAGCTCTCTGAACTCAGACTGGAGACACCTTAAAAACCTCAG
The DNA here is from genome assembly GCF_009819885.2 of Catharus ustulatus. NCBI lineage: Eukaryota > Metazoa > Chordata > Aves > Passeriformes > Turdidae > Catharus > Catharus ustulatus. Next base: position 34,198,130 of record NC_046228.1, on the reverse strand, counting down.
GTTAGGCCCACTCAGCATTTCGTTTTCCTTAGGGGTCACACCTCAGTGTCAGCAGGAAAAATGCTCCTCTCAGCTTGGGAATAGTCCCTAACACCAGTGGCACCATGCTAGGAGGTAGATGATCCCTCAATTCAATTTTATGTGGAAAAATTAAAGCAAAATTCCAAGTGGAGCAGTTTCCCTTACAGATATATATATTTCAATTTTTTTTGTGCAATGATTGTATAAAATCTGTGCAAAATTCTGCTCTGATCCCTGGGACAGCTGCTACTCACTTCCCTAAGTTGTGTGAAGGTGCTCCAGGGCTCAGATCCCTTTTAGTTCAACACCACCATCACAGCTGGGTGAGGGGTGATCCCTCCTCCAAAGACCACCCGACCCCTGAGGGCTGAACTCGTAACAGTGCAGCAGTAAAACCCAAGGTGCCCCCAAAAGCCCTGGGCTCAGCTTAAAACCACTGGCACAAGGGTAAGGGATGGTGTCCCTGGTGCTTCCCTGAGCTCCCTGGGGAAATGAGATTGTTTTGGTCCCTGCTCCATTAAACTGGGGAGCGACAATGTCTGACAGAATCTTCCCAAGCACAGGGGATGCCCCTTCCCAGAAGGGAGATTTTCCCTCTGCATCCCCCCTGGATGCAGCTACCCCCCTCCCAAGACAGGCAAAACCACAGGATACCTGACTTTTTTGGGGGGAAAAAATCCAAACCCTAAATACCCAACAGCAGCTCCACAACTGAGGACATCCTCCTCCTCTTGCCACCTCCCTACACGAGGTGCACCACGAAAACAGCACAGGCAGAGCCCACAGCCAGCCCCAGCACGAGGTAAAAGGTCATCACCACCCCTGCTGCCTCAGCCAGCTCTTTGGGCACGATTTTGGGGCCGTAGACCATGACCAGTGTGCCCAGGTAGCCGTTGCTGAGTCCCAGCAGTGCCGTGAAGACCACGGGGTAGAAGTCCTGTTTGAACACCACGGTCTGGATGTGAGCCCGGGGCTGGTAGTTGCTGAGGATGAAGAGAGGGAGGAAGATGGTTCTGAGGAGGACAAGGGCAGGCAGCAGCTTGCTCTTGGGGCCAGGCAGCTGGATCCAGGCAGTGACCTGCCTCCCACACCAGTCAGCAAAGTTGTACAGGAGGAAACACGTGAGGGGCGTGAAGTACTTGGTGCTCCACGGGCTTCCCGAGGATTTGCTGACAGACTCGATGTTGGAGGAGAGGGAAGGGAAGATGATGATGGAGATGAAGAAGACATAGAAGAGGCAGAAGCCCAGGAGGGCAGTCTTCTGCAGGATGGGGCGGAGTGGGGGGATGCCAGTGCTTCTTGTGAGGGAGGAGGAATTCGTGGTGCCTCCTGGCTGTGCCTCATCCTCCACAGAGCTGTCAGGGGGCACAGTGACCAGAGAGGGGCTCCCCTTCTGGCTGCTCAGGTAGTACCTGGAGAAACAGAGGGAGGGAAATATGGGGGGAATGTAACTGGGATTTGAAGAGAGAGCAGGAGAGAAGTGCCCCTTGCACTTCCACCATCCCTCTGCACCCTCAGTGTTCACAGAGGGGACCCTACTGCATGCAGGCACCAACCAGACCAGTGGGTCACACACACACAATGTGGGGACACTGCTGGCTGGCTCTCTGCTGACTCCACAAACTCCAAACTGCTGTTTTGGGAGTGCTGACGACCCTGGGAGAGCTCACCAGAAACTCAGCACGCACCCAGTTTCAGCCTGTGGTTTCGGTGAAAGGGGAAGCGTGGCTGGTGCTATGACAGGGACCAGCACAGCGAGGATCCCTCAGCAATCCCACTGCAAAAGTCCCTGGCAGGCTGGCACACACCTGGAGTACTCCAGCCTGGGCAGGAGCAGGTACACCATGATGCAGATGACGATGAAGATGTCAGCAGTGAGGAAATAGGCCAGGGCACTGTCGGTGACATCGGCCGCCGCTGCCAGGTCTATCACAGAGGCCACGGCGCTGATGGTGCCACCCATGGCCTGGCCTGTGGGTGGGAACAGAGGTGGGCACAGGGAGGGACACACAGAGCAAGAGAGGCAGCCCAGAAACTCTTCTGAGACAGCTCAGGCCCTGCCCCACACGCAGCTCAGGGTGCAGCTCCTCCCCATTCCCACACCTCCATCCTGCACCCCTTCCAGCACAGCACAGGGGTCAGGATGGGACACAGCCTGCTGGGCCTGCAGGAAAGGTCCAAACCTTTTCCAAAACCTGAACCTGCCTTCTGCACTCCCCCAGATGGGAATTCAGGCCACCTGAGGCAGGAACGCCATCTCAGGGATGTGGTACTTTCCTCCTCTGAGATAAACTCATTAATACACTCCTGTCTTGGCCCCAGGAAAAATTTTCTTTCCCCCTCCTTCTCCTCTTGGTTTGTCAACTATTCCACAGCACATTTATAATGTTATCAAAGCTCCAGGGAGCTCATCACTCACAGCTCCCAACCTGCCCCTCATCACTCATGGAAATGCTGATCAGAAAGGAGCAGACAAGGCAATGCTGCAGGTCCCTCTGCTGGAAATGGCAGGGCAGGGGGATGCCACCTCCTTCCCTCCTTTCTCCCTGCACCCAGCAGCTCTCCAGGGTCACTTTATGGCTATTTACAGAAACCAAAGCTCACGTGACCGAGCGAGTTTCTCCTTCAGCAACTTCCCTTTATCATTAGGCCAAAGCTAAGCTTTTAAAACAAACCCCACATGACAAAACCCCAGGGGGAGGGGAGAGAAAACCACGGAGTTGAGCAGGGAAAGTCCAAGAGCACGATGCCAGTGGGATCACCCAACCTGAGATGAGAGCCTGCAGGTTCCTCATGGGGAAGCAGCTGCTCAGGCCGAAGATGCTGCTGGAGAAGACGGTGGAGGCACTGCTGACCACGGCCACGCAGCCCACGGTGAGGGCAAAGAAGCTGGTGGTCCAGGAGGAGGTGTCCACCTTCACCAGCACTGTGATCACCAGGAAAACAGTCAGCATGACAAAGAGGGAGGACAGGATCCTCACACTGGCAGGAACCCTGGGGACAAGGAGAAGAAGTTTGTGTTTCAAACCACAGCGTGAAGGCTCGAGACGGGAGCACAACTCCTGTGCTGGCAGAGGGGTAAAGAAAACAAAGAGAGGTGGGGGGAGATGAGGAAGCAGCACGGCAGGGAGCTGGAATCTGAAGATTAGGCACACAAACCTGTGCCTGCAAGCATGCAGGAGGTTGATGTGGGATAAGGAAGGGCACAAATGAAGATTTGAGATTTAAGCCAAGCTTGCAACATTTCTTATCCCAGTTCAAGGGCTGGTAAGACCAGGGCAAGGTGCTGCTCCTACCTGGATAAGCTTGGCTTTTGTTGATGACAATAAAGGTCTTTTTAAGAGGGAAGACTCTTTCCAAGCAATTAACCAAGGAATTCATTAGGAATTTATTTACTCAAGCCAGCTGCAGCCATGTGTGGAGCAAGGTGCTTCCCCCACTTCATCTCAGCTGGCTGCAACTCAGGCAGGAGCAAGGAGGGGAATTTTGGCTGCACAGGGAAGCTGAGCCCTGGGGGAAGGGCAGCCTGAGCTGGGAAACTGGAAAGGAGACAGGAGCAAAGCCAGGGAGAAACATGGCTTGGGCACTTGGGATCAGAGCAGCACTTACTTGTTGACAAGCAAGAAGTTTCCAATCAGGCACAGCACTGAGGGCACGGTGGAAGCAATGGAGATGTAACTCTCAAAATAGTCCTGCCAGGGAAAAAAAAGCCCAAAACAAAGTAAAAAACATTCTGGGGGGAATAACACATGAATTTCAGGTCTTGAATATGACACAACAGGGGGCTATGGTGTTGCTGTCCTCCTTGTTGCAGTGTAGCCCACGTTGCAAATTGCTCAGGGCAATGGGAATTCTGGGATTTGCCCTCCCAAAGCCTTGGGCTATTTCAGGAAATCAGGGACATAAATTCAGAAAGAAAAAACCAAGCAGTGAAAGAAATAGCTGCCATGGTGCTGTGCACTACCAAACTGTGTCTGCTCCCTCTCCTATCCTTGAGGAGCTTAATCCCATTTTTTTGCTGCAGGAATCTCAGCCAGCAGGTGGGATCATGCACACAAAAAGGAGTATGACCTCCATGTCCACCCCTATCAGGACAGGTTTTCATTTCCTGCACTTACCCAGCTACAGAGGTGGGGTCTCACCATGTCCAACCATGGCAGGTTTTCTCTGCACAGTTCATGACTTTTTACAGCTTTGCCTCACTTTTAATCAGTTTACAAGCACGTTCAACTCTTCTTCCCTATCAGGAGCTTCACTGGAAGCAACAGGAAATCCAATAATCACTCCCAGAGGGTCCAGATAGGCAGAGGCTTAAATGCCTGTGCTTGTGGCACCAGCTCAGCCAAGCAGGAGGCTCAAAGCTCTGTGGCCACGTGATGAATCACAGGAGAAAAGACAAAGCAAAATGCCAAAGCTGGCGCTAAAACTCCAGCTTATTTACCCACCTACTTGAAACAAACCTCCAAAACATCCTGGGGATACTCAGTAAACTTCCAAGTTAATTTGCTTCTGCTTCTGGGGAGGAAAAATGACTTTGTAGTGCTTTGCACCAAGCAGAAGTGCACTCCAAGTAACCCAGCAGAGATGCTGTGTTTTGAGCATCCCAGGGAAATGTTAATTCACTCCCAGCAAATGGGCTCACACCAGCAGTGAGAAGAGAATTGGGCAAGTACTTAAGAGCCCTTGCACCACATTTTTAATGCAGCAGCAGAATGGTGGGTGGCAAATTTAATCCATGCCTGGACCAGTGGAAAATACCAGGCTCCATACTCCTCTCTCCTGCTTGTTAGGTTTTAATCCCTCTCCAGTGGCAACTCTTCTCCCTCCTTGGGTATCCATATGAAAGATATGCTTTCATTTTGGGCACTGCAGGATATACCTAGCTCTTCTCCCTCTCTGCTGAGCCCTTAAAATGAACCCCAAAGCAAAATCCCACATCCAGGTCGGTCCCTCAGTCACAGAGCTGAGGCACATCATGGATGTTTTTAACCCCATTTTAACTCCAGACACTCTGCCACAATGCCTTAAAAAGACCCAGACAAGGACAAAGAAGCATCACGGTGGCAAATCTGACACAAGATGCTTTTGCAAAGTAGTTTCTATTCTGTTCCAGCCCTGATTTGGCAGCTGAGCTCCTGCCAGGCTGGGAAAGGAATCCAGGTCCATGATGGTGGCTGAAGGCACTGGAGTGTTACTGAGCACGGGGCATGAAAAGTGAAAAGTGGAAAGGCTGGAGGGAGGTGGCTGTCAGAGGGGGATCCTTCCAGAGTCCAGCTCCCTGTGCAGGTAAATCCTCCTGCTGCAGCAGCAGGGCACAAACTGGGCTGGCTGGTTTGATGGTGATCACTCTGCACTGCCACACAACAGCCAGGCAGTTTTTCCTTGGAGGAAGGAAAAAGCATCAGGAAGAGGAGAAACATTTTCAGCAAAGAAATGGCTGATCCAGCCAGGAGCACAGCTGTGCAAGCAAACACCTACTTCAACGTGGTTTCCTTAAATCCAGCTTTTTCCAAGAGGATCAGAGTGATGTAGAGGCAGTAAGGAACATGTGGGATGCAGGGAATATGAGAGAACACCACATCAAATGGTGACAAAGCACCTTTCACTCCTCTCTGAGCACCTTCACTAGCACAGACACAGATAATTGTGTTCTTCAGGCAGTGCAGGAGCTGGGGCACCACCAGTTTCATTTCTTTACAGCAGCACACCTATAGCATCCTCGCATAAGCATTCCCCTTTATCCCCATCAAAAATCAGCTGACACTAAAGAACTATGAAAATAAAAAGAGCTGTGGGTGTACTGGAGTGAGAAACCTGAGGGAAACACAGGCATCACACCTGGCCTTGTGTTTATATAAAAACAACAAGCACCCAAACGACCTGAACAAGCTCTGCCACGAGAGAAGGCTGTAATGCAGCATCATGGCTTTGTCAGGGAGGCACAGGGAAATAATCCTGCTGTGGCAGGAGGAGCAAGAGAACAGAAAGAGGCCACTAAACTGCCACCCCATGACAAGCTCCTTGTTCCATGTGCCACAAGGCAGATGTTGATCACTGCAAGGAGATACTCATGGCACACCTGCCACATCATGAAGGGCACAAAACAGACCACCACAGAGACACCTTGCACTGTAAAAATTGCCCTATGAAAGGTTAAGCCCTGTTTTTTGAGATTCACCTTAACACCCAGCAGTCCAAATACGGGCACAAAATAATTTGAAGCATCTTCCTTGCAGCTATTTGTAAACAAATGCCAAATAAACCTTTCCCTCTGGTTTGCAGCAGGTGAGACCTTAGAAGATGCTCACTTACCTTCTGGGGAAGTGCAGGAGGGAAAAAGAGCAAGCTAGGAGGAAAGCAGGTTATTTTTTCTGCCTCAAAAGCAGCACTCACCCGCAGGTCTGAGGCTGCCTGCCCTGCTGGGCCCGGCTCATCCGAGCAGTTCTGCAGCTTGTACCTCCAGTAGTGCTTGGCTGTGATGAAGAAATTCCAGGGCAGCAGGGACCCGATGCCCAGGAGGAAAAATATAATGTAGGCACTATGCCAGTGGTCCCTTGGCTTCTGCTGGCTGTACCTGCTCCTGGTCGGATCCTCCAGCAGAGGCTCCTGGTCCTGGGGAAGGCTGGTGGCTGCCGGGATCATCCTGCTGGCACGCTGGGACAAACAACAACAAGGATATTGTCACACCAGGGCTGTGGCACCAGCAAATCACGGGATCACCGAGCTGTTTGGGTGGGAAGGGACCTTGAAACCCATCTCACTCACACGGGCACCTCCCATTAGCCCAGGTGGCTCCAAGGCCTGTCCAGGGACACTTCCAGGGACAGCCACAGCTTCTCTGGGCAGCCTGTGCCAGGCCCTCAGCAGCCACACACCGGCGGAGCGAGTCAGGGGTGGAAAGGCACGGGGAAAGGACCCGAGACTCAGCAGGTAATTAATAATTAACCTGTCCCCTTGGATGTGCGAGGGTAAGAAAGCTCGCTCGGCTCACGGCAGGCTCCAAAAGAGCCCGAGAGCCGCCGGACCAGCAGCGCTCCGCAGGGCGAGGCGCACACTCGCGGTGACACCGAGAGCTCTCGGGAGCCGCCACAGCATCGCCGGGGCCCCGCGGAGCGCTCCCGAACCCAGCAGGGCTGGGTGAAGTCACTCACTCACACACACGGCACGAGGCAGAGCAGCAAAACCGCCTGCAGCAACCGGGCCGGGGCTCCGGGACCGGCGGGGCCGGGAGGCTCGGAGCCGACCCCCGCCCACAGAGGCCGGGCGGAGCGCGGGGGAGGCGGAAATGCCGGAAACCGCGGATTTTGCAAACAAAATTCGGGCAATTTCGGGAGCGGGGAGCGCCGCTTCTCTCGCTCTCTCCCTACAGCCTCCCACGCGTCCCTCTCCGCCCCGTCCGGCAACACTTACGGGGATCCCGCCCGGCCCGCTCCCACCCGGCTCGGTGCCGCCGCCGCCGCCGCCTCAGGGCCCGCGGGCCCGCCCCGCCCCGCCTTTTATGGGCAGACCACGCCCATAACCCCCAGAACCACGCCCACCCCACCTAGCCGAGCCCATCTCCACGCCCCCACAGGAAAGGAAGCCACGCGCAGATTGACCACGCCCACTCTGTGTTGGACACGCCCCCTCGGCCACGCCCTTCCCGTTCCAAATTTTGCCCCGCTCCGGTGGGATCTCGCCTGTGTCCGGGTTTGGTGTGTCCTGCACGGGAAAGCTGCCGGAGGAGGCCCCGGAGATGCTCCCAGGGCTGGAAAAGCCTCTGTGGAGCCAGGCTGGTGTAGCCTGGAAAGGCTGAGCTGGAACAGAGGCTAGGCAAGGCAAAAGGAATAAGATAGGAATTTATTGAAAGGATGCACTTTGGGCAGTGCAAGAGCTACGCCCAAATCAAATCCAAGCTGGATCCCAGTCACAGCTCTTTACACTTTTATAACTTTTGGTTCATCTACATCTTGGGGTCAAGCATCCAACCACAGCCCCAGGCTGTGAAGTCTCAGCCCCCTGGCTTGCTCCCTTTCCCTTGCCTTGTTTCTGCTTTTTGTCCTTGATTCCCTAGCTAGAAAGGAATTGTTTTATCTAATTACCCTGTGAAGTGACCTTCCTAACACCTAAAATGAAGTTTCAGAGTTACACACTAAGCAGCAGAATTTCTGGAAAACATAAAAACTAAAACTTAAGGCATCACTGGAGGTGCTCATCTGGAGAAGAGAAGGATCCATGAAGAGCTCAGAGCCCCTTCCAGTGTCTCCAGGACAGCTGGACAGGGACTGGGGACAAGGGATGGAGGGGCAGGACACAGGGAATGGCTTCCCACTGCCAGAGGGCAGGGCTGGATGGGATATTGGGAATTAATTCTTCCCTCTGATAGTGGGGAGGCCCTTGCAGAGGTTGCCCAGAGAAGCTGTGGCTGCCTCTGGATCCCTGGAAGTGTCCAAACCCAAGCTGGATTGCCTCTGAGCACCCTGGTGTGCTGGAAGATGTCCATAAAAGCTTTTACCTGGGCTGGATTTTTGTCAGAAGCCATCAAAATCCACCTCCTGAAGATGGGAAGGTGGGGAATGGGAAACATCTCCTGCAGGATGGGATAGGAGCTCCTCCTTTACTCCCTGTGCTCCCTGCAATGCCCCACCAGCATGAATTCCACTGTAAAATCCTTGATTCCCTCCAAACTCACCTTGAGGGCATGGTGTGACTGTGAAGCAAAACATCATTACCTCTTTTCTTCCCCCTGTTTTCTTTCCCCAAAGCCGAGTCTGGCTCCTCAGCAGCCACACAGGGACGTGCACACGTATCCAACCCTTCCTCAAAGCAAAATGCCAGAACACTCTTCTTTTTTTATTTTTTTAAAATTTACTAAATTTTTTCAGAAGGCCCTGAAATGGTCACAACAACCCAAGACATGCTCCAGTGGTTTTTTTCCCTCTTTTGTGAGCAAAAACAAGCAGCAGGAATGGCAAGGCTTCAGAGGAGCACGTGGATTTCTGTGCAGAGGTTTCTCCCTGTGTCACTGCAGGGATTTGGCTGAATTGGCAAACTGGTGTCTCAACAGGAGAGCAACAAGGTGGAATTGGGCACCAGGCTGGTCAAAGTTATCCACAGATGTGGGTAAGAAGGATGGTTTAGTACAAAAAGTGCCCAGGGAAACGTGGGAGGTGGAGGTTAAAGGAATCCAGATGTAAAAGGACAAGCAGGAATGGCTTTAAACTGACAAGAGGGCAGGTTTAGATGGGATATTTGGAATAATTCTTCCCTGTGAGGGTGAGGAGGCCCTGGCACAGTTTGCCCAGAGAATCTGTGGCTGGCCCATCCCTGGAAGTGTCCAAGGCCAGGCTGGAACAACCTGATTTGATGGAAGTGTCCCTGTCCAGGCCAGGGGGGTGGAACAAGAGTGTCTGTAACATCCCTTCCAAACCAAACCAAACCAAACCAAAGCAAGCCAAACCAAACCAAACCAAACCATTCCAGCACTCTGGAAAGGTTATCCCTTCTCAGAAGGCATCTGCCTCAGCTGAAAAGCTGAGAAAGCCCCAGGGCAGCAATCTCCTCCCGATTTTTCCTCAGTGGCTGCAGGATTCCCTCTCCTGCCCAGAGCCTGGACAATGTTGCCACCTCCTGGTGAGCTGAGTGACCCAGGCAGGGACAGTGGGCTCCTGGAATCTCCCTGAAAACCCTCCTGGCTTTGTGACCTTGCTGGGACTGAAGCAGGGGAAAAAATAAATTATCCTCCTAGTCCTGGTCTCTGCTGCAAGGGGCATTGCATTCTGTAGGATATCCCTTGGGGAAGGGAATGAGCTGCTTGAGATGCTGGCTTAGCCCACAAACCACAGCTGTAGCCCTTGTTTCCCACCTTGGAAGCACCCATAGGATCCCAAAACAAACCATCAAAATCATCAATCAATCTCCTGCAAATGCCAAAAGCAGCAGGAATCGGTGAATGATGAACAGGAGAGGAGCAAGCTTTTCTTTCCTTTTTTTTTTGTTTTGTTTTGTTTTTTTTTATTATTAGACTAGGAAATATAATTTATTGCATAAAAATTAATTTGTTACAATAGGAATGCTAAACTTTATTTACAGTTCTTTAGTTTACAGAATAAACAGATGAGGGTTTAGAGGATGCCATCCCCTGGACATATAAATATGGAAACACATTTTGGAGCAAGAGATGGACACTGCCAGCACGACATGGACCACGGGGCTGCCTTTGCCAAAATGCCTGGCTGGAGAAACCCCTGGGTGTGGAGGGAGGTGTGGAGGGCTCCTGGGAGCTGGAGGCAAACCCTGCATCCCCCCTGCCCTGCTCCTGCTGCAGGTTCCCTGGTTAGAAAAATGAGGAGAATCTCCCCAAACATGCACTTCAGCCAAGCCAGCTGCCTGCCCAAAGGAAGGGGAGGATGGACACAGAGGGATGGGGATGGAGAGAGGCAGCCACAGGCAGGATGGATGGATGGATGGACAGACAGAGCCATAAGCCAGAGAATGGGGAGTGAGAGAGATTCCGAGGTGTGACCTGAAAGAGCATCTCATCCCTCAGAGCACACCCTGCAGCTGAGAAAGACTGATCCATCTGCACTGCTCATTGAGCCTTTATTGCTCTCCAAATCTGCTTACTCTCCCTTATCTCAGAGGGTCTCAGAAATGGTCAAATGCGACCCAGAGGATAGATAAGCCCCTTCCCATGTGACACAGGAGCTCACCCAGCAGCACTTTTCCCATCCAGCACAAGGGGAAAAGATCCCTTCTCTCCCACAGCCTTGAAAACCCAGCAAGAAGTGAACCCCAGGGACCCTGAGACACAGTGGGGAGCAGCTCAGTGCTTTCCATCAGTGCCTCAGGAGCTGCCCAGAGGAATCCTACCACATCCCAGCAATACTGAAAGCTCCTCCCGAGCTGCCCTGTGCAGCTGGTGCTCCCCAGGCTCCCTGAGTGTGCTCCAGCACTTTGTGGGATTCCATGACACTTATCCCAGAGCAGGACATGCTCCTAATACTTGCACTGATGGAGAATCCACAGCCTGGCCGTGTGACCTAGTCTAATCCTGAGCTTACCACCCCCTCCCTATTTTATTTTTATTTTTTTGAAACAAATTTCTAAGATACAGCACTCAGTGAGTAACTATTTCTACCTGCAGGCAACCTAAATTTTTTACCTTCATCAAGACACCGTATCTGTGTGAGGAACCTCGTTCCTGCCTACCACTTGGTTACTTTCCCTTCACCCCACAGCTTCTCCATCGCTGTAAAAAGCCTGTTCCAGGGAAAAACAGGAGCTGCAGTGAGGGATTTCCTGTGAAAATGCTCAGCCTGGTTTCCAGCTTGGGAATACCAGAGTATCCCTCCCTGAATCCGTGCTGAAATACTGCATCAAAATCCAGGCAGGAGTGCACAGACCTGATGTGGAGGTGGTTTGGTGCCAGCCTCTGCCCTCCCCTGACCTCTCCACACCCGCTCATCACCTCCCTCTGACCCCCAAGGCCAGGTTTGGGGTGCTCACTGCAAAATCCTGCTGGGTTTACATCATCCTCCCCTCCCCTTTAGCCTCGAGTCCGGAGGTTGGCGCAGGACTGAAATCTTTGGTTTGTGCTGAAGTTATGGAAATGAAGGCGTAGTCATCCTAAAAAGCTCCCCCAAACCATGCCAGGGAAGAATTCATTAAAAACACCCATCTCTGGATGCACTCTCCCCACCCTGAACCCTACACAAAGGGCAGCATGCCTCATCCCTCCTTGCAGGTGGAGTGGGACCAGTCATTCCTGCTGCCAGGGAAAAGGGAGTTTGCAGGGACAGAAGCCTTGGGAAGGGTCTGAGCTGGCCCTGAAGCAGAGGGGTGGAGAGGCACTTCACCCTCTGGACTCCCTGGGGGTCCCAGCACATGTAAACACGTTTTGCTCAACTTGGATCACACGCTTTTCCCTACAAAAGTGTGTCCATTGAAATCTCTCTCTCTGCCACCCTGACCACAGCGACGCTCCTGCTTTCACACACCGAAAAAAAAAGGGATTTATAAATCTGTCTTTTTTTTTCTTTTTTTTTTTCTTTTTTAAAAAGGACACATCCAAAGATCTGGATAATAAATTATTTGCGTTTCCTAAGAAACTTTTTTTTTTCCTTTTTTTTCTTTCCTATTTGCCTCATTACGCTGCCTGAAGCCTTTGACAGAAGTTAAGCCTGGATCGCATTCGTCTCTTCAACGCTATTAAAGGAGGAGGAAGGGAACCCAAAAAGAAGAAGGAAAAGGAAAGCCCCCATCCCGACTGGAGAAAGCCCTAATTCCTCCCCGTGCCCTGAGGAGGAGGAACGCTGTGTAACACTTGGATTGCTTGTAAACGCTGAGGATGGGTCTCTAAGGCTGACAGTGATGCGGGACCGGCGCCGCCCTCGGCCCCTCCCCGCTCAGGACGGATGTGCCTCCCCTGCCATCGGGGGAGGACCCTTCCTCACCCCCTGCTTCATCCTCCTGGCCCCCCAGCCGTGGGGAGCACCATCAGCAGTCCCCCTCCGTGGCCATGACCACCAGCATCTCGCTCTTGCCCATCTCCTCTAAGGCACTGGCCAGGGTGTTGAGGTCGCCGTCGTCCTGGTGCTCGGCTTCCCACAAGTCCAGGAGCACGCCGGTGGGGCTGGCTTTGGTGGCAAAGTAGTTCAGATACCTGAAAGGGAGAAGCAGAAGAGGGTTGGGCTGCTGTGGTGCCCTTTGGAGATGGCAGGAGGGAGGGCGCTGGAGCAGCAAACCTGCCTGGAACACAAACTTCGAGGCCAAAGCCCTCGAGAGACTGTCTGCAATTTTTAGAGCTGGTATCCATGCAAAAGCAATGTAAGCTACTGAAATTACCCTTTCTCCTTTTGGTACTGGGGCAAATCCAGGTGGGAATGGCACAGCCATTGTCCCAGATAAATAGGGGCCATTCAAAGTGACAGGAGATGCAGGAATGTGGCACAGATGGACAGCAGAGTTGTTTGGGTTGCAAGGGACCTTCAGGATCATCTAGCTCCAACATCTTCCATTACCCCAGAGTGCTCCAAGTCCTGTCCAACCTGGATTTGGACACTTCCAGGAATGGGGCAGCCACAGCTTCTCTCCACCCTCAGGGGAAGAATTTCTTCCCAATATCTCACCTACACTTCTCCTCTTTTAGTTTAAAATAATATTCAAGGACAGAGATGGATATAGCTATGCAGAGCTATATCCCCATTTATGGATGGACCTCTACAGCTGGACACAACCTCACTGGATGTCTACAGCTGACAGGGAGCACGGAGTGAAGCCTCTCTCCTGGGGGCACAGGGAAGGGAAAGCAAAGGCTGGGGAGACCCACCGGTCCATGGACAGCTTCTGGGCGAGAAGTCTCCAGTCGTTGCCCCTGGAGTTGGGAGCATCCAGGCTGTTGCAGATCTTCTGCCGGATGGAGAGGGGGATTTTGAAGGCGTAGGGTCCCACCTGGGTGGTGGTGGTGGCACCGCTGTGGTGGGAGCGGAGGGTGTCGGAGGAGCTGCCGTGCTGGGAGAAGAAGGACAGGGTGAGGTGTCACTGCAATGTCCCCACGTGCTGTCCCCCTCCCTTTCCCCTTGCTCACCTCTCCCAGCGTGACGTGGAGCTGGAAGATCTGCCCTTCCCCTTCCACCTGCCGGACGCAGATCTTGCAGGTGAGCTCGGTGGAGGCCTGGCTGTACCTCTCCAGCGTGAAGGTGCAGTGCAGCGCTCGCTGGCTGCCGCTCCAGATGTGGTAGAAGGGGATTTCCTGTGGGCCACCAAAGCATGGCATCAGCACAGGCTCCAGCAGCTCCCCGTGAGCAGGACAGCAGGACATCACAAAGAGCATCCCACCAAAACACCAGAAAACTGGTCCTCTTCCTCCTCTGTCCCTTTGGGAGACACCCACAGCACTGTGGTGCCTGGCTGGAGCTGGAGCTCCCAGTCTCACCTGGTACTTGGCCAGCAGTTTGCTCCTCCAGAGCGCGTGGGGGATGTCGTGGATGGAGAGGCGCAGGTTGTGGTAGCTGTCCTTGAAGGGCAGGGGCTTGGGCTCCTCCAGCAGGTACCCTCCCAGTGTCCTTTCCAGCTCCAGCACCTCCTGTGAGCAGCAGGACAGGTAGGGTGAGACCCAGAAGAAGGGCAGGGACTGCTCCTCTGCCCATCTCCATGCCCAAAGGCAGCAGGAGCCTGCAGAGGAGCTGCCAAGAGCCAGCAGCAGCCTCAAGCCCATGGAGAACAGCTTTTGCCACCCCAACAGAACTTGCCAGCTCATCTCATACACCAGCCCCACGTAAAACTTGAACTTCCTCATATGAGCATCCATAAATGCCTCCGTACTCCTTGGAGAACACAAAGCTCCAGCACAAGGGTGCCACTCAATCTGCTTTGAACACCATCCCTTCATCACACCAGCAGCTTTTAGGAGAAAAAGACAAGCCAGGAGCCAGAGCCCTCCCTACACCCCCACCTAGAGGCACCACAGCAATCCCTGCAGGATCCACTAGACAAGTCACAGGGAATCAAACAGCCACAGCACTACATCTGAAATCCAGCTTCCCATGATGCCACAAAACCCTTCCACAGCAGGGGGAGACATGGATCCGTGCAGGAATAACAGGATCTATAAAAAACCTGCCCATCAGCAGCCAAACCTCTTGTATAATGCCTGCAGGAGGGGTCCCAGCAGAGGAGCTACACAAAACCCTCCCTGTTTCCTTCCAGAGGACGAGGAAGGACAGGCAAAGCAGTAAACACCTCATTATTTCACTTGTGGTCACTTTGCAGGCAGTTGCATCAGGTTGTCTGCTCCCCAGGGCCAGGCCATCCTGAGAGGCAGCAGGCAGCATCCTGCTGTCAGCACAAACAGCTTTGGGAAGGGGATATTTACCTTCAGAGCATCTGGTGTGTCCTCCAAGCAGTAGACCTTGAGGCTGTACTCCAGGGAGGTGCAGACAGTGGGGGCAAAGATGGCCAGCTGGAGCCTCTTGATGGCTGACCTGGAGTAGGACTCCCCCACAAAGACATAGGTGCCAAGCTGGTCCAGCAGGACGTGGCAGGACTTGGCTTCCAGCTGGCAGTAGCAGGGAGTGTTGAGGGTCTCCTCATCCAGGGTCACGACTTCCTACAGAGGCATCAAGACCGAGGGTCAGCCCTGCATCCAAGGGGCTGTGCCCTTCAGGCTCTCTGCTGGCTGCAGGGTCTGTGTTCCCTCCTCACCTCCCAGTTTCCCTGGTGGGACTGCGTTTTCAGCTGGTAGATCCAGTCCGAGGAGCCGACGTCAGCGCAGTGGGGAATGGTCAGCACGACGGGGCGGCACAGGAGCAGCCCCGTGGGCCCGCAGGTCACCGCCGGGCTCAGCACGGTCTGCGTGCCCTCCGAGGGCAGCCTGGGGAGGGACAGGGCACACAGGTTGGACAGGGGACTGCGTGGTGGCCAGCGAGGAGCGGGTGGCCGGCGGGGTGACTTACAGGGAGGTCTCAGCCTTGTTGAGCACCAGGTACATCTCGTAGAACTTGCCCTGGGGGATGGCCCCGTGGGGCACCAGCAGGCTGACCCCTGGAATGGCACACACCGGTGTCAGTCACGGGCAGAGGGGGGAAGGAGGGAGAAACCACCCTCCACCCCAGGCAGAGAGCACAAGGAGAGCGGGGAACATGGAGAGGAACACCTCCAGATCACAGAAACATGGGATGCTTTGGGTTGGAAGGGACCCTAAAGCCCATCCAGTTCCAGCCCCTCTGCCTTGGGCAGAGACACCTTCCATTATCCCAGGCTGTTCCAAGCCCTGTCCATCGTGACCTTTAACACTTTGGGGGATGGGGCAGCTGCACTGCCTGCAAGGATGAGCCAGGCCAACGCTTTTCTAATCCTAATCTTTGGGGTTTTTTTGTAAGGTGGATCCATGGCAGAGAAAGCCCAAGGCAAACCCAAGGAGGCTGTAACCTCCACCCTGAAATGTCTGGCTTGGGAACAGTGTTCTGCCTCCCTTCCCTGAGCCAGGTTTGGGACAGCAAAGGGCTGCTCATGCAGCCACACAACCCCAACTTTTGGCTTACCTGTGCCTGGCACGGTGAGCCTTCCCCCCAGGTAGCCAAACGTGCCGCTGGCACTGTAGCCATGCTCCCGGGGCAGGCTGAGGAGGTGCTGGGAGCCCGGCCCTTTGCTCCTGACGCTGGCAAAGTGCCCGTCCCTGGCGCTGTCCCCCGGGTAGGTGCCGGCGGCGGGGACCCCCCCCAGCAGGTCGGTGCCGTCGTGCAGCCCCGGCGAGGAGGAGGAGGCGGTGGAGGAGTTGTACACCTTGATCTTGAGGCTGGGCAGGGGGTCCAGCAGCGGGGAGTTGGTCATGGGGATCTTGTCAGAGGAGTCCTGCAGGGCGTACATGGGGCCGCGGTACACGCCCGCGCTGGCCGTCAGGTCTGGCTGCATGGACGGGTGCAGCAGCTGAGGGTTGTCTGTGGGACCAGGAAACACAGCAGTGGGAACAGAGCTCTGCTGCTGGAGTGGAAGACATCTCAGAATGGGTTGGGTTGGGTGGGACCTTCAAAAGCATCTCATTCCAAAGCCCTGCCACTTCCAGTAGAGCAGACTGCTCTGATTTCCACCATCAACACCTGACCACTTCCATGGAGCCTTCAAAAATCCCTCGGGAAAACAGGACTGGGAGCCCAGTGAGGATCCACCCTCTCTCCTGTGACTTTCCTCCTGCCTGACCTAAGGCTGCTGAGGACCTCCATGGCTCTTACCATGGCGGGACGTCTTGAAGTTGACGGGGTGGAAGCCTCCGGTCAGAGCGGCCGAGGAGTCCGTGATGTCGGTGTCGAAATCGCGGCGCCTCCTCCGGTACACCACCACCCCCACGGCCATGAGGATGACGATGAAGACGAAGATGGCCACCACCAGCCCGGCGTACAGGGCCACGTCGCCGGTGGCCTCCAGCACTGAGAGGGATTAAAGACACAGAGGTGAGGAAAGGGGCAGCACAACAGCGCGTCAAGACCCAGCATCACTCTCCAGTCCCACCACTGACTCAGGCATGGGCGGAAAAACGTGCCCTGGGCCTGCTGGGAAGGCTGGCAAGAGGATGGAAGGTGTTTCCTAAGAGCAAGAAGTCAAGAGCAATGCCAGAGAATGAGATGGAGGTGAAGCCCTCAGGCCTTTGGAGGACACCTGGCCACAGCTCATGCAAACCTCACCTGATCACCAAGAGCCCCAGAAATGTTAGGTCTGTGCAGCTCAGGTTCATGAAGCTGTGAGCAACCCTCACATCCTAACAGAGACAACCCTGAGGAGCCCACTGGAGTTTAGGAGTGGGCTTTTTTAGTTGTTCCATCTTCCCACCCAGCTGCCAGGGAACCCCTACCATGGATTACAACAGAACAAAACCACAGGAACAAACAAAACCAAAAAAAAAATGGCCATGAAATGAGCACTTACGGTGGCTTTTGGGCTCGTTTAGAATTCTTTTATCTGTTAGGAAAAACAAAGTTAGAAATGAAAAGGTGAAGGTGATGATGGGGATGAGATGAAACGGAAAGTGGGAGGTAAGCGAGCCCAGGGAGGGGAGGTGTGGGAGATCAGCATTGTTCCCTGGGGCATTCCAAAAGCCAGGCAGAAACATGGTGACAAGGACATCCCTGTGCCCAGGCCCAGTAAAGGGGACACTGGTGCCACACAGCAGCAGGTGGCAGCATTGGCTGCCTTTGGCATGCCCACTCACACACAGGCAGCAGCATCATTACCATCACCATGGCTTTATTTCCTCAACAAACCACCTCCAGAACTCCCAGCAGTGACCCATGGTATGCCTGAGACCCCTCCTGCTGCCCTGGCTAACCACAGCCAGCTTTATTTCAGCAGAGACCCCAAACCTGCGGGGAGGGCGAGGACAGGGGCACATTTAGATCCCCCAAAATCCCCAATATCCCTTCCTCCAGGCAAGAAATAACTCTGGAAGGGGTGAATCTGCTTGAAAACACCTTTCTAAAGACACGACTCAAAACCGGGGCGGCAGTGGCTGCTCCGCCAGCTCGGAGGCGCAGCCGAAACGCCGGAGCGCCACAGCCAGTGGCATCTCCTGTGGCGTGTCCCCATGCCCGTGGCCACCCTCTTGGGCACTCACTGTGCAGGCAGAGGCCGTCAGTGCAGTTTTTGGAGTCCAGCAGCACGCCGCTGCAGTCCTTGCCGCCGTTGCGGGGTGCGGGGGCCGCGCACTCGCGGCTGCGCCAGTGGGTGCACTCGGTGCTGCACGCTGACCACTTGCTCCACTCCGTCCACGCGCCGTCCACTGCGGGCACCGGACACGGCAGAGTCAGGAAAACCTTCCCACTGTGGGGAGTGTTGTCCCAGCACTCCTTAAAGACCAGCTTGTCCCCTACACGAAGTGGCTCCAAGCCCTGTCCAACTGGGCCTTTGAGGCTTCCAGGGATGGGGCAGCCACAGCTTCTGTGGGCAACCTGTGCCAGGGTCTCCCCACCCTCACAGGAGAGAATTTCTTCCCAATATCCCATCTAATCCTGCTCTCTGCCTGTGTGAAGCCATTCTGCACTGTGCTGCCACTCCAGGCCCTTAAATAATCCCTCTCCATGTTTCTTGTAAGTTCCCCTAAGGTGCTGGAAGGCTGCAATTAGGTTGCCTCTTGTCCAGGCTGAACAATCCCAACAATCCCAACCCCAGCCTGGGGTACAGGCAGTTTCTGAACGCTCCTTACCTGGGCAGAGGGTGGTGCAGGTGATTTTCTGGAAGGGCTGCCCGTCACAGAAGGAGCCGCCGTTGAGGGGCGCGGGGTTGGTGCAGGTCCGGGTGCGCTTCTGCCAGCCCCGGCCACAGCGGTTATTGCACGGAGACCACTCGGACCAGGTGGACCAGCCACCATTCACTGCACAGGAGATAGGCACAGTTAGCTCTGGAGCACAATCCATCAGCTGAGCCTTGAGTTCTTACACTTTCTGTCACCCCCTGTTACAGCGCAGCCTCATGAACACCAAACCACAAAACTCCCTCTCGTGTCACCACCCCATGCCCGAGATGCTCAAGAGTGCTCTGGTCCTTTTTCCACTTGGTGAATATTTTTGTATCAGGAGATCTCTGATTTCACAGCAAAGTTCAGCCAAATACAGCCTCCCAGCTGCTTTGAGAGTCAGAGCAATCCATCTGGATCAAACCTCCATCCACCCAGGTTAGAATGTTTGGGAACACTGCCACCCCTACACCTCAACCCTCTCCTACTGTTGTGGAAACCATCAGAGCCCCCTGTTCTGCAGATATTAGCTATCACCTAATGCGATGCACTAATTCACTCCCAGGAAGTGAGTGCCCTATTCCCCCTTGGCTTGGGGGACACTGCCAGCACCAAAGGTCCCCTTCCCTGAGCAGGGGCTGGTACCATAGACGATGACGGCAGCCGTGGTGCTCCGGCGCTTGGCCACGATGTTCTTGGCCATGCAGGTGTAATTGGCAGTGTCCAGCAGCCGGGCCTGCTTGATGATGAGGTTGTGATCGATGGTGATCAGGAAGTTGGTGTCCTGGCTGGGGTCGATGACGTCCTCGTTCCTCAGCCACTCCACCTGGCAGGAAAGGGAGGGATGGGGATTAAGCCATCACTGAGACCAAAGAGGTCCTCAGACCTTTAACCTTGCCTCTGACTGGATTTATTTCTCCTGGAAAACTGGGCCAAACCAGGCCTGACTGGGGCAGTGTTTTGGCCAAGGATGAGACACTGTGGCTCCCTCCAACACACAGCTCCCAGCAGCTGACAGAGCTGTGGGTAAGGAAAGCGCCACTGCTGTGGTAGGAAAACCCATCCATACTGATTTTCCCAGCCCTCAGCTCCCATCCAGACAACTCACTGGGTGCCTCCTTGTCAGATCTTCCCTCTGAGGCACCCCAGGAAGTGAGGGAGGGTGAGCTGGGTGAGCTGAGTGAGCAGGTGCTGCCCAAAATAAAGCATTCTGAATGACAGCTGACAGGAGATTATCGAGGATGGGATGAGATGAGGATGGGGATGGGATACCCCACCATGCATCCCTTCAGGAACTGCTCACCTCAGCCTGTGGGACCCCCTCAGGTGGGCGGCACTGCAGCAGCACTTCCTGCTCCAGAGGGACCTCCTTGCCTAGAGGCTCCTGATCGAAATTCTTCCTTAGGTCTGGGAGGGGAAGGAAAAGCCAGGGATTACCAGTCTGCAGCAGGAACAGGGCAGCCTCCAAAACTGGTGAGCACCTCAGCACCAAGCACCCTTGAGTCAAGAAGTGCCTCTGGCATGGACAGCCAGGGCAAAACGTGCCCTGGGAGGAAGGAGCTGAAGAACCATGTTTTCCAGGATGGATTTGGGGCAGCACATGGGGCTCAAGGATGATACATATTCTCCTTCATGTGCTTGCAAACTTATACCCCATCCTGTCTTTTCCTTTTGGGGCTAACCTTAGCTTATCCACTGTTCCTTCATCCCTCCCAGCAGAGCCCCTTGGGATGTGGGGGACACAGCAGTGTCCTGCTCCAGAGCCTGGGAAGGAGCAGGAGCATCACTAGATGGTGCTGCAATCCTCTGCTGCAGCTCCCAGACATCTCCATGGGGCTCCTGAACACTCTGCTCCAAAAAACACCGTGGAAGTGTCCAAGACCAGGCTCGAGGGGGTTTGGAGCAAGCTGGTCTAGAGCAGGGTGTCACTTCCCACGGCATGGGCTTGGAATGAGGTGAGTTTTAAGGTCCCTTCCAACCCAAAGCTTTCTGTGATTTTCCCTGCTCAGACTAAACCCTTCAGCAGTGCAGCTGATCCATCAGCCCCCTCTGTTTTGGATAAACATGTTGGATTATTAGCAAAATCCATTTGGGGGAAGCCTGGCTGTCCTCCTGTCGCTCTGCTAATGGGGCAAATCCAAATCAGGCTGACACCCCCAAAACAGCAGCTCAGGGAGGTAACATGTGACAGCAGGGACTCGGAGCCGCTGATTCAGGCTGAGTGTGCAAGGTGCCACCCGCTGGATAATTATTAAGGATAATAAAACCCCGGGAAGCGCTGAGCAATGACAAAACACCTTTTTAAAGGTGTTAACCCAGCAGTGCCACCACCACCGGGCAGAAACAAAACAAACTGGGGTCATCCATGGGTGGGTCACCCCAAACTGCTGAGGAGGCGGAAGCTTTGGAGCAGCACTCACAGGCGATGCGGACGTAGGCGCGGCGGCTCTTGGTGGTGCCCGCCGAGCTCCAGGCCACGCACTGGCACCAGTAATCCTCCAGGCCAAAGAGCTCCTCCACCTGCTGCCGGGACACCTCGATCTGCACCTCCCGCACCAGCAGCCCTGCGCGGGGACAGAGGCACGGCGTCACGCGGGCAGGAGCAGGGAAACTGAGGCAGCGCCCGCAAAGCGTGGGGAATCACTGCATCCCTCTGAGGGTGCTTGGGGATGAAGCCAGGGCAGTGGATCACAGGAAAGTGCCTCTTTGTTCCCCCCAGAATCTCTTCATCATTTCATCACCAGCTCCCACATCACCAACATCCCTGTCCAGACCCCTTCCCACTCACCAGGCTTTGTTGTGTTTTCTGTGCCACTTGAGTACAAATATAACAAGGCAAATAAAATCTTAAAGAAATCAGCCTGGCCAAAGCAGGGAGGCAATGCCAAAGGTGACACCACCACAGTCAGGACATTGTCCCCTGGACTGCATGATGCTGAAGCATCAGTGACCACCACCAAGGGCAGGAGGGATTCAGGTTTTACTTTTCCTTATTTTAAGCAATACCTGCCCATTTTTTTTTTCAGTTTCTATTTTAAAAAGGCCTCAATTTCACAGAGACCGAGAAGCTGCACGCTCCTCAGCTGTAATTTTGTTACAGCTCACTCCCAGTGCTGCGAGGAGCAATTACTGTCTCCCTGCCACCTTCCTGCAGAAGAGCTGACAAGGAAATACAATTTATTTTGTCACTATTCAGAGGATAAAAAAAAATAAAACCACCACAACAAGAAAACCCCAAAAGCACAGGTATTTGGGCCAAGTGCTTTTGGGAAACTTAGGGATTTTGAAAGGACCCAGGATGCAGATATGGCTCCAATCCATCCTGTCTATCTGGGAGGCTCTGGTGAGATAAACATCCTGCAAATGCCCTACCTCTGTCCCCACGGAAAGCAGTGACTACCCAAAACTGAAGGCTGAGCCCATGGCACACAGGAGGGCTTCCAGGCAGCCAGACAGAGCCCCTCCTCACCCAGCTGAATTATCCTCTCTGACTTGGCCTATTTTTGCTTTCTTCCACATGAAATGTTTTGGATCAGACGCAGTCAGAGCATTACTGAGCCAGGCTCATTCAAGACACGTCATCTTAAAAGTTCCCTTTTTTTTTTTCTTTCTTTCCCCTTCTTCTTAAAGGTCCCTTTTCCCAAGCTTTTAACCAAGGACACTTAAAAACTAACCATGTTAACCCATGCCTTTGTGCCCAGCTCTGCCCCATGCCCTTTCCAGCAGCTCTCCCGAACAATGCAGATTTTTTAGCACGTTAAACCACTCTGGTTCCAGTTCTCCTTAGGGAGGCTGCCAGGCAGAGATGCCCACACCAGCAGGTTTTACATGCATGGCATCACCTGCAGGAGCTGTGGGTTCACTCCCTGAGAGCAGCAATGCCATCTTTGGAGCCTGGATGAAGGAGGTGTGTGCTGCTCCCTTCCCAAACTGCCGGCACACAGCAGACTGAGACCAAAGCCAAGGAGTTCCCACAGCAACAGGTTGCCCAGATGGGTGCCACATCCCTGGGAGTGCTCCAGGCCAGGCTGGATGGGGTTTGGAACAACCTGGGCTAGTGGAGGGTGTCCTTGCCCATGGACTAGATCATCTTTAAGGTCCAACCCAAACCATTCCACAGGTCTATGAAATAGAGTGTTTCTTTCCACACTGCACATCAGCAAGGCATGAGATCCCTCCTCCTACAGGATGCTGCAGAGAAATGAGTCCCAACAGCAATTAGACAAATTAGCAAGGGGGAGAATCCACCCAGGGCTGGACCACACTGCTCAGGTGTTGCCACCAGAGCTGGGAGCCCCTGACTGAATGGTGGAAAGCTGGGAGGGTGACAGGGCAGCTCCACTGCTCCCTCCTTGTCCTGGTTCCATGATCTTCCCCTAAGCATCCTCCACTGCTGCGTGCAAGGCACACAGACCTTTGGCTCAACCCAGTGTGGCCAGATGTTATAAATAAATTTAAAACCCCTTGGCAAAGGCTGCTCGGTCACTGACCAACACTGACTCTGCCCTACAGTGTGAGAGTTTCAAATCTGGCCTCTGCAAGAGCTGGGAGGTGGAGATGCACCCCAAAAGAGAGAAACAGAGTGTGCCCTGCTCCTGTCAGGCTCCAGAGGAACAGGGACATCTCTGGGCATCTCTGACTGTCTTTCCTCTAGAATGGCAAAAGCAGCTTTAGGAGGAAAGGCTCAAAAAGCTGCAGAGGAATGGAAGGATTTTCCCTTTACAGGGATGCACCCAAGCACAGACCAGCTCAGGGTGGAGAGCAAGAGATACCAGGGAAGGGCAAGGCAGTGGGAAAAATCACAGAGGCAAGAGGAGACCCTGTCAAAATACTGGGGGCTCCTCCAGGCTCTCCTCTAAGCCCAGCCTGCCTTCCAAAGCCAAACCACTGCAGTTCAAAAGGCTGCCTTGATTTAAAGCCCTCCACATGCTCAGGGATTTGCAGAGGGCAGATCCTACAGGAGAAATGTGACTCTTTTCCTCCACTCCTGATCAGCCACAGGTACCCAAACTGGTGCAGAAGAGATGGATGCTGAGCTAAAGCATCCCAATCTTAGCAAATCTACTTGATTACATGATATCTCCAACCCCACATCTTGTTCTCGTGCCAGGATGTTTCAAGGCATGGACCAAGCAGCTCTGCAGAGCCTAACCCCATGGAGCAAGACCCCCCCTAAAATGCCTCAGCCACCTTCTCACCCCGCTCCAGGCAGCCAGAGGCTGACTTATCCTCTGAGGCAGAAAAGAGCTCATTTGCCATCAACAGGCATTTCAAATCCTACCTGCAATTGCTCTCATTACCCATTAAACACTTAATCCCTCTGCGAACCTGCATAAGCTGCCAGCCTTTGCCACCCCTCCTGGCAATGACTCCTACATGTTGATTAGGCATTTTGCAGGAGAGCAGTCCTTTTTTTTTTTTTTTTTAATCAGATTTAAACATGCTGCCTTCAAAATCCCTTCTAAGAACCCCAAGTCCTGCATGGGGGTAAGTGTGAAATCAGGCAGGGTGACTCCCCATGGCCACAGCACCATCATGGTGTGTAAGAGCCCAGAGGAGGGATACAGGGCTCCAGACTGGCTCTTTAAAATGCTGTTTATTGTATCCAAATGATACAGCAATTCACAGGTCGTGGGTGACAAGAGCCCAGCCCACAGCTTTTTCACACTTAGCTGTAGGCTTGTCTGAAGCCACTCTAGTTTTGGTTATAGTGCATTATTTACTTTTCTTTTAATACATAACAACCAATCAATACTTTCATTATTACCTATAGCCTATTCTAACTACTAACATTACCATATACATGTTACTATTTCCAATCACAAAAAGTTAATATGTTACCATTTAAGCTAGAAGTCGTTTTTCAGTTTTCTTGCAGTGGAAATTTTGAGACCTTTCTTCCTACTTGCAACACTGTGTTGTTTGCTTGTAAAATCTTTTTGCTTGGTAAAAACATCTTATGTTTGAGGTAGATTTATCCTTTGCTCTGAGCTATAAACCCCTTCCAACTCACACACTAACTTACCCTTTGCCTTCTTAGTTACCCAGTAAGACTGGTTCAGCAATTCTTTTATATCAAAACTTGCTCTCATTTATTTTCCTTCTTCAGATTCTACATTCAAAGATCTTTCTGGTAAACATACACATCTGTCAAATCCTTATCCTTCCAAACAATGGTGCTTTCACCTGTGGTCTGGCAAGTCTGCCTGGTGGAGACCATAGCAGTGTGGATATGTCTTGGGTTGCATACAGGATGTGACCAAAAGTGTGTATTCTGTCACCATCTGCTGAAACCAGGTGGGGCAGTGATCCTTATCCCTGGGGGGATATCTTCTGCTAATGGACCACCTGTTAAAACCAGGTGGGGCAGTGCTCTTTATCTTTTCCACAACCCATCCTTCCTCCAGGAAGATATCTTCTGTTAATGGGCCATTGAGTCCCACTGCATGACTGATAAAATCACATCATCCCATTGGGAGATGCTCTACCCAGGGGGAGGAGCCAAACATTTCCTACCAAGATAAAAACTGAGATTTGGAACATCAGAGCAGCCTTTCTCCAATGGATTCCAGAGGAAAACTGGACCTTTCCACATCATCATTGGACATTTGGAGGAAAACTGCACCTTCTGCAGGAGCACTGCTCCAACTGAACCACATCTGTCACTGCAGGAGGATGCAACCGCCATTTAATGGGACTGCTACCAACACCCTGCCTGATGGGGTGTCAGGTTGTGCTCTGACTGTGTCAGGGTTTGGGGTTTGTTCTTTGTAACACTGTATTTCTATTTTAATTTCCCTAGAAAATAACTGTTATTCCTAATTCCCATATCTTTGCCTCAGAGCCCCTTGATTTCAAAATTATAATAATTTCAAGAGAGGCTCCTGCCTTTCTTGGCAGACACTTGTCCACCAAACCAGGACAGGACGTGGCAAGAGGGAAAAGCGGCGAGAGGGGATGGCTTTGCTCACCAGTGACCTCGTCCAGGCTCTCCTTGGTGACATGGTCGTTCTGGTTGACCCACTCCCCGTTGCACTTGAAGTAGATCTGCGTGGCGGGGTTGGCGCGGCACACGAGCTCCACGGGCTTGTTCTTGACGATGTAGGCGTCCTGCGGCTCCAGCAGGAAGTGTGGCAGCGTCTCGGCCGGCGCCGACGGGAAGGAGTCGGGCAGCACATCGCTGTTCTCCAGCCCTGCCAGGACACCGACAGCGTTGGGAGGTGCCCCAGTCCTCACCCCCTGATCCCTCCCTGCCCTGCACACAACAGCAGCCAAGGATGTGTGGAAAAGCCAAAAACCAGCAAAGCACACAGACACTGAATCACTGGGTTGGAAGAGACAGTCAAGATCATCCAACCCATGCCCTAACACCTCAGCTAAACCATGGCCACATCCAGTCTTTCCTTAAGCACATCCAGGGATGGTGATTCCACCACCTCTCCCTGGGCAGATCATTCCAATATCACTCTTTATCACTCTTTCCATACAAACTTTTCCCTGATATCCAACCTACATTTCCCTTGATGCAGCTTAAGGTTGTGTCCTCTCTTTCTGTCTCCTTGTCAGACCCTGCAAACCCCTGTGAGCTGCAGAGCTGTGGGATCAATCCAGTTTCACTGGGTACCAAGCCCAAAGCCTGGGTGATCTCACCCAAGGGAAAAGCAAAACAAACCCAGGACCAGGGATAGTGAGGGGGACACAGAGCCCCAGGCCTCCTCCTCACAGCCCTGAGGAATGCACGGGCATGCTCCAAGCAAATGTTGGTTGGGTTCGTGCTGGGAATGCTGACCATAATCCCAGCACAAATCTCACACCTTCACTGGAGCTGCATTTGGGATCTCACCCCCTGCCAACACTTGGATTCCAGCATCACCCAACAGGTGAGAGATCGCTTCCAGCCCAGCCACCTCCAGAGAACAGCACCCAAAGGTGCCACCAGGATTCACTCTATCCCAGAAAACGGTGGTCTGTGCCCTGGGGAGCTCAATATTCCTGCTTGTTTGCTTTCAAAAGCCATTTAAAATGGAAAAACACAACTGGAGGTCATGGCCTGGCTCAGGCCAGGCCGAGAAAAATCTTGGAAAGGGGTGAGCAGCTCAGTGCTCACACAGGAATGTTATCCCTTGGGAATGGGAGCCTCAGGGTGGCTCATTCCCAGCACCAGCTTGGGAAGATGCTCTGACTGAAGCTGAGCATCATCTGCAGGAGACTTGTTTCCAGCCCATTGAGATCAACCCCAAATATCACAGGAGCAATAAAAACCCCCACACAGGTGCACAGGGATGCTGCTGCTTAACCTGTTGTTCCTGGGAATCTCACTAGCAGTCAGGTCACATCTCCAGGCTTTTCTTTACACTCAAAGGAGTTATGAGCTTTTCCTCCTCCTCTCTTCCCCCAGCCAGAGCTGTGATTCTCAACTCCAGGCACTGCAGCGTGCTGGAAAACAGTAAATATCCCCAGCCCTGTGATAGCATCTCCACAGCTGGCAGGGAAGAGAAAGGAGCCCACTCCCTTCATCACCCTTGGTGCTGCACGGAGAGAATCAGAATCCCAAACTATGAGGAGGAGAAGGAAGAGGAGGAAGAGAAAAAAATATAATCAGATGCATCAAGAAAACAAGATGACCGAGCTTCCTCCTGAGCAAAAATCAGTGAGGGGAAAAAAAAAATGCACGAGGTCAGTCGTTTAAAATCCATTTAGGAAAATTGACTTTCCATTTCCATTTAACACAGCACTAAGGGAGAGCGGTAGGACATTTGTCATAATCCATTAACTGCTCTTTTGGAAACAATGAATTAAACTCCGGGCTAATTTCTCTCTCTCTCTCTCTGGCTGACTCTTCCCCACCTCTCTGCTGCTGGTTATTTCCTCCCCCATCTCATTTGCAGACCTGTAATTTTCCCAGGCCCCTGGCAGGCAGGGAGACAGGGAATGCCAAGGTGTGGGACCCCCACCCTGAGCAGTGCTACACTGCTCCCTGGGACCACCTCCTGCTCCCCTGTCCTGCTGAGCAGTCTTTTACCTGTCAACAGCAGCAAATACCCCCTTTTCTTCCCCACCCTTTCAATTTTTCATCCACTGGGTTGTTGTTCTGTTGGTTGTGTGTTGGTTTGTTGTTTTTTTTTCTCCACGCCACAGCTCTAAATTCCCTGGCAAAGGGGGCTGGCAGGAGACAATCAAACTGGCAACAGAAAACTTCACTCATGGGCTGGTGTGCAAACCTCCCTGACTTGATGCTCCCTGCATCCCTGTGGCAAAGTCAGACCTGAGCTTGGCAGGTGGGAGTGGGCAGGGGCCAGTTTTGGGAAGAAAGAGCCAGTTTTGGGAAGGATGTTCCCCATGGAGGTGACACCCCGAAGCCCAGGAGGAGAGATCCCTCTCACACAGCCAACACCAAGGATCTGTTTTCTCCCACCCCATCACCACTTTGGTGATGCTAAACAAGACTTGAGGTCATCCAAGAGGAGCTGGGAGGGGATGAGTCACGGCCGGATGGGGAGGAAAATGCCGGATTTGTGACTCACCGGGATCATCTGCAGCGGGAAGGGGGAAGGCTGTGGTGGGAGCCACCTCGGACCCCCAGCACGAGGTCTGGGGCTGAGACACTCCTGGTGGGACCAAAAATCCCATCCAGGAAGCTCCAAGAGGGGGTCTGCCCAAATAAATGCTGGGTCTTCCAGGTTCTTCTCCATGTGAGCACAGTTGGGGATGAGGGTGGGGAATAGGATGGTGTCATCAACCAGATCTGCTTCTGATGGCCACAAAAACCTGCTGGGTTTAAGGTTTGAACCAAGAACACCTGAACCTTCTAAGCTCTAAGGAGCATGCTGGGAAAGTTAAAATCCTGCAAACTCTCACAACAGCTGAGAGATCTTTTGTTTGTGGCCAGGAATGATCTGAGGCCCAAAAAGCAGCTCTAACAGGAGATGGGAAAAGGATGATGGGTTTTTCATGACAGCCTCACAACTGGGGCCATGCCACGAAGCCCCAACCCCACAGATTCCCCACACTCATGGATGGGAGCAAACCAAGGGGGAGGGTGATTTTTTCCATTCAGAAATTAGCTGGGAAAAAACCATTTGCAGCTGGGCAGGGCGTTTTCCTCCAGCATGAAACGGTCGCTGCTATTTAAACACGCTGGGGAAGAATTAAGGCACAGGAACAACGGGGACTTGGGATGAGAAAAGGGAGGAGAACCATGCTGGGCACATTCATCATAAGCCATCAAGCCAGCCTTTCATCCCCATCCCCGACGCCCGGCCACCCGCCGCATGGGAAACCTCTCGCTCTGCCGACGCTCACGGGGGGCCCCCCAAAAAATCCCCACACATGGCTGCTTGTGCAGCAACAACTGCTGCTGCTGCGTGCCCTGACTGCCCAGAAACAACTGCAAAATAATTTAAAAAAAGGCACTTTCCCAGTGGTGCAGCCCCATCACCTCCAGAGGCCACAGCGGCTGCGGTGCCACCCCAGGTGACAACTGTGGCACAGTGACCGCAGGAGCAGCCAGCACGGGAGATGCTTTTGCATGGGAAAGCAGGAAAGGAGCCCTGCACAGCCGGGATTTCCAGTCCTGCAATCACACCAGCAATAAAACTCCCAGCAGTGACAAACTAATAAATATTTGAGAGCGCGCTCCACTGCCTGTAATCATCTCCCTGGCAGACGTCTGCAGGGGGTTCCCATCTGCCGGCTTCCCTCCTTCCTGCTGGAGGTGGGTGCCTGCTTCCCAGATCTCTTCTGGGGTTGGTATTTTTTTTGGAAGGAGGCTGTCACCATCCCACCATCTCACACTCCCTGGGGCACGGTGTTACGGGGAGTCTGGAGCTCTTTGGGGGCAGTGCGACCCACAGGGCCAAATCCTGAAGCCTTGGGGGTGAGTGTAGTAGGAGCAAGGAGAGGAAAAGGGAGGAGGGGAACAGGCACTTCTTCTCCTCTCCCCATCCCTCATCACACATTTTAATCTGCTGGGGCTGAGCTGGATTATCCGCAGCATCTGTTCCCTGGGGGGTGATTTGCAGATGTTTGCTGCCAGCGTTTGCAACTTGTCAAGATCCTTGACCCCAAACCCACCCCACTACCCAAAGGGAGCAGCAGGAGCAGGAATCCAGCCCTAACCACCCCCCCATCACCCCAGAAACACGCACCAGGGATGGTGAGCCCGGGTGGCAAAACCATGCAGCAGTGGCCAAGCAAACCTCCCCAGCAAAGCGTTAAAATCCTCTCTCCTGCAATTGTTATCCCTCCAAATATTTGGAAGATTACAGGAGCATTAGTGGCTGCCCATCACCCACGGCCACCACGTCCCTCCTCCCGGTACCAGGCAGGCAGGGATGCGATGGAAGGATGCAGGGATTAGGCTGGGATGCCTGGGTTTCTCCAGCTAGATCTCGGTGGATGCTTTAACCCCTTCTGTCTCCACCTCCCCACGTCCCTGCTTGCCTCAGGGCAGGCACTGACTCCTGGGAAGGCCTGGCAGGGAATAGTTAAACCTGCCAGGTGGGTTAAAATCCTCCTGCAGAAATGAAAAAAATATATGACAGCTTATCTCCAGCAACACAGGAGGAGTCATCTGCCTTCCCAATCCCCCTTCCCAATCCCCCAGCAGGGATGGGAATGGCTCTGGCTCTGGAGACAGAGATGGAGGAGATGCTCAAGCCACCAGCCCGGCTCAGGAGGTGTCTGAAAGGCTGGAGCAGGGCTGTCCCCCGTCCCCAAATCCCCCCTCCAAGGAGAATATATGAACAGGCTCATTAAGAGATTAGCGCTGTTGCCATTTCAACTCCAGCAAATTTTGATGCTGGAGCCATGGCGTGGCTCCCTGCCGTTCCAGAATCCCTGCCTGACTGAGGGCATCCCTGCTGCCAGCCCTGTAGGGACACAAAGGCATCCCACCACATTCCAGCCCATCCCTGGGCTCAGGGAGAACCAGCATCACCAGTCCAGGCCTGTCCTATTCCCATGGGCTCCCCACCCCAGACTGCCATTGGGACAACTTTGTGTCCAGTGGTAACAAACACCTAAACTTTCCCTCCTAAAAGCACCCTGAGCATCCTTCCTCCTCCAAACAGCATTCCCTCTTCCCCAAGCACCCCCTTCTGGCCCTTGCCCCAAGTTCAGCCTCCCACAAAAAGCCCCACTGCCTCTTCTCCAGGGCTACATCCCAGGGGGAAAGGAGCCCAGCCACAGACGCAGGGTGTCACTGAGCATGGGTTTGGGAGGTTTGGAGGCACTCACACCCTGCTGCCTCCTCACACAGAGTGCACAAAACCCCACACAGAGCCCACAAAACCTGCACAGAGCCCACAGAACCCCGTGCCTTGAAAGGCTGGGACTGCTCAGAGCCAGGCTGGGAAGTGCTGACGAATGTGAGATGCAGGGAATGTAACAGGTCCCCAGGGCTGCAGCTGGCTGATGTAACCCCCGGCCTCATTAACTCAGTGTGGCTCATTAACCTCTCCCTCCCGGGATGGGACATCCCCAAGCTGCCGGCAGAAGCCACAAAACTGAGCGTGGAACCTTCAGGGCTGGCAAGGATCACCAGGGGCACGCAGCACCTGGGTTCATTCGGGTTCAAAGGGAAAAGGGAGAATTTGTGCAAGGAGTTCTTCCTTGTGGGGGTGGTGAGACCCTGGAATAGGCCTGGAGAAGCTGGAAGTGTCAGGGCAGGCTGGATGGAGCTTGGAGCACCCCAGCCCACAATCTTTAAAGGTCTCTTCCAAGCCAAACCATTTCACGAGTGTACCTCAGCCCCAGTCTGGAGCAGGGCTGGATTTTGAGCTCAGAACCCCACAGGGTGTGCCGTGCTCGTGGGGTGGCCCCAAGCTCGGTGAGTCAGCAGGGGCTGGAGCACAGAAACCCAGCACCCAGAGTGCTGCTGTGTCCAGGGGGGTGCAGAAGGTGCTGTTCTACCTCTCTGCCCCCCCCAAAAACTGCAGCCATCCCCTCCTGCTCCCACCAGCCGGGAAAGCAGCTGGAATCCACATCTGGCCTCTCCATTCTCACCACTCTTTATTAGCAACTAAACCTGGAAAGAACCACTTCACCCATCTCCACCTGACAACCTGGCTCCTTTTCCTCCATGCCTTCAGCCCCATCCCTCCGTCCAGCTCCTCCCAGAGCCCACCCAGCCCGAGGGGGACGGACAGACAGACAGACAGGCATTTCCCAGCGGGTCAGAAGTCCCTTCTGTCCCTCCCACCCGGCGACAGGCAAACTTCATAATTAGAGAGCATTCCTCCCCAGCGTGGGTAATGAGGGGGTGCACCCAGCCAGCCCTAATTATACCCTTGGAAAAAAAAAAAAAAGCAGCAGATTCCTCCTCTCCCAGCTAAAGGAAGAGCCTGCAGCTGGCCTCCCTCGCTGGGTACCTTTATTAAACCAGCACTGGATAGGGACAGGGAAAGGAATAAAGAAAGCAAAGTCTGTGCTGAGAAAATGTTGGGAAGGAGGAGCTGGGCAGCCTCAGAGGTGTTTCTGCATGCAACGGCCTTACTGATCAAACCCCACCTCAGTTATACAAACAAATATAAAAACAAATCAACTTTTTAGCTAAATCCTCAGGTCAGGTTGTTGCAAAGCAGCCTGAGAGGTAAACTAAGGCTGGGTGCCCTCGCACACGGCATCCAGGCACAGCATCCCTGTGCATCCCACTGCAGCATCCTTGGGCATCTGCCACAGAATCCCTGCACGCCATCTCTGTGCCCCTGCCAGCCTCAGCTAACAGAGTCCAACCCAAATTCCAACCATCCCCAATCCCCAGAGGAGAAACACCCAGGTTCTGGCAGCACCTCCCGTCCTGGGAGCTGCAAAGAGAAAGATTTATCTTGTTGATTACGCATTACACTGGAGTATTTATGGAACCACTACTCTTTTGTTTATCTTTATGATTATGATAATCAAAGGCGAAGCCTCCTGAGAAGTGTAAACAGCTGAGATCCCTTATGGTACAAATCTCTTCATTTTTCATTATATGGATTTACAACACGACACAGGCAGATTGGAGTAAATTGTTCCTCGTTTCTGGTTTTAGCAGAGCCGTGAGCTGCGCGGGTCCCGTAAATACCCATGGAAAAGGGAGGGAATTAAAATAAAAAAAATTTAAAAAAAGGAAGAAAAGAAAGAAAAAGGAGGAGGAATTATGTAGCAAATCCCTGTTACACTCCATTGTGCTGGCTTCTTTTGTGCTGCTTTATACATTCCCTTCAGGGAAGCAGTTTTGTTGGAAAACTATCTCCAAATTTCATCTAGCGCTGGTTCTTGTTACGGGCACAGACACTTCCCTTTGTGCTATTTTAATTCCATTGTCACGGTCCTCTTGTCAAGTTTGTTCTGTTTACTGAGCTACAACGTTACTTTTAATGGATATAATAATTATATGAACTTTTTATTTATTTGCTTTGGCCCATGAAAGAAAAGCGCTGGCAGCGGAGAAGGCGGTAAGGCGCTGTTTATTCACATGTACGGCGTGTGCCGGGCTCCTGTTGTGAAAAGAATAATCATTTCAACAAGAAAAGAGAGAAGGGAGAAGAAAACGAGGAACAAACAGGGACTTGTTGCCCTGGTTAACGCCAGAAAGTCAAAAGAATTATTAATTATCCTTCAAACTGCAGCAAACCAACTGGAAGCTGTGAACTCTCCTTGGGAAGGAAAAAAAAAAAAATTTCTCCTGTTCAACTGAGCACTGCAGTTTGGAAAATGCTAACTCTGGGAGAAAGAAAGTCGACGGTTTTGCAGACAGAGAGCGATTTCCCCTTCACCCAAATTACATACATATTTCAAAATGTAAATTCCCCAGCGTTCCCCTTGAGAGTGCAACTTTCAGGCTGTTTTGCAATGGGTGGGTTTTCTTTTTTTCCCTGAACGTGCAAATCTGGAGGCGACCGCCTTGGCTTTGGGCACGAGAAGCGACTTTAAAGCAGCAGCAGCAGCAAGCAGGGCTGTGAAGCACCCAGTGCCCCTTGGGAAGAGAGGGATGCTCTGTATCCCAGCTGGGAGCATCCCTCCCTGGGCACGCACATCCCACAGCACCACGGGCTGCAGGGGAGCAGCTCTCACCCTCTGAGCACCCCGGTGCCCAACATCGAGGTGGGGACAACCCAGCCAAGCCCTCTAAAAGTGGGTTTGGTAGTCCTGGGTGGTGGGACTTCTGTCCCAAAATCCAGAGAAGGTGACCCTAAGGAGGCTGAGGCACTGGCACAAGCCCAGCAAGGTAAAGCAAAAAGTTTAGGCAGCAAAGAAGGGAACAGCAGCACAAAAGGAAGAGAAGATTGGGGGGTCATGATTGATTTTGGGTTGGTTTTTTTTTTCCCCATTCTTTTTGTCCCTCTCTCACCCACTCTCTCCTCCTGGGAAGACAAAGCTGGCTGGAAGGATGCTCCCTGCCAGCTGCTGCCCTACTTTTCCCGACGCATTTCCCACTCTTCTCCCTCATTTCCCACTCTTCCCCTGCAGCTCGCTCGGTGCAGGCGTGGGCTGGGAGCGGCAGTGGCCCAGTACCTGCAGCACCTGCAGGCCCTGCTCCCTGTGCTGGGCTCCTGCCAGCATCATCCCCCTCCAGGATCACCTCCTGCTAGCATCACCTCTAGCCAGAACACCTCCCTCCAATGTCACCTCCCACCAGGATCACCTCTAGCCAGAATCACCTCCTGCCAGGATCACCTCCCTCCAATGTCACTTCCCTCCAGGATCACCACTATCCAAGATCACCTCCTGCCAGGATCACCTCCCTCCAATATGCCCTCCATCCAAGATCACCTCCCTCCAGCATCACCACTCTTCGGGATCCCCTTCATCCAGTATCACCTCCTGCCAGGATCACCTTCCTCCAATATCACCTCCCTCCAGGATCACCTCCATCCAATATCATCACCCTCCAGCATCATCCCCCTCCAGGATCCCCTCCATCCAGGATCCTCCCCCTCCAGGATCACCTCCTTTCAATATCACCCCCTTTCAGGATCCCCTCTATCTAGGATCCCAAACCTCCAGAACCACCTCCCTCCAATATCACTTCCCTTCAGGATCATCCCCCTCCAGGATCATCTCCCTCCAAGAGCCCCTCCCTCCAATATCACTTCCCTCCAGGATCCCCTCCCTACAGGATCCCCTCCCACCCCCAGCACAGGTCAGCTCAGCAGAGAGGTGCTGCCAGCCCTGATCTGAAATCATTTCAATCACCGCCTTATTGTTATTTAATCATTCAAAAAACAACAAGAGGAAAGGTCCAGCCCAGCCTCACATTCCCCATTAATTCAGTTGGGGGAGGGACATCACAGGAGAGGCTGATTAAGGTCCCTTTATTAAACAGTCTTTAAAGTTGCCCTTAATCTTTCAGATTTGTTGCTAAGATAAAAAAAAAACAAACGAACCAAACCTGACAACAGCAACAAATAACCACCACAAATGGAGGCTGGAAATATTTTGCTTTTTGTTGTCCTTTCTCTGCCCTTTTCTTCCCTTCTCGTTTTACTGCAGGGACAAACAGAAGGAAAAAATGGGGGAAGGGGGAGAAACAGGGATAGAAAAAGATTTAAAGAAATAAAAAAAAAAGATAATCCCTGCTGATGCTGAATGTCAAATATTAAGATTTCTCTCTCTCCCCCTGCACTTTCAGCTATATCCTTATTAAAGAATAAGCCCCCAAAGCATCAGTGAGACTAGCTTAGATGACAAGGCTTCCCCATCCCCTTTTCTGTGTCAGGATTTGATCCCTGAAGCCAGGGCCAGGTGGGATGGAGGGCAGGTACCTGCTATCTCAGGCCCTTTGTGGCACAGAGAGAGGTGCCCAGCAGGATTTTAGCAATTTCCTTGATTATTTTTTATTCCTTTCCCTCCAAACCCTGCAGCTGGGCTCCCAGCACCTCACACCTGCTTTAACCCAGAGCAGAAAAGCTGTGGGCTGATGAAAGCTGTGAGGTTTTGGGGTTTTGCTGGGGGTGCCCTCACCTGGCATCACTGCCTCCTCACCCAGAGAGGGAGCAGGAACACAGAAGGAAATCCCTACAAAAAACACAAAGCCTTTTCCCCTCAGGAGTTTCCATGGAGGTGGGAAGCCTTCAGGAGCTTCCTAGAGTTGTTTGGCACCTTCATTCCCCCTCTAGCCTTTCAATAATTTCAATACCATGGGATTCCATGTTCCTACAGGTTTCTTCCTTTCTCACCATTGGGAATTTCCACCTTTTCTTCTCTGGACAGAGCCCGTATTCCCACACCACCGAGCTTCTCCTTCCTCCCTTTGTCCTCTGGCACACACATTCCTGCCCTTGAGCACCAAGCTAAACTCCCACAAGCATCCTTTTTGTCTGGAGGTGCCCAGGCTGGAAATGCCCCAATTCTGGGGGTCTGTGCCACCCCGTGTAGGTGGGACTCCAGCTGAGGCCAACACTTCACACCTTCCTCTCCCTCTCCTGGTGCAACAACACCCCCAGGTATTGATAAAAATTGCCCTTAAGAATACTGCTGAATGAAAGGAAGTTGGGGATGCTGAACTCAGAGATGCTTTGGTGACAGACACACTGAGCATCTCCCAAAGCAGAGCAGGACAGGCCCAGCAGTGCAATCCTGCAGGCTCAGAGGGATGTGCAGCCACACAGAGGGACCAGAAAGCTCTCAGGGGAGCAGGGGCAAAGGAAAAAGCCTGGAAAAAGCAGCCCGGTGCCCCCAGCCTCGTACTTTGCTCTGCCCTTCATCAGCGATTTGCACTAATGGCTTTAGCCAGGGCAATGCTCAGAGTCATTAAGCGACCCCTGCTCCGGGAGAGCCACCAGCTCAGCTCCAATTTACACCTCCCTGGAGCCCCATCAGTGCCCAGCCTCTGTCCTGCCCGATTCCTGAGCCCCTCAGGGATGCACCCTGAGCATTCCTGCTGCCAGTGCCATGGCACTGTGACTTGTCACCACGGCTGCCAGCACCCAGGGCTGGTGGGACTGGGCTAGGTTCAAACCAAAGGTGTGAAAGCATTTGAAAACCCCCAAATCCTCCTCCCTAGGCATTCTCTGAAAGCAGAAAAAATGTTGCCACATCCCAGCTGTCACTGAGCAGGGGACACTGGGCTCTAAGGCTAAGCCCCCTGCCTGGATCTGCTTCCTGGCATTCCCAAAGCACCCATGGAAGCCTTGAAGCATCCTGGGATAGTGGCAGGGGGGTTGGAAAAACCCCTTGAAGGTCCCTTCCAAGCCAAACCATTCCATGCTTCCATAATGTCCACCAACACACAACACATCCAACACTGTGCAAGCACAGCTAAAACTGCAAAAAAAAAACCCCAAACCCTCATTTGAAACCTCCATCCCAAGGAGATGAGACCCCAGGCCCCACAGCAGGGCTCCCTCTCACACTTGACATCCAGGCTGGGAGGTGTAAGGAAACATCCATGCTTCCAGGAAAATGCACTGCAGCCCCCTTGCTGCCAGCCCACAGGGACCCATTACACTAACAGAGTGTCCATTCAGCCTGATATATAAATTACTAATGTAAATTAATGGATAATTGAAGCCCTTTAGTTCTAAATATTTAAATTATTTAACAGGCAATTAAGAGCGAAGGAGAAAGAAAAGAGGAAAAGGGGCCTTAACCCCAACAGGCAGGAAAAAAAAAAAAAATGAAGTGTGAGGAGAGCAAAAAGAGCTGAACATACACATTTTAAAGCAAAGCTGCCAGGTTCACTTTGTTTGAGCCAGGCTGGTGTTACAGTGGATGCCCCCAGACGCAGGGGACAGGGAGAGGAGCATGCACCAAACAACCCCACAGAGCAGGACAGATTCTGATCCACAGCTTTTCCACAGAGAAAAACTCCATGGCTTTGTTGGTAACACCTCTTGAATATAGTGATTACCTACAGAACTTCCTTTTAAATAATTTTTTTCATTGCAATCAGTTTGTGATTTGCAGTGAGCTTCCCACCCTCAGGTGTTGTGCAGAGCCCTCCTGACAACACAGCGACAGCAAGGAACAGATCCAGGCTGGGAAACACGCTGTTTCCTCCTCCAGCCTCCATCCCAAACCGGCCAGGGATATTCCCAGAGCTCCCCTGGGAGCTGGAAGAGGCTGTGAGGAAAAAAGGTCCGTGGGGAGAAGACGTCATGTGGGAAAAAGCAGGATTTGAACAAAAGCAGCGCGTGAGTCTGGGCAAGCCTGTGCGTGCCCGGGGACAGCACCGAGGGCAGGGGGGAGCGAGACAATAGTGAATAGACTCCAGATTATATCCTGAACTCGCAGCCCCATGGGAACTGGGCTATAAAAACCCTTTTTATTTTGTTTGTAGTCCAAAACAAACAAGTACATAAAAAGCTAAATGCGGAGAAGCCAGACAGGAAGTGAGCAACATCTGGGAAACATCTGGCCCCGGCACAGCTCTGGGTACCTGCTCCTGCTGTTCCCAACCAGGGGAGGCCCCAAAACCTCTGCTCCAGAAGGGGAAAACGGGCTGGGGGAGAGGATGCAGCACAGGGCACCCTGGCACAGAACCACAGGAACCTCTGAGAAGGGCTCTGAGCATTTAGGACGCCCTAAACAGTGCAAGACTGATCCAGGGCTCTGAATATTCCTGTGAGCATCTCAGGACACTCCCTGAGCATTGCAGAACATCCCATGAATTGTGTAAAGGATGCCTCAAGCAGCACAGGGCACCCTGGCACCACAGAAACCTCCTAGAAGGGCTCTGAGCATTTGGGATGCCCTAAATGGTGCAAGATTGGTCCAGGGCACTGAATATTCCTGTGAGCATCACAGGACACTCCCTGAGCATTGCAGAACATCCTCTAAATTGTGTAAAGTGTAAAGGATGCCCTGAGCAGTGCAGGACACCCTGGCACCACAGGAACCTCTGAGAAAGGCTCTGAGCATTTGGGATGCCCTAAATGGTGCAAGACTGATCCAGGGCTCTGAATATTCCTCTCAGCATCACAGGACACTCCCAAAAAGGGCTCTGAGCATCTCAGGACACCCCCTGAGCATTGCAGAACATGCCCTGAACTGGGCTTTGAGCATTAAGGATGCCCTGAACAGTGCAGGATACCCTGGTCCAGGGCTCTGAGCAACACAGGCCAGCCCTGAGAAAGGTTCTGAGCCATAAAGGATGCTCTGAGATTTTCAGGGCTCTCTGGTCCAGGGCTCTGAGTGTCCCAGGAGGAAGGCAGGCAGGCCAGCTGGCACCAGGGCACTCCTTGCCAGCCCTAAGAGATGCCCCACATCCTTCTCCACACGGGAGAGGAGGTGCTGCTGAGCAACCAGAGGGACTGGAGGTATTTTCTTCCTTCTGGTTCTCATCCCCTGCTGTTACTCCTCCAAAAGCCCTGTGAGAGAGCCTCCCAGCATTGCCCCATGCACAGCCCTGGGGAGGCTGCAGGGCTGATGCTTGGGAAGGCTCCAGCCGGGCTGCGAGGGAGGAGAGCTGGCTTGGTAGGATCCTGGCTCAGCTCACCGGGGAATTCCCCCGTGCCAGAGCTGCCAGCCCACATCTTCCCTCTCCACCCACCCCCAGCCAACGTGGGGGCAAGAAAAGGGGGTTGGAGGAGACCCCACAGAGCTCTCAGACAGCAATGGAAGGTGTAGTGAAAAGAGCAGCGATGATCTGGATCACAGCCGGAATCGTTTCTGTCTCCCCCGTGCAACTCCAGCTGCATTTCCAGCCAGGAAATGCAAACAGCCACACTCAGAACACCTGGAGCCGGTCCTGCACTGCTACACCAAACTCCTGGCAAGCCAGCTTCCCTCAGCTCCTCAGGCTGGGATCCCCCCAGCTCACCAGAACACCCCAAAGCACCCTCAGTTCTCCCCACACATCTCCTCTGGCAGAGCCCAGCATTAGCACTTGGGGTGTTCCAGTGGGGAGGATTAAACCTGGTCCAAGGCTGGAGAGGGAGCAGCAGCTGGCTGCACAACATCTGGCACTGCTGCTCATTTATTTCCCTGTTGTGGGACTGGTGAGGGCCAGCAAGGACACTGCTCGTGGGCCAGGTGTCCCACAAGGACAGGAAGGACAAGGACAGGTCGTTTGGGGTGTCAGCTGGCCTGAACGTGGAACATCTCCCCTTGGAAGAGCCCAGACACAATCTAGGGGTCTTGAAGGGAAGCATTAGGGATGAGGATGGGGATGTCAGGGAGAAAAACAGGAAGGAAAGAATAAAATAATCACAATAATGGTTTGGCTTGGAAAGGACCTTAAAGAGCATCTCATTCCAGCTCCCTGCCAGGGGCAGTGTCACCTTCCACTAAAATACCAGAGGAGGAAGGACAGTGTTTGGAAAGGCAAACAAGCAAGGCACATTAAAGGAAAAAAATTACCCAGCAGGCTGGCAAGGTTAAAAAAGCAAAAACACCGGGACACGGAAGGATAGGGAGACCTAATTAAAGAAGCCTCACCCAGAACACACCACCAGCAAAAAGCATCTGATGTGTCAGGGGCAGAGATGCTGCGTGCCCCATGCCGTGTCACTGCACACCCTGCAGCCAAGGGCACAGCTCCCAACCCCCTGAGCCACTGCAGCACATTTTGCATCCTCATTTCTGGTCATTTCTGCACCAGCTGATGCCCACCTGTAGGTTTTTTATGTGCTATTACTTTAAAAACAGCTATATTAAAAGGCTCCAGCATCAGGAGCTGCCCAGAAGAGCCAGACCCCGCTGGAGCTGAGAGCTCTGAACCCATCCC
The DNA here is from genome assembly GCF_009819885.2 of Catharus ustulatus. Lineage (NCBI taxonomy): Eukaryota > Metazoa > Chordata > Aves > Passeriformes > Turdidae > Catharus > Catharus ustulatus. Next base: position 34,157,754 of record NC_046228.1, on the reverse strand, counting down.
CATCTCCACAGCTAAATTTGGCCCAGCTCAGGGGCAGAGCAGCTCCTGAAGGTGTCTGAACACATCTCTGAACACATCCAGCTGCCGGTGATGCACAGGAACCCACCGGAGCCAGGCAGCCTGTTCCCACCATCCCTCACACGTGCTTTTTCCTTCAAATTCCCAGCCTAAATAAGGCTTTGGGGAGGAAATTAATGAAAAGCAAAGCTGATTACAAAGAACAATACAATGACTCAATCTGTTTCTCTTACCTCGATTGTATAAAGCTTTTACATTTATGAAGGTTTCTCTCGGCACACAATGCCTCAGCCCTCTGAGGGAAGCAGTAATGCCCCTGGAGACTTTTGAGCAAGACTGGACAAAACACCTCTGGAACAATCCCAAAGGAAGGACCAGATGATCTAACAGGTCTTTTGCATCTTTAATTCCTCACCCTTTTTTTTCTCCTCCCGTTTCAGGCAAGGGGGTTTTTTAGCTGCTGCTCATTAGATGTTAATGCGGGAGCTGCTTCTTTTCAGCCAGAGGAAAAACACCGGGGCCCTAAATGACAAGCAGATCACAGGCACGGGGGTCCTTATTCTCAGCACAGAAAATCTCTCTCTGGAAGCAAAATGAAGTGTTGATATCCTTTCCACACCAGGATGGATTGCTCCTGCCCCCACCTGACATTCCTTTGCACCTCATCCCTCTCTATCCATCCCCACATCCAGACTCTTCACCAGGGCATGGGAAGGATCTCCAAAGTTGTTTTGCTATCCAGGGACAAAGCCCCAAAGCAACCTGAGTTTAGTCCAGCCCAGTTAAGAGCAGCCAACTCTCCTGGCTGCCCCTTTGCAGGGCATCTCCCAGGAGAAGGACACGGGATGCTCTCCCCAGCTCCTCCTCCTCCCTGCTGTTTGCTGGGCTGTTTGGATCATCTCTAGCACCACTCTCAAGGAGCTGAGCCGAGCTGCTTGTGATGAAATCCATGAGGTGAGGCAGGGGCAGGAGCCTGAGCCTCCCAGGGGACAGTCACTGAGGCTGTCACTGCCAGCACAGACCTGCAGAATCAGCTGGAAAGGACCTCCAGGACCAACCTGAGACACATCCTCACCTTGTCACCGAGATCAGAGCACCGAGTGCCATGTCCAGGCCTTCCCTGGACACCTCCAGGGATGGGGACTCCACCACCCAAGGGTGCTCAGAGATTTCTCTTTGCCCTCTTCCTTTCCCTGCTGGCTGAGGTATCACACATTTCCCCCTCAAACATGACATTTCCCCACAAAGTTCAGGTTATCGGGGTGCGCAGTAGCCTATTTCCCTAAAATTCGGGAGTTCAGACTGCCTGACCTCTGTAAGAAACTTGTAAAACCCATTTCGAAGACGTTAGCACCCACTTCTCCTGAAGACCCCCAGCCACGGAGCTGTTTGCAGACACCAGCACCCATTTTTCCAGTCGGAGCACATCCATACTGCGAGGACCAAGAACGGACGGGGAGTCTCAAATCACAGTGACCCCGGCTCCAGCCCCAGCTCCTAAGCCCAGGCATGACAGGAACAAAAGCCACTGCTAAGAGACACATTTACGACCCTCCGAGAGGGAGCCCGCTGACAGCTTAACGAGCTTTTTGTTTTTCAAGTAGTGGTTTTTCTATTTACGACCTGAAAGGGAAAGATGCGAGGCAGGGACGATCGGGGGCTATCTGCTCCTTCTGCTCCTGACCCGATGCCGTCCAGCCCACACCCAAGCCATTCCGGAAAGCCATAAAAAACGATTGCATTGCAGCTTTTCCCCTCCTCTCCTGCATTCTCTCTCCCCTCCACTAAAACCAAGAAGCACCTTTTTTTTTTTTTTTTTTTTTTTTTTTTTTGGCGGTGCTCGCTTCTTGGTAATGTTCACCCCAAGGAAAAGCATCAAATATTAATGCAGGAAGCTTCAGAGAGATCACAGCAGAAAACAGAGGCCCCATATGTTGTGGAGGATCCCAGTGGATGCAAGATCCCACCAATTCTTCCCCAAGGCCTGGCTCTTTAATGCCTGGGAAGGAAGGAGGAGGCCAGAAGCTGGGTTTTTACGAGCACGAGGGATCACATTCCTGGGATATCAGCCCAGAGTTACACTTAGAGGAGAAAAAAAAAAACGAAGGGAAAAAAAAAAATCCAACCCCCACCACCCTTCCCAGGATGCTGCACTGTTATTTATAAGTTTAACAGTGAAAAGAGAGGGCAAAACTGGTAGGTTTTGTTGGTTTTTGTTGGGTTTTTTTTATCCCCAGCATTAGCACAGCAGAGAAATGCCTTTGGGCTGCAAGAGCATTCCAGCCACCAGCAGGAAGATAAGGCTCTTCCTTCTGCCTCCAGATTCCTTGGCAGAGAGGAGACACATGGGGTTTAATTGCACACAGCGATGCCACAGCCCTGACAGGGACACGATAAGAGCTTGTTGTCCCACGGAGGGCTCACCCAGCTGATAAAGCCCCTGAGCTCCCAAAACCCAGGAGGGGAATGCAGGTGGTGCTGGACATGCACATCACACCTTCCAGGGGAGGAAAGCACCCCTGAGAGTGTGGTGGTCACATCTTTGTGCCCAAATGCTGGGACCTGATGATCTCTGGTGGCGTTTCCAACCTGTGTCCAGCTCTGGGGCTTCCAGGAGGACACTGAAATGCTGGAGTGAGTCCAAAGGAGGCCCCAGAGCTGCTCCCAGGGCTGGAGAGCCTCTGCATGGAGCCAGGCTGGGGTGTTCACCTGGAGGGGGCTCCAGAACCCCTTCCAGTGTCTAAAGAGGCTCCAGGAGAGCTGGAGAGGGACTGGGGACAAGGGATGGAGGGACAGGACACAGGGAATGGCTTCACTGCCAGAGGGCAGGGTCAGACGGGATATTAGGGAGAAATGCTTCCCTGTAGGGTGGGCAGGCCCTGGCACAGGGTGCCCAGAGCAGCTGTGGCTGCCCCTGGATCCCTGGAAGTGCCCAAGGCCAGGTTGGACATTGGGGCTTGGAGCAGCTTGGGGTAAGGGAAGGTGTCCCTGCCTGTGGCCTTTCAGCTTTCAGATCCTTTCCAAACCACTCAGTGATTCCCTGAGCCCAGCTTGCCGAGCTTGGGACATCATTCCCTCATCCCCCTCCATCCCCAGCAGCGCCAGACGCACAGGTCAAAAAAAACCTAAAAAAAAAACCTAAAAAAAAAAAAAAAAAAAAAATAGGAGGAAGGAAAATAAAGCCAAAAGCCTTTAAAGTGGGCCCGAGCCCGAGCGCAGCCCCCTCCCCGCTCCCCTTCCCCACTTATCGCTGCCCGGGGCTCTGCCCGGCGCCTGCCGATAATCAGGGAGCGCATTGAAAGCCCGGCGCCAGACTGGATCCTTATCTCCTCCCGAGCAGGAATGCGGGCTGGGGGCTGCCCCTGCAGCCCGGGAGGAGGAGGAGGGGAGGAAGAGCCCCCTGCCATGCGGGGCTGGGAGCCCGAGGGGTGGCAGGGCTCGGTGCCCAGCCCCGGCTCCCGGCACGGCCCCGGGCTCGGATGCACCCCCCGCCTTGCGCAAAGCGCTGCAATTATCCCCGGGGATAATCACCGTGCCTCATTTCCCCACAAAGGCAAGGACTGGGTGCTGGGAATGCCCGGGGCAGGAGCCAGGCGACAGCGGGACAGCCGCTGTCCCAGCGGGGCTGGCAGCCCTCCATCCCGAAAAGACGCAGGATGCAAAGATGCTCTCATCGCTGAGAGCCATTCCCAAAACAGAGGGCTCAGCATGGGGACCCTCCCCCGTGGGAGGAGGAGGAGGAGGATGGGACCCCAGAGCCTTCCTCCCTGGCTCGGAGCTCATCTCCATCCCCGACAGGACCGACAGGAACTTCCAGCCGGGAGAAGGAGAGGAGGCGAGCGCCAAGGTGGGACAGGAGCCACGGCTCCAGCCTGGCGCTGCCCCCCGGCTCCAGGGCTGGATGCTAACACCCAAAAAACCTCATCTTCACAGTCAGGAGCACAGAACTTGGCCCTCGCTGGCTGGAAAGCATCATCCACGGTGAATCCGTGGCTATGAGGACAGCAGCCCCCAGCTTCATCCCTGCCAGGGAGGACTGTGGATGCCGTCAGAACCCCAGGGAATTCGCAGCCAATTAAGGGGGTATTTCTAAAAAAAATCATAATAAGGGGCTAATGAAGTTTAGAAGCTGCCGACAGCAGCCATATGCCTCAAATATGCTGGGTACAGTCGGTGCCTAGGTAATGCAACTGCAGGTATCAGCTCGTCTAATTAGCTACCAGAAGAAAGTCTAATTTAAAACAAAGCTCTTATTTTATTTATTTGCTGACAGCAGCAGAGCAATTCCCTCCAGCATGAAGTGAAAGCAAACACACTGCCCTCAAAATAAACCACCACGGGCTTTTTAATTTTATCCTCCAACAAGTGTTCCCTGGTTAGTCTTTGGCGAGGGAGGGGCGAGAAAAAAAACCCAAATAACAACAACAAAAACCCAACCTGCACTTCCATTAGCATTACAGAGGGACTTGCAAAGACAGCTTCCCACTTGTCACCTCCCTGCCACTGGAGCTGCTCTGCTGTGCATGGAAAAGCTGCCTTGAATAAAATACCCCCGAGGAAATGTGTCCTCCCCTCTCCTGCCATCACCCTGAGATGCCCAGGTTGGTGTCTGGCTCCAGACCACTGCTGAGAGGTGTAAATCACCCCCACAAGCCAAGACTCCTGATCCTTCCCCTCCCTCCCCTTCCTTCACCTCCGGATGCATCCAGCAGCAAATGTGGGGAGGGGAAAGGGAAATCCTAGAAGCGTGGAGAGAGTGCAGAGCCGCTGTGATTTTATTTAGTATCTTTATTTATTGAAGTGCTCTAAATAGATATGGATTGACTCTCCCAGCTCTGAAAGAAGAGCTGCAGGCAGCTCCTGGATTAATGCACATGAGGCTACTTCCATGGATGCTCAGCATCCCATACTCCTGCTGTCTCCCAAACTCCACCTGGGGCCTCTGCATCCCCCTCCTCTTGTAAAGCACAACGCCCTGGTGCCTCCACTGCTCCACATCCACGCAAAACCCTCCTCACCACCACCCTCAACCACCTCCACATCCAAAACTGAGCCTCCAGCTCCACCACCCAGCCAGCCAAACCCTCCACCTTGCCGCCTTCCTCACACAATCCAAGCAATCAGGGATTCATTCTTTCCTGAGAGCCAACCATTTACGGATTGATGAAAGCAGGAAGGGGCACTGCAAGCCTTTATGGACAACACTGGCTGGGCCCTGTGCTTTTCTTGCCACTGATTAAAGTAATAATGCTCAGTTAAGGAGGAAGTAAAAAATCACACCACTTTTAGGCAGCTGGAAAGAGGAGGAAAATCTATTGCAGTGGTCCTGAATGTGGTGTTTCCCCAGGGCTTCGAGGCAGAAAACTTATCAGACACTGCTCTGATAACATATTCAGGCTGAACCATTAGTCCTGGGCACTAAAAAAGGTGCAATAAAAGGTGCCCCTCACTGCAAACTGAGTGAGGAGGGGGAAATGGGACTAAAAACTCAGAGAGGCCAAAGGCTGGGGAGCAGCAGCAGCTCTGGGGCTCTCCAGCACACACTGCTGAGGGGATGGAGCTGACAGTGGGCACCCACCTCCTGCCACACAAGTGTCCAGGGACAGCTTGTCTCCTGCACCTTTAAAGCTGCAGAGAAGTGGGGAAATCAGCATCCACAGCACCACGAGGCTGGTGAAAGATTTCCCCAGGGCCAGCATCCCCAATCATCCTCCACAATGTATTTTCTCATTCTGGCCTCATTTGGCTCCCCTGCTACAGCTCCAGTCCCAATCTTACAACACCTTTCCCTGCACAAACACAGCTCCTTTTCTTCCCTGTAACTCCAAACCAGCCCTTTGTCCCGGGCACAAAGAGCTGTGAGGTTTTTGCTGTGGGTTTCTCTCTGCACTGCTTTCCCATCCAGCAGCTTCTTTAGGAATGCCAGAGCACCAAGCAAGCCAGCCGTGACCTGTAGCTGCTTTAAAAAAATTATTTCCATGCCTCCTGCAACGATGGAGATGACAACACAGCCTCAGAGGGGTCCCCTTCCCCCTTAGCAATCACCTGCTCTCCCCTCACCCCTGAAATCCCATAGAGGAGATCCCATAGAGAGCACCTAAACTGGGGAAGCCAAGCAACTCAAAATAAGCAGGAAACACCTCCCATCCTGCTTCCAAACCACCTTAAAACGGTCAAGTTGGTTATTCTTGAGGGGAAAAAAAAATAAATCCATGTTTTTGACGCTTTAGCCGCCCTCATACGTGGATGGGAAGCTCGTGGCAAGCAGAAACCACACAGCTGCTTTTGTAAGTTCCTAATGCTCAGCCTTCCAAGCACACCCCAGGCTCCAGCCAAACTAGGGCTGGTGACCCAAAAACCAACAGCCCACCAGCTCCACCGCTGTCCCTGCAGATGCTGAAGGCCACCACCTTCCCCCAGAGGTGGCCACAGACAAGGTCCACCCACAGCATCATCCAGCCCAAGCTATTGCTTCCTCCCTGCTTCCCTCCCTCCCTCCCTTCAAGGCTGCTTTTCCAGGCAAAACAAGGATGGGAATTCCTCAGGCAGCATGTGACATGACCACCAGAAGGAGGGCACTGCATTACTGGGGCTAAAACTGGATCCTGGTTTCTATTGTCTATTCTTTTGTAGTGATGGGAAGAAAAGAGCTGCTTGCTCTGTAATCAGGCCTCTTCTGACTGCTTCCCTGCTTTTAGGGCCAACCAGGATAATGCAAAGTTGCTTTCATGTGGCAAGAGAAGCTTATAAACAACACCATTACGCCGCTGCACCGCCGAAATTAAAGCCCTGCTCCGAGCCTCAGTCCCTCCCACAGGCAGCCTGCTTTGCCTGGGATTGCATTTCTGCTCCCAGAGCCTGCAGTACAGGGAAAGCACTGAATCTGATCCTGGATTCCATGTCTCCCAAAATGATGTCCATTGCCTATCTCCGAAAAGAAGAGCAATTCCTTCTAGCTTTTGCTAATGTGCTCTCAGCAAACTCTCTTGTTTTCCCTCAGAGCACCATCCACCCTAGAAAGTCTTCACTGGTGCATCTTCACTGCTTTGTTGTATTTTTTGGTCCACAGTGATGGAGATTTATCCAGCCTCACACCCCATCAAAATTCACATTCTGAGCTCACCCATACACATCGAGCCTAAAACCTCCAGAGTGGATTCAGTCAGCCAGAAATGATCTCAGCTGTGAAACATCACAAGGGGCAGTCACTTTCTCAGCAGGCTCAAAATAGAGGTTGTTTTTCTTTTTTTTAAATTAAAAGAGATGCCATCTCTTTGCATTATATGGAATAAACATCCTGGTGCTGGAAGAAAGCACACTTCAGCCTTCCTAGCTCCAGGTTCTCCTTGAGAACCTCTCCCAGCTTTTCCAACCCTTTCTCCTGCACTGCATTGAGAGCCTGTCCGTGCAAATAAGGTGTTTCAAAACCCAGGGGACTCTGCACAGGACAAGGACTCCTTTCCCCACCCCAGTGACCCCAGTCCTCCCTCAGGCTCAGCTCCTCTTGGATTAAAGCATCTCCTGGGCAGCTCAGTTGGGACAAACCAGTGAGGCAAGAGCCAGGCTGATGGTGGCACCAGCCAAGGGACAAAGAGCAGCCAGATCAATCCCTGGGGACACCCGAGCACCTGCAGCAGCAGAAACCATCTCAGTGGGAGATGCTCTTCCCCTCCACCACCTTTCCCCCTTGCTGCTCCATTTTGGGAGGGGCTGCTCCCCAAAAACACAGAGAGCCAAAGCTGCAGGATAATCTTGGCCTAGAAATCAACAATAACCCAAACTCCTCCAAATTCTGGACATCAATGGTTGACATCAACGCCCCACATCCAACATACCAAGTAATTTCTTCCAGAGCTGGAAGTTTCCCCACCTCTCCCTCCTGATCCAGGGATGCTCTTCAGCTTCCCCTAACATCTCAAACATCATTAGCAAAGGATCATTTCCTTCAAATAAAGGTCACCTGCCAACAAAAAGTGCCTTTTGCCCTGCCCTGAGAGCGGCCTTCAGCGCTTCCCTCACCTTGCCAAAGGTTTTCCCAGCATTTTCCTCAGTCCTTCATTTATTTCCAGGTGCCCCATCTCAGCAGAGCAAAGCCTGTTTTCCCATGGACCTGCTGCTCCAAATTTGGCATTTGTGCTCCCCAATAGTAGGTGGCAAGTGTTATGCTGTTGATGTTTGGGGTTTTTTGTTGTCGTTGTTTTTAGTGGGATATTAATAGATCCCTCTCACTGGCCGACCAGCCTAGATAAAAACTTTATTGCTAATTTCCTAATCAGGCAGGCACTTAATTACAAGACTTCTGAGTCAGAGGGAGCAGGATGCAGACATACAAACAGCATGGCAGCTAAGAAAAAAAAAAAAAGTCTGGATTTTTAATTTTTTTTTTTTTTTTTTTTTTTTTTTTTAGAAAACGAAGCTAAAAGAAGAACCGCCCCCAGCCCTAAACAAACAAGCACCAAAAAGAAACAAACAATCCAGCAAGCCCAGAGATAAATCTGTGGGGATTTTTTGTGTTTTAGGCACAGGAGCCCCTCTTGGGGCAGGGGCCAAGGTGGTCCCGAGGGGCTGGATGCCACGGGGGTCACAGCAGTGCCTCCCTCCCGGTGTCCCACATACAGCACCGTCCCCAGGGCTGGGAGCAGATGGCTTCCAAGCTGACAGGTTGCAAACAGCTCCGTGGAATCAGATATTGTCTCCATGCCTTTAGTTTAGGGAACAAAAGATGCCTCCCAGCTAAAAAAAAAAAAGAAGTTTGCTGGGAGACCTCGGTGCTTCTCCTGCTTTTGGGTTTATTTTTAAAAGCACTCTCACCCAGCCCAGATTGCTCAGGCCTGCCTGCACACAACTTTTTCCACTTCTCCTCTGACTTTCTGTAGCTGGAACGAGACCACAAGGAGAGCCCTGGTGCAAGGCACATCACCCTGGCTTTTCCAGTAAATTCCCTTTCTGGTACAACCTTTCTTCTTGGACTTCCTATCAAACTTGCAAACACCATGACCTCAGCATCCCTGTTGTTTATTCAGAGGAACCCCAACATCCCTGGACCCTAAACACACAGAGGACAGCAGAGCGCCAGGCAAGGCACCCAAATCATCTTTTAGGGAGGGTTTATTTCATGAAATCATCCTTCAGCAGGCCAGGCTGATCCCCCTCCCCACGCCTAGCCCAGCCAAACTGCAGGATTCCGGCTCCTCTGGCTTCCCTGCTGCTTTCAGCTCTGCAACTCGACCCTGGGCGAAACATATGGTTTGCATTCTCCCCCCCACTAAACTTTCCACAGGCTGCTTCCCCCGCCTCCCCGTGGCACACAAGCCCTCTGTGAGTGAGGAATGGTGCTGGCAGCCCTTCCCATCCCTCTGCAGGGGAAGGGGACGAGGCTGCAGTGAAACCCCTCGGTCGCGACCGCTCCGTGGGCTCTGCTGCTCCGCGCTGGATCTGCCGCGTCCCTCCCCAGCCAGGCCATAAATACTGAGGAAAACACAGCCAGCGTGTCATGGTGATGTGGAGATGGAAAAGGGAGGGGAGCAGCACAACAAGAATTCACTCTGCAAGGGCAGATTTTCCTTCCCCAGCCAGCGCGGGATCACTGGGGTGCCACATCCAACCTCATCCCCCTGCAAAAGCCAGAAACAGCATCCTGTAGGATGCAGGAATGGCAAAAGCAGTGCTCAGAGGGTGTTCAGGGTTTAGCAGCAACTTCACCTCCTCTCTTCCCCTGCCTGCGTGCAAAAATCATCTTTTATTTTCCTGTTAGGCAGTTTTCATCTGATTTTCTGCTTCATCCAGCAGCCAGGCTTTTCCCCCTCAAAATTACTACGGCAGCTTAAGCCGGTCTTTGTTGAGCCCAGAAGCCTGATCCAGTGGGAAGCAGCAAGTGGGATTCTTATGGAGCATTACTCTGCCTTCCCAAAGAGCCAGGCATCACCCTGGAGTCAAAAAACCCACCAGGGCCCTCCTACCCCCTTCCTCCTCCCAGTGTCCTCAGCTGCACTGGAGAGGAGCCCTGAGGAGCCTGGGGGGGCTGGATGGACAGAGGGACAGAGGGACAGAGGGACGGACGGATGGATGGATGGATGGATGCCCCTGGCCAAAGCAGCAGTGGCTGTGATGGAAACCAGAAGCCTTGTGGTCTGTGAGCCTTCCCAAGGCATGCCGAGCATTGCTGCGTGTCCCACACCATGTCCCAGCCAAAAAAAAGCCCCAAACCCTCTGAATTGGTGCATTTTCAGCAGCACAGGACCAGCAAGCCCGACAGCTTCTTGGAGCCAAGCACAGCACGGATTCCTCTTAGCAGGTATTACAAACCACACTTCCAAAATAAAATAAAATTAAATTAAAAAAAATCATCTATTTGTGACCTGATTGGTGTTGCTCAAGGTTTTAGCTGAGCAGAGGAGGCCTTGCAGTAACCTGTGGCTTCCCCCACTCCTCACCCCTCAGGATCCTCCCCGGTCGGCTGCGACCCCCTGGGCAAAGCCGGCGCGTGGGTTTTTCCATCCCCGGCAGGACCGGCCCCAACACGCCCCAGACTCCCGGGGTTTTGCCATAAACTACAAAGGATCCTGCCCAATTCGCCCCAGTTTGCATAACCAGTTTATCCCAAGCATTTGTTTTAAAAGCTCAGCTCTGGTTAGTCACTGTTCAGCCCAAGCAAAACCCAGCCCTCTTCCTGGCTTTTTGGATCTTGCTTTTCCAGCTTTGGGCACGGCCAGCGTTTTTATCTTGGTGTATAAATTTTAGAAACATGAAATATGTGCCTTGATGCCTTGTTTTATATATATACACACATATCTAAGGTATATATTTTATGTATATCAGGCCATCCAAAGGATCCACAAGCCAGGACAGGGATTAGCCACAAGGCTGTCAGTCCTGAAATCCAAACCGAGTCATTCACCAGTAGCAAACCATTAAACATAGACACACATGGGGGGAAAAAAAAATCAGGGAATGAAAAGGGGGAGGGAAACAGTTTTACAGCCTTTGGCAGCCCACAGCCCACTTCATCACACTCAGGATCCCAGTCACCCGAGCAGCTCCACAGCCAAATCCCCTCTCCTGTAACAAATCCCGTTAGTGCCGACGCCGGAGTGCTGAAGGAGGCACTCGCAAGGCTCTCGCTGCAGAAAAGCAGCCAAAATGATGTGCTAGGGGAATCAGGCACCCTGCAGGAAAGCCTGCTTCCACAACTGAGTCAGCATCTCCTCCTCCAGCCTGGGGGAGGACAGCAGGAGCTGCAGGCCTGGGGGATGGACCTGGCAGGGGAGCCCCAAACACCAGGGGCACAAACTCCTCTCCTTTCCAGCCCAGGGTGGCCCCAGCAGTGACACTGAATGCTTGTCCCCAAAACACAGACCAGTGGAACTCACAGGAGCAGCCATGGGATGCCACAGCCCCAGCGAGGAGCTGGGAGCAGCTCAATCCCAGCCTAACTCAGATTTCCAGCAATGCCTGACCCACCCTGTGACGATGCCCCCCAGCCAGGGCCCAGAAGAGCCAGGACATTTCAGCTTCTCCAAGATAAAACCCTTCCATGCACCCCATCTCCAGCACAGTGACCCAGACCGCTGATTACTTTTAATTGCTGTGTAACTGGACTCTGGGAGCCATGCTTGCATTTTAAGCCTGTCTCTACATTTCACATCTGTCAAAGGGGGAAAGAAAAATCTCCAAAAGTAATATTCCAGTGCAGGAACAGCACAGAAACTGCTGTGGCAGCGGGGAGGCACAGGCTGCACCCCCAGCCTGTTTGGGATAAACAGGGGTGGAGGGAGGTGCTGGGAGCCCACAGTGGCCATCCCAAAGTGGCCCCAGGGTAGCCCAGGGACAGCCAGCAGGGCCACATTGCAGCTCCACCCTCCTGACCAGCACTAATGACTACCTTGGCTTGCAGGGCCCTGCAAAGCCCTCAGAGATGCCCCTCCAGGTGAGGGTGGGGACGCTTGTTCGGCTTCCACGCATGAAAAGCAAGCAGCAGACCGCATTTTTTTTTTTTTCGGTTGTTTTAAATAGCAACCACTTTCTGGCTGCTGGAAAACACCCTCCCTTCTGTTCTCCAAGCCAACCCAAACAGATGGAGCCAATAAGGTGGCTGGGTGATGGCGTGGGATGGTGATCAGGGGAGAGCAGCTCCCAGACCACGAGAGGGGAACCAGACCCCCTGAGGATGGCAGGGAGGCAGAACCCACCAACCCAGCAGAAGAACTGTGGTTCATCCATGTCTGTAAAACCCTCCCAAGTGCTGGTATGAATGGTGAAAGTTAAAAAACATCTCCAGGATCACTGAGAGTCCAACCTTTGAGCAAAGCCTCTGTTGGCCGTAGGATTGTCCTCCATCCCAACTTCTCCCAGCCCTCCAACGAGCAGTCAGGAGGAATTGCAGCTTCCTGGACATCCTGCGAGTCCACTGGAGGGTCAGTGAAACAAAATGTTCACCTGAATGCCTTCAGCCACTGCGGTGGATGGCCTCAGGTGTGGCCCAAACCTCACAGCCTAGAAAGCAGTGAGGACAGGACGCTGCATCCCAGGCGTGTCCCTTCTCCTGCTTAAATCTGTCCCGAGGAATTTCTGGGCTCTGCCACCTCCTGCCTAAGGAAAACTCCCACGCTGTGCAGCACAGCACAACCCTTTAATAGCCTCCCTCCTCCACAAACCACCTAGCTGGGAAGCCTGGATTTGGCTGGAAACACCCCATCCCTCCGTCCTGTCACAGCCCCAGAGGTGCAGCTACGCCCAGGAGCCCCCACAAAGTTGGGCAGCCCAAATTGCTCCTCGTTTGAGTGGTGGAAGGGACCTGCAGAGGCATTTAAATGCTGCTGGTGTGGCGATAAGGGGGCAGGCAGGGGTCACTTCCATGCCAGTGGCAGCTCCCAGGAGCTGCACAAAAGGAAAGACTCACAAAGCAACAGGCAGCACAAAGTCTGGGTGCAGAAAACCTTGCTCACCCCTCACCTGCCATCATTTGAGAGGCACCACGACAGCTCCAACAGGGAGGGATGCCTGGCAGGGAGGAGCATTATCCAGGAAGGAGCACTCCCCATTTCCCATGCTGCACTCAAACCCTCTCACCCGTGTTTTACCTGCACCACCTTCGGTTCAACACCTCCAGCTTTGCTGACACTCATCCCAAGCACCCAAAAATGATGCCACATGCAGTAACATCAGTCCCAAGAGAATTTCTCCACCTCTGTGGAAGCTTTTTTTCACTCCCCACACCTCTTGCTAGCATTCTACACTATCCACAGCACCATTCCCCCTGAGCCCCCAAGCCCACCCATGGCACTGGGATGTCTCTCCTCTCCTCTCAAGAGGGAGGCAGATGGATCCAGCACTCGTTAAACATCTCAAAATGGGATTTTCCACGCTCTTTCAAAGGAAGACAATCCCTCAGCTTTCACAGCCTTGTGAAGGAGGGGCAGCAAAGGTTATTCATAGGGTCCTCATGGGAACCACACAGGGACCCCCCTGAAGCTGGAGAGATGCTGGGGTCTGACTTTTGTGTCTGGCTCCACCGACTGTGCCCTCAGCCCTGGGTATTCCAGATGGGAAGGGGTCACCTCTGGTACAAGCCAGCCCTTCTCCTTCTCCTTTGGCACTCCCATAAGGTGTGGGAATAAACTAGGCAGAGAATATTGTGGGGCCAAGGGAGAGCCCCACAAAAATGCTCCCCAAATCCACAGGGTCTCCTTCCTTTTCTTTGCTTCCCTGGAGAAAGAGACACCCCAGGCTTTGAATTTCAGGAGAGAAAAGCCCTGCTCACTTTTCTCCTTGTATAACCAGGTATATTATTACTCCTAAGAAATAATATAAGTAATAAGTGTCTCAACTGGTGCCCTTCACCGCCCAGGGTACAAAAAACGACAACAAACAACACAACACAGCAGCACTCCCTTAAACTTACACAGTAAGCAGAGCCAAAGGGGAAAAAAAGAGCTCAAAACCACTTGATTTTTAAATGCTGGGGGAGTATGTCAGCCACATCCACCCAGACCAAGCTATGCATGGCAGACAGTGGGATGCAGCTCTGGTTTATGTTTCACTTGGATAAATTCAAGTGCTGCGCTCACAGTCCAATTTTGGGACTCCAGTGCCACTGCCATGCCCATGCTCATACCCCACGTGGCTTCACAGCCATTCCCAAGGCTGGTAATTCCTCCTCCCTGCAGCAAGCAATTAGCTGAAAAGGGGATGTTTGCAGCACCTAAACAAGTGAGAGTTTGGCCATCAATCCCAAGAAGAGAGGGGCTGAAACAGGAGGAGAGCAAACACCAAGGGCTCCAAGGATGCTCCAGCCAGGCAGGCAAGGGAAGGGGCCCAGCAAAGCCCATGGAAAGGTGGGAAGAAGGTGGGAATAAACTGGGAACAGCCTCCCCAGGAGTGGAACAAGCCACCCAAGGCAGGAGGGAGCAGAGGAGACCCGAGCAGGGCCGGGCTGCAGCAGGGAGGGACTCGCAGGAGATTAAAGGCAGAGTGCAGGACACGCTGGAGCAAGCCCCGTGCTAAATAATTCCTGCTTCCCTTCCCTTTCCTCGTTTTCCAGCCTGGTTTCACCCAGCCTTTCCCAGCCTGGCTGGTGTTTGATCTCAGACCTTTACCGTGCTGAGCCCAATAAAAATAAAAAAAAAACAACAAATGGGGGATTGAGCCCCTTAAAAAAAAAAAAAAAAAAGGCAATAGGAGAGGGCTGGAAAAAAAATCCCCTAAAAATCCAAGCTCAGCAAACATGTGGCTGCTACCAGCCCAGGCCAGCGGTTTGGGATGGGGAACGGGCTCCGGAGGAGGAGGAGACAGCAGCTCTTCCCCTCGCTGAGGAGCAGGTCTGGGGCTGCCAGCCCAGCGCATTCCTGTGCCGTGAGTCAGGCCTCCGAAAAACCAGGAGGCTTCAAAAATAATACTCGGTGCAGCAGCCTTTGGGATGCTTTGCTTTGCCTCCTGGCTCTCCCTCGTCCAGGAGCTTTGCTCGCCATCGGGAGCAGAGCTGCTTGATCCCAAATCCCAGCTGGGACCCTGCAAACAGCATCACCCTCCGCGCAGGGAGCCCAGCAGCACAGCCACACTCCGGAGCTGGGAAATCCCAGCCAAGCCTGCAGGGCTCTGGGGACAGGCAGAGGGAGATTTTGGGAGCGTGCTGCATCCAGCACCGAGGGGACAGGATGTGAAAGCAGACATCAGAGCCTTTCCTGCCTCTCACAAGCCATTCCAGCCCCACTGCATCCCATGCAGGATTGTCTCCGGTGCTCCAGGCTGATGTGAGGAGAGGCATCACTCAGAAGCTGCTCCTGGGACACCACACAGGCTCTGCTTTTGGGAGACACGGCTCACACAACACTTCCATAAGGTGCTGAGCTTTGGCAGAGCCAGGGAAGGATGACCCAGGCTCCCTCCAGCCCAGGGCGGACAGGAGGGAGTCACAGACTGCTTTGGGTTCCTCTCATTCCAGCCCCCCTGGCACGGGCAGGGACACAGGGACACCTTCCACTGGAGCAGGACTCCATCCAGCCCAGCCTGGAGCACTTCAGGAGGAATAAACCTCCTCCAGGGCAGCACCACGGATCCCCTGCCCGGAGCCCAGCGTCCCGAGGGCCAGGGCTGTGTCAGCTCGGAGCCACCGCGCTCTGACTCACAGGCAGGGGTGGCTTGCACAATACAACTGATTACAGCGAATTACGGCTTTGCAGAGTGTGGAAAACCAAAATTGGAGCCAGTGGGCCTTCAAAAGGCATGGAGGAGCTGATGGCAGCTCAGGCAGCCCTGTTAATGCCCCCTTCCCACGGTGGGACGGCAGGAGGGGGCAGAGGCAATGGGTGATGATTTATCTCCCTCCCCCCAACCCCCCCACCTCGCTCCAGCAAATGTTTCCACTCGCATTAGCATGGCTAAAGCCGGGAAGATATAAATGAATAGGAAACAGCAGGAACCTGCGGCTTTATGGCACCAACATCTGCTGTAATGAACTCCTCAGACTCCACACAGCCCCTGCCACCCTCACCTCACAGCATTCCCAGCCTGGCACTGCCCTGCCAGCCTGGCTTTGCCCAGCAAAGCCCAGCTCAGGGCTCTCCCCAAACCCCACAGGGCTGCCAGGATGATCCCACCGCCACAAACACGCTGGGAGCTAAAAAAAACAAGAACGTGGGATGCCACTGCTAGAAATGGAAGGAAAACAGAGCCCCTCACAGCACCTTGGCTCACTCAACTGACCCAAAACACAGATCTGTTGTTTGTATGTTTTATATATTTTATATCTAGAATTCCTGTTTGACTAGGACAGGGATGGAAAGGGAACCAGCACCAAAGGGACCGCACAGAGATGACGGACACAGCTGAACCCTCCAAGCTCCTTACAGGGTCAGCTCTTGGTTTCTAAGCACAGAAAATGCAAGCTGGATTTCCTCCCTGCCCCCCACATCTGCCATTTCCAAGCGATTCTGCCCTCTCTAAAGTACTGTTTCACAATTTCTCTCCTTTTTTGTTGTTGTTGTTGTGCCAGTGTTTCGCTCTGCTGCTAAGAGAGAGAGGGCTCCTCCACAATGAAGCAGCTGAGGGAGAAGGAGATAAAAAACCCTCGAGGAGATCCTTCCACATACCCCTGTCCTCAAGCCTCCACTTCCAAAGGGCAGGATTTGACAGGCAACAGGTCCTGGAGCATCTCTTCCCCAGCCATCTGCTCACGATGGCAGCAGCAGGCAGGCAGCCTCCTGCCACCCATGATGTCCTCATGCTGCTGGGGGAGAGCAGCGCTGCTATCCCCCCTCCCTCCCTCTGTGTCCCTGGGTGTTTTCCTGCTGCTGGTAGGGCAGAAGGATGGAGGGATGTTCATAAACACCTTTGTGTTTATGAACACCCTCTGGATTTCAGTGCAGAAAGACCCTCAAGCAAGCTCCAAATCCTCACTCCAAATTGTTTTCCTGCCCAGAGGACCACACTCAGGAGCAGGATGAAGCCTGGGGAGCCCCAGGCTCAGGGGGGTCCTGGGGATGTATGAGCGGACCAAATGCTTTCTGGGTTTCAAACCCCCACCCAAAACAACACTTTCTACCCCCACACTGCAAAACCCAACACAAACAGCGTGTACACTCTTTGTTATGAAAAGAGAAAATTGGGTTTTGGGTGATGCCTCTCCCTAAAAGCCAGGCGAGGATGGGGAAGGCAGTGGATGATCACCCATCTCAGCTCCCTCCTCTGCATCATCACATGCCACCTCTGCACAGCTCTCCTGGAGAAACACTAATTATAGCTCTCCAGCTAAAAACTTTATTATACACACACACATACATATGCCAGATTAGCAGCGTGCCTTCAGAGAGCTCCCCGGACTCCAACTGAGCTAGGTGGGTCAGGTTTAACTTGTTTTTTCCCTTCTTCATTCCCTCCCTCCTGCCCAATTTTATTTCAACCCCTGCACGAACTTGGGTGCACACAAAAATAAGAGCCAGGCACCAACACATCCCCCCCAACTTCCCTCAGCATCCACGGAAAGCTTGGCTAAACCTTAACCCACAGCAGCCTGGCTAATCCAGCCTGGCTAATCCAGCCTTCCCAAAGCCAATCCTCGCTGCCAGCTCTCAAACCTATCCCTTCCCAGGAAAGGAAGAGTTTCTTGTGGCTGGAGGACGCTGCTGCAGCACCGTCCAGGCCCCTGGAGAAGTCAATAGTGCCGTTCCTGTTTCCCATTTGCCGAAATACACTGGATCTTTGTGCGGCGGAGGCGGAAAAAATATTAATCTAATTAGACTCCCTCCCTAAAAATTCCTCGTCACCTTAATTACTCTTCAGAAAAGAAGGCTTGGTTCATTTTCCTAGAAAATCAGCTCGTCAGGAGACGCTTTCAACTCCTTTAACAAGACAGATCTGTGCTTCGAGACGCGTCCTCCAACCCTCAGAGCTGCGGGGAGAGAGCGAGATCCCGGATTCCCGGCGGGATGACGACCTTGCCCGACTCGATTACGGGCTCTCCCAGCCTCCAAAAAGCCACCAAACTTCCTAGGGCTCCCCTTCCGAGCTCTACACTCGAGCACACCTTTTTTTACAGCCCGGAGACGGAGCACGGGCAGCTTTGCTTTGCCGCCGCCGGAGGATGACAAAGGACAAAGTCCCAAGGATGTGCATGAGTTGCGGGGTGGGAATGCACAGAGGAAAGGCTCAGTTTGATCACAGGAGTCCTAACGAGAGAGGGCAGCAGGAGAGATGCGCCTCTGCTTCTCGTCTGTGGCAGGGATTACGAACGGAAGGGCTGGATTTAAGCGCATCTCAATCACAAGATTTGGCTGCGCACAGGAAACTTTGAACAGCCGTAAGGAAAAAAAAAAAAATAGACCACTCGGCTGCCCGGCCATGAATCGCTCAGCATATAAAAACGCAGATTTAATAATAATAATTAAAAATAAAAATAAATCCAGGCTGAATAGTTACTTATTTGACCCGCCGGGGAATCACAACCGGCGCTACTACAAACAGGGCTGGGTTTGTTTTGCTTTTGCCAAGAAAAATAAATATATCTATATATACAGAGAGAGATATAAGGAAGCGGCACGGCGAGGCGGGCAGGGAGCGGCGCTGGCAGCTCGCATCCCCCGGAGCATCCCCCCTGGAGCGGGGAGCTCTGCCAGCCCCTATCCCTGCGGAGCATCCCCCCTGGAGAGGAGACCTCTGCCAGCCTGTATCCCCCCGGAGCGGGGAGCTCTGCCAGCCCGTATCCCTGCGGAGCATCCCCCCGGAGCGGGAAGCTCTGCCAGCTCCTATCCCCCCTGGAGAGGGGAGCTCTGCCAGCCCCTATGCCCCCTGGAGAGGGGAGCTCTGCCAGCCCCTATTCCCCCGGAGCATCCCCCCCGGAGCATGGAGCTCTGCCAGCCCCCACGCACCCAGAACATCACCCCCCCGAACCGGAGCATCCCCGGAGGGCGCTGCCAGCCCGCATCCCCCTCCCGGGGATCCAGCGAGCATCATCATCCTCCCCGGAGCATCCCCCCGCAACGCGCGGAGTGCGCGCAGCTCCCCCCCACCAACCCCCCAACCTTTATATCAAAGAAAGAATTAAAAAATCCCCACCAACTCGGCGTCCCAACCGCGGTGAACTTTTTTCGGGGGGATGCCGCCCACCCCAAAAACTTGTGCCCCCCCCTTACCTGCGGCGGCCAGCGCCCGGCGGAGCAGCAGCGCGGGGAGGAAGAGGAGGAGGACGAGGAGGGAGGGCGGCGGCATGGCGGCGGCAGCGGGATCGGAGCGGGACCGGGAGCGGAGCGCTGCCCGCCCGCCTCGCCACACTGCCGGGCTGCCCGGCGCCGGGCGGGGCGGGCCGGGGCGGAGCCGGGGCGGGATCTGCCGGGAGCAGCGCCCGGGCTCAGCCGCGCCCCGCCCGGGATGCGCTGGTCCAGCCCAGCCCAGCCCAGCCCAGCCCTGCCGGGGGATGCGCAGGGGGGACCCCGCTCTGCAGTGGGGCCGGCGGGCAGCAGGGGGAGCCGCGCAACGCCAGCGGAGCGGGGCCCCCCCAAAATCCCCGGGGGAATTCTGTAAGGAGTGAGAGCAGAGTCCTGCCGGGCTCCTGGCACGGCATCACGAAGGGATCGCCTCCTTCCGCCAGAGCGGGACGCTCCAAGCCCTGTCCAGCCTAACCTTGGACACTTCCAGGGATCCGGGGGCAGCCACAGCTTCTCTGGACATCCTGTGCCATTGCCTCACCATCCTCACAGGGAAGAATTCCTTCATAATATCCCCATCCCTGTTTCACTTTGAAGCCATTCCCCCTTATCCTATCACCACATGCTCTTTTAAAAACTCTCACTCCATCTTCCTTGTACTCCCCTCCCCCCTCCCCCCAAAAAGGGGTGTTAAAATCCAGTGTTTTATGTATGTATTTTACTTGCAGTAGCATAAAAATAACAGATGCAGACGCACACAAATAGTAAAAGATAAAATTCACACACTCAGGGATGTATCCTGCAACTGCTGCTTGATATGTGGCCTCTTGGTTTTAAAGGGGGCTAATAAAAAGGATGGAGAGTGGCTTTTTACTGGGGCAGATAGTACAAGGAGAGGGGGAACGGCTTTCAGCTGAAAGAGGAGAGATACAGAGGAGATGTTAGGAGGAATTTTTTCCCTGTGAGGGTGTGCAGAGGAGCTGTGGCTGATCCATCCCCGGCAATATTCAAGGCCAGGCTGGATGGGGCTTGGAGCAACCTGGGACAGTGGAATTGTCCCTGCCCATGGCAGAGGGTTGCAACAAAATGATCTTTAAGGTCTCTTCCAACCCAAAACATTCCATGATATGCCCATATCTCCCTCCTTGCAAAGGAGCAGCTTGTCTACAATTTTTTGCAAATTCTCGTGAAGAATTGCAGACAAACTCGCAGGTTTGCAAGCTTTGGTGGAGCTGCAGTTCTGCAATTTTCCACCTGGTGAGTCCCTCCTCAGGAAGGGTTTAAACCCCACCCTGGCTCACTGGAGAGGTGAGGGAGGGCAAAAGGGCTCAGCAAGGCTTTTTTGGGGGGAGAGAGACCCCGACATTCAGCAAAGCCGCGTGCTGCAGCAATGATTATTGCACAAATGTCTGCAATCAAAGCTCCAACAAGACCCACTCCTTTCCCACCGAGGAAGAAGGGGCTGCCTAGAAATGGTTAAAATAGCATGGGAACTGCTAACTACTTTTAATTGCTGGCAGCTGCTCAGCTCCTCGGGGTAGGGCAGTGGGGGCGAAGGCGCCCGGTAATTACAGCCTGTGCCTCGCCGCCAGCCCGGTGGGTTTGGCTCTCCGGGCTGGGAGAGCTGCTCCAGCCACGGGCTGTGTCCCAGGGCTCATCCTGGCCCTCGCCTTCAGGTGCAAACCATCACCCCAAAAATGAAAATCCACCTCCGAGAGCCTTCCGGAGCTGCCCAGCTTCCTTCTCCTAGCCACTCCCTCACCGCCCCAAAATCAGGAGGTGCTCGTGGCACGGATGTGCAGCTGCCTTGAGTGCTACCTCGAGCATCCCACACTCGGCTGCACTTCAGCCGGTATTCACAGAGCAGTGGGACGTGCCGGAAAAGGCTGAAGAGCGGAAAAAAAAGAAAAAGATAAAAATCTCATTTCCAGTTGCTGTCGAGGGAGCCAGGCTGCACGGGAAGAGAGAAGGGATGCACCTGATGCAAACCCAGCGGTGCTGGCACTGGGGGTGAGAGCTCTGGGAAAATAAGCCGGGACAAAAAGGTGTTTTCCAGCTGGATCAGTGGAATTTCCAAGCAGCTGCTTTGGGAAGCAGAGTGTGCCTTGTGTAGAAATGGGCGAGAGCGGGCTGGGTTAAACCGGGCAGCGTTTAAGGCAGTCTGGTATTCAAAATACGAATTAAAGCGACGCAAATGAAGGGTTCACTTACCCCTGTTGCGCAATTTGAGAAAAATATGACATGACAAACTATCATTAAGGCAAAGGGCTGCTTTTCCTCCCAGGTGTTTACGTGCCAGCCCTCGTTTTCCCTCTGAAGGTGTCAATCAAACCAAACCGCTCCCAGCAGCCCAGCCGAGGTGCGAGGAGCTGCACCGGGCCCAGCGCTCCCCATCAGCCCCAGAGGGGCTGGGTGCAGCCAAGGGGATGTGGAAAAGGGTCCCTGGCACCTGGGGTGGTTGGCATTCTGCAGCAGGGGTGCAGCAGGAGCAGCGCATCCCAGCGGGGACGCGCACGGCACCTGCGCGGGACATTCGGGTCCCCGGGAGGAAAGGGGTGCAGGAAAGCGTTAAAAAAGATGGCAATCAGATGAATAATAAACAGAGGGAACTCCCAAAGCTTAATCAGGGGGTGAGACAAAGGCTCACTTGTTTGGATCCAAGGTCACGGCGCCCTTCGGCTCTGACCGCACCGTCATGGGAGGGGTGGGATTCTTTTCCCACCCAAACTTCGGACGCAGAGCAGACCTTAAGTGGGCTGAAACATCCTCTGTTCCTTTCCTCTCCTTTCCTCTCCTTCTAAATATTTCAATGATCTGGGATAAGGCTGGGCTTGCTGGCACCAAGTTATCCAGACATCTTTACGGCACAAAAATAAATTTCAATCAGTGGGAAGAAAGGACAATTTTATTTATTTATTATATTTTTTTCTTTTAAGCCCTCAGATGTTATTTGCAGCTGTGGTCAGCTGGAAAAGCTGCAGCCAGGGATAGCCAGAGGTGTTTTTTTTTTATTTGGGGGTTCAGAGGTCTTGGAGGCAATTTGCATGGCATTATCCATAGCTGTGCTATCGGGACAAACAGTCCTGCCAACCTAATTAGGCTTTAGGAAGGAGAGAGTGTCTGAAGGGGACACGCAGGGGAAAAAGAGGGGACACACAGCAAAGCTACTGATAACGTGGGGTCGGGGCCCTGGGAAGGGCTTCCCCAGCATGGAAAAGCCTTGCAGGGAGTTCTGATTTCCCTGGGATGCTGCCCACCAGCTCACCCTGCCACATCTCCTCTTGCTCCACAAAAATCAGCTTCCGCCCTCTGGGAATCCAGCCAGGCTGCAATCCCCCTGCTTTTTGTAAAGAGGGAATTTTAACAGGGAGCTTGCTGTTACGAGGCACAAAGTAAACACTGAGTTACCCGCAGGTCGTTTCGTTGTTTTTTCCCCTCCTACTGATGATTTCCTCACCTGAGAGCTTTGGGAGCAGCAAAGGGGGCTGCAGAAATTCCTGCTGACAGACCTGCTGCAAGGATGCTGTCACTGCCACGGAGAAGTCCTGCATGCTGCCTGGAAAGCACAGGGAATTTGCTTCTCCATAAAACACAGAGAGAAACAGGGCAGAAAAGGGGTTGGGGGAGGACAGAGCAGGTTTTCCTGGAAAAGAGGTGTATTTTGACAGGTAGGTTGTTGCTGGAGGACCCTAGGACGGAGCCAGTGTGTCCCCTCAGTTTGCCATGGGCCAGCTTCCCTGGGCAGGTGGGGCTAGGACATGGGGGAGCTGTTTGAAACTGAAAGAAGGGAGATTTAGAGGGGATGTAAGATAGAAATCCTTCCCTGTGAGGGTGGGGAGGTCCTGGCAAAGGGGGTGCAGTGAAGCTGTGGCTGCTCCATCCCTGGGTTAGAACAAGGTGATCCTTAGAGTCCGTTCCAACCCCAACCATTCCATGATGGTTTTCTCCCATGCTCTCTGAGGTGAAACACCCAGCACCCTCCTTTCCTTCCCCCACCCCACACTGGGACTCCCCAGGTCACCCCTTCAAGCTCAGAGCAGGGAGGGGAAGGCAAGGGAATGTCCTGCCCCTCACCTCCAAACAGGGAGGGACAATCCAAGCTTGGGCTCCTGAGGGAGCTGAGCATGACTCAGGAGAAGATGCAGCACCCTCATGGAAGCTGAGGATGGAGGAGACCCCTTGGTTATCAGGACACCCTGTCAGGGACATGACCAGAGCAGGCAGAACATCCCAAGATGAAGATGAAGATGCTGGAAACACCATTTCCATATCCCCAAGTCTCCAGCCCATGGGATTCCTGGCGTGCAGGGCCTGCCCCAGGTGTGGGGAACAAGGTGGGGTCTCAGTCCTGGTTCCTCCCAGCCTGAGCTCATGGGCCAGAGATGGAGAAGAGAGGCAGGATCTCCATGGAGGCACTGGGGAGGGAGAGCAGGAGTTTGTGGTTCAGTGGCTCCCAAGTCCTTTCTGCTTTGCAGAGCTTTACAAGTGACACTGGCGTGTGATTCGATTAGGGAAAGCGCTTCACTTTCTCCAGAGTCTCCTTGGCTTCAGCTTGAGATGAGATGGAAATCCTGCTGGGCATGGGGAGAGGCAGACACACCCCCCTCATCCTCTTGGACCCTCGTGTCACTTCTCCACCTTGGATCTGCTGCACAGCATCTGTGTCCCACAGCAGGGTGGAGGTGCAAGCTGCTCCCTGGAGGCCAGGAAAGCCAGGTTAGGATCTGGTGATTCCCAAGGTGACCATAAGCCATGTTAGGAACCCTTTCCTGTGTCAGAGGACACTGGGAACAGCTCCATGAATTCACACAGGGAAGGAGGGAGCACCCCAAACGCCTTGGGGGTTTTCATTGAGACCAGGGTTTGCTCCAGAGGGAGCTGTCAGCATCTGGACTGGAGTCAGCAGTGCCTCTGGAGCATCTGGAAAAGAAGAGAAGAGAGATCAGCACAGCCACGAGGCAAAGCAGGGACCTTCCCATCTCCTCTGTGTGAAGCAGAGCTGGCAGCAGAGTTGGAAATTGCCAGGAGGATGAATAAGGGAGAAGGAAAGAACAGCCACAGCAGGACAGTATAAAAGCAGCAGTGCTGTGGAGCAGGTGCAGAGGCAGTGATAATTCCCCATTCCTTCCAAGAGAGGAGGCCAAAATCGAGTTATGGGGCAGCAGACTTAGGGATGAACAAAAGACAGCGCTTTTTATTTTTTTTTTTATTAAATTATGGAACTCATTGCCACAGGGTGCTATGGAGACCTGCAGCCTAAGTGGCCCCCAGAAAGCATTTAGGCAAACTCAGGGGGCACAGGGGTCTGTCAAGGTCTGTTAAACATGATGGAGCAGCCACCTCAGGGAGTCCCTAAAGCCCAAGGCAGCACGTGTAGGACAAGCAAACCTGCCGTGCCTTGCCAGCAGGGCTGGACCAGCACAGCCTGGGAGATAAACAGCATCTAATCACCTAAAGAAACCATGCCCCAACCCCCCTGAGGGCAAGGAGAGGGTTTGGGGCTCAGAAGTGCCCGTGGTGATGCTACAGGACAGGCAGAGAGGGGACACTGGGGTTTCTGTCCATGTCCCAGTGCAGGGATTCTCCAGGATGCCTCTCCAGGGATTTTTGGCTGGGGCTGCCCCAGACAGGGTGAGCAGGGATCTGCTGTTTCCTGAGATGCTCTTGCTCAGGAAGGAAAGGGGAAAGAGCCATCCCCTGTGAGTCTTCACCACCACATTCCAGACCCGCCTGCCACAAGCACGGCCCCAGCTCCTCACTCTCCATCCAGCCTGTCAGCTCAATAATTTATGGTCCAGGAGGGGCAATATCCATCCATAATTCACGAGCAATAATGTTCTACAAGTCAGAACTGGCAATTTGGCTCCTGAGGCTGCCTCATGCCACTTCCAAGGACTTGTCTCTTCTTGCCAAAAGGCCAAAAGGCAGCAGCCACCTCCAGCCCTGAGGGGCATCCTGCTAACAGCAGCTTCTGGAGCAGCGAGTGTCCATCTGTGCCTGCTCTTTGGCTTTCCAAGGCTTTCCTCACGTGCTGGTCTGAAAATGATGGAGAACTGTTGGATTTTGGTGCTCCAGGCTGACAGAACCCACTGTGCCAGCAGTGCAGAGCCCTGGCACTCAGCAGCAGTGCCTGGTGGTTTTGGTGGTGCTCCCTTCCAGCAGTGAAGGGAATCCTGTGCCATGGGAGAGCACAGGTCCCAGTGCTCATCTTGCTCAACTTCCAACAGCCCCAAGGCACGGGATCCAAGTGACAACTTGGGACTGGGGGTGGCAGAAAGGAGAGGAGGGGGCTGCAGCCATGGGCTGCCCTCCTGGAGATAGCAGAAGCATCGTGGTGTCAGCAGGGAAGAGCAGCAGCCCCGAGGAGAGGAGGGAAACGTGAGCCACCGAGTCCTCAGGTTGCAAAAACACCTCTTGCTTGGCAAACTCTGTTAGTCAGACGTGAAACACGGGTGAAGCAGAGCATGCTGCAGCTCCCTCGCTCCTGGGGGAGATGTTTATTAACTCATCAAAACACACCGGCTGTTGTTGCCAGCAAGAACCTGCAGCAGCAGGGAAAAAAATACTAAAAAAAAAAAAAAAAAAAGAAAAAGAGAAGACAAAATAGAGAAAAAATAAAGATCACATGTGAAAATCATCGTTTGCTTCCCTGTGCTTGGCTGGGGATGGTCTGTGGAGCGTGGCTGAGCCTGGTCCATGCAGGATCCAGGAGTATCCTCCTGGAGAGTCTGGGCTGATTTTTGCATCACCTCTCACGCTGTTCCAGGAGCCACTCCCTGACCTTGGTGTAATTGGGCCACTTGGCACACCTGGCCTGACATAAATTGCAGCTCCTGAAATAAATAAGGTGATAGCTGGCAATGAGACACCCAATTAATGCCGGGGTAGCTGCAGTCATTACATCCCAGGGACACTGGAACTGCTGCAACAGTTTTAATGGTTTTTGGTTGAAGTGCTACACGTCAAGGACTGAGTTTCTTCACCAGTTATTTGCTGTTGCTTGACTTGCCTTGGAAAGAGAGACAGAGGATTTACTGGGAGGTGGTATCATTATCCTGGCTTTTGTCAGGAGTATCCCTCTGAAAGAAAGCCTTGCTGCTCTGAATAACCCCAATCTTCCAAAAGGTACATGCCACAGGAAGCTCTGTCAGTTAATTTTTGTGAGCCCAAGGGGTCTTTTTGGGGTGATGCTGGCCTTGATTCATAGAACCCCACAAAGTTTGGGTTGCAAGGACCTTGAAGAGTCATTCCAACCCCCGCTGCCATTTCAGAGACACCTTCCATTATCCCAGCTTGCTCCAAGCCTCATCCCACCTGGCCTTGGACACTGCCAGGGGCAGCCACAGCTTCTCTAGGCATCCCTCACAGGAAAAATTCCTTCCCAATATCCCATCTAGCCCTGAAGTCCCCCCACAGTGAGGGTGGCCATCACAGACAAGGCTGTGGTACTTTCTGTGGGGTTTTTCCAGCCTCCAGCACTGTCAATATGTACTTTAAAGAGCAATTTACACCTAAAAACGCTCCCCTCCTGTGAAAGCACCGCCGTGCAAAACAGCAGATGGTGTTTGAGCACTGCAAAATGGAAAATATATCTTTAAAAGAGAGATACCAGAGTTGTCTTGGCGCTACGCGGGCGCCTCGGGGTCTCAGTTTGCAGCTTTCTGCATGGGAGGAAAAAAAAAAAAACAAAACCATGGCAAGTGCTGTGAGATAATGCTGGTGGAAGGAGAAAGCTTTTCCTGAGGGGTCCCTGGAAATTGTGGCATGGGAACAACCCAACAGGACTCTGCAGGAGGGGCCCTCTCGGGCCACCAGGTGTGCCCAGCTTGGGGTGGGACAGCAAGCAGAGCAGGCTTTGTCCTCCCTTTCTCCTCCTCTCTGGTGCTCATCCTGCTTCTTCAGATGAAATGCTGCTTGTGGAGGGCTGGGAGAAGCACAAACCACCCTGCTCCCACCTGGGGCTGCTGGCAGAAGTCAGTCCTGCTGGGATGCTGAGCCTTCCCAGGTCCCAGCTCCAGGCTGGAGCTCCAGGACTGGTGCAGCAGGAGATCCTGCTCCCAGAACCTCACACCCAGTTCTTTTGTACATGAAACATCAAAACTACTCCTTAAAAATCCCTCCTCTCTCTCCCCATCCTGGAAGCAAAACCCTGTTGAACCTCCATCCTGCAGGCAATGTGAAAATAAACCCTTTTTCTTAGAGGCTTTCTCAATAAAAAAGCTTGAATGCTGCTAATTTCCAAAATAAACAAGCAAACCTTCGGAGCAGCAAATGCAAAGGGCCCTGAAGGCATCTTCTAAATGTCAGGGAAAAGCATCAGCCCTGATGCACAGGGGACATCTTTGGGAAGTTTGGGTTTGCTGGGAGCAAAGAAACCCCCAAACCTGCAGTGACACCCCTTTTACAGCTGCTTTGAAGCTCTGCAACAGGAAAAATAAATACCATAAATGGGCTTCACTCACTCCTAGCAACGACATTTTGACAGCTTCTATTTCAGGGATGGCTTTATTGTTTTCCCCCTGGCCCTCAATTAATGCCTTACCTCAAAATAGCTACAAGCCAGCAGGACTTTTCCACTCACCAGGCTGTGAGTAGCTTCCCCAGGAGTGCAGATGCTCATGGATTGGGCTGGCTGTTCCCAGCCTGGCCCCAGAGCTCCAGTCCAGATCCCTGGAACGAGGATGACCTCCCTGCTGAAGCCAGGTGCTGATGCTTAAAAGTCAACCTGGAGGAGAAAAATAAAAACAGCTTTGCAGAGCTGTGCTCCATCGTTCTGAGAGTGCTGTGCTCAGGTCTGTGAGGGCATTTGGGAGAGGCACAGGCTGGGAATTGCCTGGGGGATGCAGGAGGAGGATGGAGCCAGGGCTGATGGTTACACTCTCCATTTGATTTTGGAGGCCATGTGGAGAGCCTTGAGCATATTTGGAAGGAGATGTTCTGTGAGGGCCCTTCTGAGCCAAACCCATTATATGGATTCATGACATCCCCTGTGCTGCTGGCTGAGCTGAACAGCCCCATCCACAGGGATGTGCAAGGACATCCCACCCCAGACCCCCCTGGGCTCCCTGCTCCCACTGAACAAACCCCTCTCAAGGCTACCCAAGGGTGGTGACAGATTTAAGAAAAGCCTTGTGCAATGCAAAGTTCCTGGTGCAATATCCACCCCCTGGCATTGATGTTTTGTCCATTTTCTATCACAGATCACCAGCTTCAGTCCTGGTGTTTTTTCACTCAGCAGCCACATTCCTGTGCCCACACCAGACACCACTCCCACAGCACACTCTGTGCTGGGCTTTTTTGAAATTTTTTCCCTTTTAACTCCCATAAACCTTTTCACCAGTGTGAAGCCCTTGCCTGTGCCCCTCCTGGCCCCACTAAATGACCAACAGGTTGTCCCTGTCTGCCCATCAGTCCTCACCCAGCTGCTGTGGAACGAGGGAGGGAAAGAGCTCTTGCTGCAGTCATCTTTTGATTTCAGCATGGCTAACGAAGTTAGAGGAGACCTTTCCTCTCCCCCCAGCCTGAGCTGGAGAAGCCAGAACATTTTAGCTGTTATCTGATTTGATGTGCAAAAAAAAAAAAAAAAAAACAGAGGGAGAGGGAAAAAGGAAAAAAAAAACCCACAACTCACGGCTGGCTCCTCGCCTTTAATTGAGGATACAAATGCCAGGCTGATTTTTGCTCTCCTTGAAATTCCCTCTGTCAGTACAGGGCTCCCTCTGGTTCAGGACAAAAAATTGACTTTGTGTCATGAACGAAGCAATTATTTCCCTTCACAAATGAATATGGCAATTATTTCCCTTTTGGGGAGGGGAGGGGAGGGACGTGTGTGAGGTTGGAGCTGCCGAGCAGAGCAGGGACGAGCTCGGGCTTTGCTCAGCACTGTTTGTCCCCTGCTCACACCCTTCCCTTGCCCAGTGTTGGATCCCCAGCTTTCCTGGCAATTTCCTGGAGCAGAGCCCTTCAGCTGGGATCAGCTTTCATCCCTCCGTGCTGTTTTGCCCCTGCATCAGGAATAAAGGACGATTTTCCCCGTATCTCTTCACTGAGGAAGGATAAAATACCACCGTGGCTGTGTGCACAGGGGGATGATTGGAGACATCCAGAATCCCAGGCTGCTTTGGATGGGCAGGGGCATTAAAGATCCCCTATTCCATCATCCCTGCCATCCAGGGATGGGGATGTGTGTGCTGGGATGCCATCCAGGAGGTTCTCCTCTCTGTTTGGAGACAGAGGTGTGCCAGCATTCACCCTGCAACATCCTGCTCCTTTTCCCCCTGGGTATTCGCTCCATGCATGCCCCACTCTGGCCAGGAGGGCTTCACCAGCTCATAAATTGCTTCCACACCAGCTCTGGAGCACGTTGCAGCTTCTGCAGGTGTTAAAAGCCGCCATAAAGAGCGACACAAAAAATGTTATTTGTGGCACACGCCGAGATCTCTGAACCCCGCAAAAAACAGTGACGAGGCAGCAGCGTGTCCTGAAGAGAGATGAACCAGCACTGAACCATTAACTGTTTCCAGGAGCTGTATCCTGCAGGAGCACACACTTCCCCTGCCAGCACAGATGCCAGCACTCAGAAAGCTTGTCCTTGCACCAAAGGAGGGATTTCAGGCATCTCCCCCAGAAAAATCACATCCTTGCTACCACGGCTGCACAAATTCCAACAGCACAAGAACAAGGAGGATGTAAGAGGGGGAAAAGTGGTAACAAATTTATTTTAAAAATTTGTTTGTTGTATGTTAGGCTGTCACCTTATGCACAGTCAGGAAAATTTTTACAGTGAGGGTGGTAAAATACAGGCACAGAGGGGTGGAAGACGACCCATCCCTGGAAGTGTCCAAGGCCAGGCTGGATGGGGCTTGGAGCAAGCTGGGACAGTGGGAGGTGTCCCTGCCCATGGGAGGGTGCTGAAATTAGATGATCTTTAAGGTCCCTTCCAATCCAAACCATTCAGTGATTCTGTGATTTACAAGCAGACAAAACTCCTGTGTGAGTTATTTACCTGCTCGACATTACATGATTATTTTACTGCTGCCATTTCCCAACCCACCATCATATGAGCCAGCACTGCCAGTGAGACCTCATCTCTTCACTCCAGGAGTTAAAACCACAGGGCACAAGAGCTGGAAAGTCACTTGAAGGTTGTGAGTGACCTTGAAGGGAGCTGGACATTGCCTTGTTGGCTGCGGCGGCAGGAGCGTGAAAATGTATTGCAGCCCTTGGGCAGCCTTCAGTTCTCATTTAAGCTGTTAATCAGAGGGGGAGAGGGAGCAGAGCAGCAGCAGCCACAGCTTTTCCCCGCCAGCCTGACTGGGAAAGTGTGAGTGGCACTGGAAGGGCTGCAGGACACGGGTGTGGGGGCAGGGGGGAGCAGCTCTGCCTTCTGTGAGAAGGAACGGCTCCAGGAGCTGAATATTCCCTTCTCCTCCTTCTTCTTAGGCCTTTCACAAGTGGAGTTATCCTGGTGCCTTTATCCCATGGGTGGCATCACTCCATTGCCCTACCTGGCAGTTTGGGGTAGCTCTGTGACCAGAGGGATTTTGTCTCCAGGGGGATTTTGTGATCAGCACTGAGGTGCAGGTGCCCCAGAGCATCGTGCCCTCCCTGTGCCATGGCTGCATCCGCTGTCCCCAGCATCCCTGAGGGACAGTGCAGCCCCTGTGGGGACCTGGCACTGATTGTCCAGAGAAGCTGTGGCTGCCCCTGGATCCCTGGAAGTCTCCATGGCCAGGCTGGAGCAGCCTGGGATAGTGGAGGTGCCCCTGCCCACGGCAGGGAGATGGAACAAGACGATCCTTAAAGCCCCTTCCAACCCAAAGCCTCCTGGGCTTGCATGACCTTGGGCCATGAAGCTGTGGGAGGACAGAGAGGGACACAGGCACAGACTCCTTGCTGGAAGATGGGATGCTCTAAGGGAGAGCAGGCAGGATCTGAGCAGAGAAGCCACCTCCCGCTCACCTGCACTCCTCCAGCACCACAAGGGTTAAGATGAGTCTATTACTGTTTGCTTGTCACTTTGTCACTGATCTAATGACCATCGATAATAGCTGAATAAGAATTGATGGAGAGATGGATTTAATTAACCCCGGTGTCAGCAGCTCGCGTTGCTGTCTGTTTGTGTTAATGGAGCAGCTCAGGAAAAAAAACTCTCCTGAGCTTTCCAAGGCTCAGCCTGCGGCGAGTAAAGCACTCCTATTCATCAGCTGCACCCTCCAGGTAAAGCCAGGCAGTGCCACACGGCAATTGCTTCCTCCCGGCCCCAAAAGAGTCAAATAATCACCTGGCCCAAAAGAATTAAATAATCCGGCACGCTGTGAGTCCCAGATCCATCCCCCACCCCACCCTCGCTCCCTATCCCAGCTGCTGCTGCCCTGGCTCCCTGCAGCAGGCTGGCAGTGCTGATTTTGGGAGGATGGAGGTCTTTATTTAGCAGGGGGTTAGATAAAAGACCAGCACAAAAAGCCAGCTCTGTGTTTCCTGCCAGTGCAGATGCAGGCAGAGAGGTTTTCCCAGCCATCCTCTGGCACCCTCCACATCCCCTGGGGCCTCCTGGAGCCTCCTCACCCAAAAATCCAGGTGTTGGATGCACTCCACTGGGGTTATCCTCTTCTGCTGGCTCTCAGGCTGGTTTGGGAGGCAGCTCCAGGTGAGCAGGCACGGGAGCAGGGACTGGGCACTCAGAGCAGCCCATCCCAGCTCAACTAATGAGGCTGGTGCCCACTCCTTGATTGCAGCTGGTAATTAGTGCCTGGCCATAGTGCTCCTCATCCTCCTGGCCCTGGCTTGGCAGGAGGATCACCGGGGGAATTCCAGCCTGGATGAAGGGTGGGTGCATGGCCCTCCTCACCTGGGGATGCCTGAGCTTGGGGAGGAATTTCCTGGCAGCAGCAGCATCATCATCCAGCACCCCAGCTCCCACAGCCATTTTCCAGGGGTGCAGCCCCTCCCTGGTGTTATCCATGTGGGACATCCTCAGGGCAGGCTCAGGGGGGCTCGTCTGACACCCACCACGTTTTCTTCACACTTCCCCTTCCTCTCATTTTCGGCTGAGATTGATTTTCGTGCTCTAACACGCCTCCAGCCTTGACCCAGGCGGGCAGGTCTGGATCCATCTGGGTCCCCCATGGTCTGGGGATGCTCTGGGGTGGTGCTGGTGCCATGCCTGGCTCCTGTGCTCGCTGTGACAGACCAAGGTACGATTGTCTGAAGGTATAAACTTCCCTTGCCAAGCTAAAAATATTCCTTGCAGTGAAACACTGGCACTTCCAGGAAGGACAGGACACAAATTTCCATGGCAGGAGGGCACTGAGAGCACCCAGTTGTTGGCAAACCCATTTCCTGCCCCAAGAAAGGTGAGGGACTCAATTCAGCAGCTCTGATCTGGAGTTTCCAAGACCTTCACCTGCAGCCCTTGGAGCATTTTGGGTCTGGATGGGGAGGGCTGGTCTAGAGATGCAATGGGACATATGGATCACTCCCTCCCCTACACCAAGATCTTCCCCTTCTCCCAGCAGGGAAGAGAAATAGCTAAAATAAGCAAAGCTGGCAGTGGAATGCAGAACTTATCCTGGCCTCCTGAAGCAGCAAAATTCATCCTGCCGTGGCAGGAATTGGGGAGCCTGGGAAGAAGCCCAAGACCAAGCATCATCCCAAGTCCTTCCCAGCCTGGCAGAGCTCCCAGCTGCTGGAGCTTTCCTCCCCTCAGAAAACCCCCAAACGATCCCACATTTTCCTCTTCCAGCCTCACTTTCCCAACAGAACATCACTTCCACTTCATCCCCAGGAAAAGATGGGCAAGGCCCAAGCAAGGTCTGTGCTGCTTTGGAACAGTGTGAGCCTTTGGAAAGATGCTGATTTAGAGAGAAACAGGCTTCCTGTTTTGCTCATCCCTGTCCCAGACACAAAGTACCTTTGCCAAGTACGTTTTCAACTCCCTGCCAGTAACCTGCAGTCATGGAATACGTGAGGCTGGGAAAAAGAAAGGGGGGAAAAAAAAAAAAGTCCAGCAGAATTTAATTTTGAAGATCCAGCCAGTCTTATAGCTTTTCAACTGCTGGAGCAGGTGAGCCAATAATAAAATCAACTGCCCAGAGAGGAAATGAATATTGGGTTTTGTTCCAAAAGGATGAGTTCAACCAGCGTCAGAAAGAAAGGAAAAAATAATAATCATAGAAAATAAAAGAAGAGTAGGAATTGTTCTGTGACAAATGCATTTTGACAATCCAGCTGAAAGGGCTGACAGAGTTATGAGTGAGGGGGAGGAATCACTGATCTCTGAGTGTCATCTCCCTTGTTTTTCTTGATTCAGCCTGGCCCTGCTAACAATGTGTGTCACTGCCCAGCGCTGGGAACATCCTTTGGTGAGTGACACGTGGTGCTCCCCTGACTTCCTCCTGCCTTCTACCTGCCAGGGGGTCTGCAGGGGGACCTGCTGGGCCTGAGAGGGTCACAGGTGGAGGGGCTGGGGTCTCCAGCCACACATCCCAGGGCTTTTCTATTTGGGATTACACTTCCTGCTCTTCTTCCTGGCTGAAGCCACGGGCTCACAGCATGGCTTGGGTTGGAAGCAGCTTGGAGATTGACTTGTCCCCATGGCAGGGACACCTTCCACTATCCCAGCTTGCTCCAAGCTCCTGGCCTTGAACACCTCCAAGGGTGGGGCAGCCACAGCTCCTCAGAGGGAAGAGTTTCTTCCCGAGATCCCATCTAGCCCTGCCCCCTGTGCCCGTGGGAATCACCCCCCCTCCCCATCCTGTCACTCCATGTCCTTGTCCAAAACCCTCTCCAGCTCTCTTCAGGTCTCATTGTTTCCATCCCCACTGAGGTCTCTGTTTGCACCTACAGCCCTGTGCTGGGTAAAGGGGAGCAGGAGGGTGGCAGCTGCTGGAATTCAGGCTCAGCTGATGAAAACAAGATTCTCAGGAGTTTTGGAGATCCCCACATCTCTCTGTGGGGGCTGGAGGTGCCTGTTTGGAATGGTGCTTGGCTGAGGAGCAGGCGGTGTTGCTGAGGGGTCTCCAGTGTCTATCCCCACCCCTGCTCCTTGGCTAAAATCTGGATTTGAAATCCAGAAATCCCTCAGGGATTTGAAATGCCCCTTCTCAGGCTGAGCTGAGCAGCTCCTGGAGCAGCTCCTAGAGCTCACTTTTGTGGAACCTGAACCCTGGCTGCAGCCAGGCTGTGAGAGCCCATTCACTTTAATCACCCTTTAGAGCAGGGCTCAGCACCAGAGTGGGCAAACCCAGTGGCATCTGATGGCATTTTGAGAGGTCCCCTCTTAAAGGACACCGGTGACCAGGCTCTGGGAGAGGGATGCTCCCTGTGACTCCTTCTGAGTCAGCTTGAGTCACCTGCCTCCACTTGCTGCTGCTAATTTACTACCCACAGTCATTTTGAGAACTGGGGATTATTCAGATTTTCAGATTTCCCCCCCTCCAACATGGAAAATATCCACCTTGAGGGGGGATCCTGTGGCAGAAGTGGGTCCTACAGCTTTCCCCATGGCTCTCCACTGCTTTTAGCACTGCTGGGGAGAACTGGGATCTTCTTCCTGGGCTTTGATTCCCCAGCCTACTTCTGCAGCTTTCCAGACACACACATTTCTGCTTCCCCACCAAGGATGAGTTTCCTGGGGGTCAAAGCAGAGGGCACCCTCCCAGAGAACAGTGTGATGCTCTGAGATAAATAAAGCTCTTGGAATGAAACCTCCTTGGAGGGACAAGGGCAGCATGAATGTCTCCCAAGGCTTGGGGGGATGGCTCAGTGTTTCCAGGAGCAGCAAACCTTGTGTTTGCACTGACAGCTGTTTAAATTGGGGGGAGGGAGTTCGACCAGTTGAAGGTCAGGTTGTCTGGGATGAGAAACGCCCCAGAAATTTCCAGTGATGTTTCTTGTATTTTTAAGCCTGCTCCTGTGACTCCCTTGTGCAGGTCTTTCCTTGACTTGATGTCTGTGCCCAGCCTGGCCTTGAGAGAAACAAACCCATCCATTCAGGCTGTTTTGGATAGATAGAAGTGCAAAATAAACAGGCCCAGACATTTGCAGTTGTTTCTCATTTCATTGAGGGGCTGGAGCGTGTCCAGAGCAGGGAACAGAGCTGGGGAAGGAGCTGGAGCCCCAGCAGTGGCTGAGTGAGCTGGGAAAGGGGCTCAGCCTGGAGAAAAGGAGGCTCAGGGGGAACCTTCTGGCTCTGCACAACTCCCTGCCAGGAGGGGACAGCCGGGGGGGGTCAGGTTTTGCTCCCAGGTAAAAAAAGCAGCAAGGGGAAATGGCCTCAAGCCAGGCTTAGATCGGATATTAGGAAAAAATTCTTCATGGAAAGGGTGATCAAGTACCAGCACTGGCTGCCAGAGGAGAGCTGGGCTCCCCATCCCTGGAGGGATGTAAAAATCACCTGGATGTGGCACTTGGGGACAAGGTTTAGTGGAGGGTTTGGCAGTGCTGGGGGAACACTTGGACTCGAGCATCTCAAAGGTCCTTTCTTCAACCCAAACGATTCTTTGATTCTGCTTTGTGCTGTTATTGGCCAAATGCAGGGGAAAAAGGCAAAATAAGCTCCTGTTTATTGACTGTGATGGCATCATCCCATCATCCCTCTCCCTGCTGCTCCTGAGGACACCAAAGCTGCCCAAGCTCCTCCTCAGCTGCATTGTGGTCCAAGCCTGTGTGTGAGCTAAGAGGAGCCCAGCCAGGCACCCAGGAGGTGCAGGATGGGAGCAGGGACATCCAGCTCCATCCTTGAACCCCCTGCAGAACAGCTGGCAGTGCTGCAGTGCCACAGGCACTCCCTGGGATGCAGACCTTGCTAACATTGCCAAAACCATGGGAAGAGGCAGGTGGGGTTCTGCCTGGCTGGCCAGGAGATGCTCCAGTGAGAATGAAATCTCTATCTCTGCCTTGCTGCCGAGGCTCTGCCCCCTCCCACTGCAGGGGCATCATCACCAGAGCAATGAGCAGGGGTGCTGGAGGAGGGCTGGCCACTGGGAACCCTGCAGGGATGCTCTGGCAGCCTCTGGAAATGAATCCCAACCTAAAGATATAAATATAGAAATGTACACACTGGCACACAGCAAACCCTCTGAGGAGTGGGGAGCCAGGGGTTTTCTGCCCTTTTGGAGAGCCCGTCCCTTCTCCTTTGTTGGCACCCCACAAACAAGCCCAAGTGGGTGCTGGCACTTTCCTTAAGGGAGGATGCCTAACCCTGCTCTTGAAAAAAAAAAAACTAAACCAAAAACCCAAACAGACAAAAAAAAAAAAAAAGCAAAAACTCAGAAAAGGCACCTTTCCCATAGTGTCACTGCTCAGTTCCTCCATGACTTTTGTGTCAGCTCCACATGTGCCCAAAAACTGCTTGTCTGGCTGCTCTTCCCCTGGTGCTCCCAGTGGATTTTTCTGGTTAAATCAGAGCAGAAGAAACAAGAGAATAAGTAATTTTTTAAAAAATCAGTCAGACCCTGGAGGTAAAACCCAACAAACAAAACAAAACAAAAACCCTCAAAAAATCAGAAAAATTCCAAACCATAGAAAACACTCTTACTTTGGATTAAAGATACTGAGAATTTTAGACTTATTGACCCACAGGAAAAGACAGCTTTTGACCTGAAAAAAACTTCCAAAATTAAATAATAAAACAAATATATCGTTTAAATAAAAGTCTGTAATGTCGCATAGTAAAAAACTTAAAGTTTTAAAATACAAAAATATATAAAAACCAAAAGTTAGAAAACAAAAGTTTCTTTCTTCTTCATGAGTCTAAGTAGTACTGTTGTAATTAAATAAAAAAATCCACATTGCAAATCACAAGTAATTCTTTATTAATTAAAAATAAAAATAATATAAACGTCCGTTCCTAATTAAACAATTTAAACTTAAAAAACCTTATAAAATAAAATATGGCATAGTTTCCAGTTTGTTAACTGAAAGCACTGTAAAAATTGCTGAGACATACATAAATAAAAATGAGTAAACACAAAATACCTTCTCTCAAGCATTGAATCTCAGCTCTAATTAAAAAAAAAAAAAAAAAAAAATCCCTCAGAGCAGAACTTTGCTTTCTCCACTGCTTTCTCTGGAACTCTGGCATATTTTTGGGCAGGAAATGGGATGATATTTGCTTGGTGGACCTCCAAGGGAGGCTCTGCCATACAGCACTCCCGTTATACCCAGCTGTTTACCTTCCTTCAGGCTCCTCACTTCTCCATCCTCAGCAGCTAAGCACTGGAAATGTCACCTCCCCACGCCTGTAATTAAACCCTGGGACTTTTGTCCTGGCATGCATGCACACCTACACACAGCTCCTTTCTCTCCTCTTCAAAAAGCCCCCAAACCTTTGGGTTTTTGCTCCAGCTCAGCCGTGCAGATGTGCAGCTGGATATTGCCATGGCAGCAGAGTTTGCCCCTCCTGCTCCCCCCACAGATGAAGGAAGGGGAGAAGAAAAAAAAAAAAATTCAAACCAAGCAATTTTAATAATGTCACCAAGAGCAGACAGGGATGTAAAAATCCATTAAGAGCTGGAGTGGCCCTGGCAATGGGAAGTGCTCCAACTCCTTCCCTTTCTCTGCAGCCCCCTGAAAGGTAACCTTTAAAACACACTCGGCAGCACGGTGCTTAAACCTCTGGCATTTACCTTCCTTTCACTCTGCCTTTTATTTCTTTCCAGGGGAGGAAGGCTTTCATGTTAGAAGAGGACAAGTTGGGTTGTTTGGTTGTTTGCATGCTTTTCTCCTCCTGTGCAGGTAGTTTCTTTTCCCCCACACTTTTTTTTTTTTTTTTTTTTTTTTTTTTTTTTGGTGAAGCAGGAGGCAGGGGTTCCAGCCTGGCATCCAAAACCCCCCAGACACCCCAAACTGAGATTTGGGTGAGGTGGCAATGTCTTGGGTTACAATACAGAGTGTGATAAAAGGTATGTTTTCTATCACCATCTGTTGAGGGTGGGGGCAGTGATCCTTATCTCCCTGGGAGATATTCTGCTAATGGGCCATCCATTGAAACCAGGCAGGGCACTGTTCTGGGGCTCCTGCCTTTCTTAGCAGACACCTGTCCTCCAAACTAGGACAGGCAAGAAGGCTGTAATGCTCAAGCCACAGCAGCTTTTTGGGGGCTTTTCCTTTTTGCATCCACACTTCCCTTGAGGTCCCCTAGGGAAGGAAAACCTCCAAATTTCCCTGAATATTAAACCCTCCCTGCCAAACACCCCCCTCCAATGTGGTGTCACAGCAATGCCACTTCCCCTGCTCCTCTCATCCATCTGCAACACAAAACTCTGAGTTCTGAGCCACTTTCACCACTCTGCCTCACCAGCCTCCCTGGGACAACTTCCCAGGTTTGGGCCCTTCAACACCACATTAAAAGCCAGAGATGCATCAGGGAGCAAATGCTTTGGGATGACTTCAGCACATCCCTGAGTATCCTGGTGTGCAGTTTGATGATGGATATTCACATCCCAGTCACACCAGGCTTATCACAGCTTGCTCACCACATTTGCTTTCCCTCCCTGCACTGAAGACCCTGCTTCAGGAGTTGTGGGGTGGGCAAAGCACCTAATTACTAAATAAAATGTTTTATTTTCCAGGCTGGAAAGAGAGCTTGAAAGCATGACCTAAATTGTGCTCGGACACTCATGGGCAAAGAAGGAGCCCAAACCATATTAATAGAAGGAAAGTGGCCAATTTTTGCAAAGCCATTCATTAATTTCAGGAACAGAGACATGAATTATAACTCCTTTCTAACCCAGCAGCACTGTGATCCCAGGCTGACACTGTGCCATGTCCTGCACAGTGGGAGTCCTGAGCAGTCCAAATTCCCACATGGACATTCCAAATCCCTAGGAGTGATGGGGGAAGGTCATCCCCCTGCCATAGCTGCACCTGGGGGAGGCAGGAGCATCCTGAGGGAGACCCAAAAACTGCTCACACTTCCCAGCATCCCTTCTCCATCCCAGTTTTTTTTTGGGTTTTTTTTGCCTCCCAGTCTTTCTGAGAGTAAGTTTTTACACTCTTGTACACCACAAGTCTTTTCTGAGCTGGCACCAGTCAGGAGTGATCAGTGATGCTTCCTCCTGTCCTGATGTCCTGCCAAAATCCACATGGATTGGAACAACCATGAGGGACATTGGAGCAAATCTCCCAAAATCTCCCTCTCCTGTGGGCCACCATCCAGCATAAAGTCTCAGCTCATGTTGAACAGTTATTCACTACTTTTTCAGCATGAACAGGACCTGAAGAAGGAGCCAAACATTTGGGTCAGTGAGCAGAGCTTGAGTTTTTTAGTGGAGTTTGGTGTTTTGGGGGTTTTTTTAAGGGGAGTGATAACTCCGAACCTTCACCTCTTTGTGGCTCTGGATCAAGAGAAGTCATCACAAAATAATCTGTGCACCAGCCCAGTGCTCTGAACAGCTCCAGGTACCTGCTGGTTTACAGACTGCCTCTCCTCCTGGCCCAGGCCCAAATTTTCATGGCAAACAATCAGCACAACAAATGGTCAGGACGGGAGCAAAGCCTGTGAGCTGACTGCAGCAGACTCAAACACCCAGGAACAAGTGAAAAACCCACAAAACTCTGCAGATCAGCCACCTCACAGCTGCTACACGGTGGACTCCTTGTAGCTGTGCAGATTGGAGAGGGCACAGGAGCCTCCTGGAGAATAAAATTTCCATTTTTCCATTCTCCATGGCTGGGCCATGTCTGGGTTTAACCAAACAAGATGCCACAGGCAGGGACATCTCCCACTATCCCAGATTTTTCCAAGCCCCAATGTCCAAGCTGGCCTTGGACACTTCCAGGGATCCAGCCACAGCTTCTCTGGGCAGCCTATAGGGGATCATCCCCCTTGTTCATTTTTGCCAATCCCTCGACCAGAGAACGGGATTTCAGTGGGAATTTGTTGGTACATCCAACGCTCCAGGTGGGGAGGGGGGAGCATTTAAAGAAAGGAAAAAGTGCAAAGGTATGAAATCACCTGAGGATTTTGTCTGACACTGATGGGATGGGGCAGTGGTGGCAGTGAAAAAAAGAGATAACAAGAGAAAACTTTGACTCTTTGGAGATTAATCTTTGCAGAGATTAAATTGAAGCCTTCAGGTCTGAGCCATCGATTGCATTTCGCTTCCCTGACAGTTTTGTGGAAGTACAAATTGCAGAGGTTGTGGACAGTGCATTTGTTCAGCCATCCAGCAATTGGCTCATTTATGGGCAAGGATCTCCTTAGAGCCAGGCAGAAGGGTGGCATCTGTTGGGATCCCAGTGGAACTAGAGGATCTTTAGGATCTTTTGGGATCTTCCATCCCAAACCGTCTGGTGATCCTATGAATTCCACACAAGGGAAAAGCCAGCAGTAGCAGCTGCCCCACCCTTTTCCCTCCAGGGGACAGATTTGAGGGCCAGAGTGCTCCTGCTCCCACAGGAGCCTGTTGGTGTTATTCCCATTATTCCCACCAGCAGCAATGACCCTTTTAACCCTTCCCTCGGAGGAGGGGACAATATCAAATGGGATCAACTCTGATTTAATAAACAAAAAAAATCATTTCTAACAGCTTCAGCCACCTATTAGGCACAATCCATCCACTTCTGCCTGCTCCCTGGAGGCCAAAACTCAGTGCAAGGCAGTGCAGAAACAGGAGCTCCTCAAGAACCTCTGGTGGTACCCAGGCTGAAGGTCCATTTGGGATAGGCAGGTTGGAAGGGATGCCTTTCCCTGGCTCAGGCCCAGGGGTGGGGGTTTCAGAGACCAGCTTTCTCTTTTTCATTTCCATCATATTTGTCCAGAAGGACCAGGCAAGCAGAGGAGATGGACAGGATAAGGGAGAGCTCAGTTAATTCCACTTTAAACCCAATTCCATTTCCTTTCCAATTAGAGCAGCAGGCATGTTTTAACAACTGATTATCTCTCCTGGGCAGTTGTGTGTATTCTTCTTGGCTACTTGCTCCATTTTTCCAGGCTGTGATTGTAACATAAATAAAGCAGGAGCACGGCAGAGCCTGAGCACTTTGGAGAATGCTCTGCCAAGAATTAGGAGCAGGGTTTCCTTTTTCATTCCTAGGGGTGAGAACTAGAAGGTGCTCACCGTAGGAAAATAGAAACCCTTAGAAGCAGAGCAGAGACCTCAGCAAATTATTATTACTAAGGACTATCTGTAAAAAAAAACAAACCTCTCTGTGACAGACACTCCACCCTCAGAGATGTTCCAGAACTGCTGGATCTCCTCCCTGTGCATCCCACAGGGTGCCACAAGGCACCACAGGTGAAGGAATCCCAGCCCTGGTGTGGCTGAAGCCTCTGCAGGTGGACATGGTTATCCCTGAAAGGCAGGGATGAGCATCACAGCATCCTCTGGGAAAACTCCCCTGCTTCCCAGGGTCTCATTACAAAACATGTTTTTTCCCCAAAGCCTGTTATTTTTCTCATATTGTTATTATCATTACCTGAAATAAACTTGTTTGGGGGAAAAAGCCCAGTGCAGAGCTGAGTTTCCAATCCCCTCCCCATCCTAGGGGATGCTGCACCACCAGCAACAGGCTGGGAAGCCCCAGTCCCTTTTTCCACCCTTCTTCCATGCTGGCAGCCAATTCCCAGATGTGAGTCTGGGCTGGTTTTCCCTTTTCCATGACCTCACTCTCGTTTCTCTTGGCACTGCCTCTCCCCTCGCCCAAGGGCACGCTCCCAGGGGGTGTAATTTTTAAGGAAAAAGAGTTTTTGGCAAAAAAAAGGGGGATGGGCCACTATTGCCAGGATGGCACTTTAAATATTCCCATCCTCTTCGTTGTGTTACAGCCACAGGATTCCAGATGAAACTCATGCGCCCATCCCACAATAAAGACAAAGTCAGAGGGAAGAGTAGGAAAGTGAAAAGTAGTGTAAATACCAGCACTCCTGACCCACTTTTTTTTTTTGACTCCTCCAAGTCCTGGGCTGGTGCTTATATTTCCTGTGCCCCATAAAAGCTCATTAAACAGTTTCAGGGGTCATCTCGATGGCATTTTCCTCGCTCCAAATGGGATGAGACAGCTTAGAGTTAATAAGTCCGAAAGCAGCGCTTATAAAATAAGATGTTGTCACAACGTGTTGCTAAAATAGCAGGTGAGCCGGCCCATTTGGAGAGCTTAATGGCCCCACATTTTAAAAATATCTGTGCTCCCTTGCCCCTGGTAGATCACAATTTGGAGGCAGATATGGATTTCCCTGCCTGGGTGCTACGCCGAGTTCCAGCTTTGCATCCCAGGGGGATTTCCCTGTCTGCTCAAACCCTTCCCACTGCATTTTTGGGGATGGTAGCTGCAGGGATAGGGTTGTGCTGAGATCATTTGGTTGGAATCATCCCCATCCCCATCCCCATCCCCATCCCCATCCCCATCCCCATCTCTATTGTCTTGGGTTACAATACAGAGTGTGATAAAAGGTATCTATTCTATCACCATCTGTTGAGGGTGGGGGCAGTGATCCTTATCTCCCTGGGAGACATTCTGCTAATGGGCCATCCATTGAAACCAGGCAGGGCAGTGTTCTTGATCTTTTCACAACCCATCCTTCCTCCAGCCAGTCATTTTCTGCTAATGGCCATTGAGTCCCACTGTGGGACTGATAAAATTACTGCATCCCATTGGAAGTTGCTCCAGCCAGGGGGAAGAGCCCAACATTTCTTACCAAGATAAAAACAGAGGTTTTGGGACACTAAGGGAGCCCCTTTCTCCACTGGACTCCAGAGGAAAACCGGATTTCTCCACATCACCACTGGACTCCGGAGGGAAACTGCACCTTGTACAGGAGCACTGCTCCAACTGAGCCACATCTGTCACTGCAGGAGGATGCAGCCACCATTTAATGGGACTGCTACCAACACCCTGCCTGACGGGGTGTCAGGTTGTACTCTGACTTTGTCAGGGTTTGGAGTTTGTTTCTTTGTAGTACTGTATTTCTATTTTAATTTCCCTAGAAAAGAACTGTTATTCCTAATTCCCTTATCTTTGCCTGAAAGCCCCTTGATTTCAAAATTATAATTTGGAGGGAGGGGTTTTACATTCTCCATTTCAAAGAGAGGCTCCTGCCTTTCTCAGCAGACACCTGTCCTCCAAACTAGGACACCCATCCAAGAGATCTC